>NC_047530.1:14699203-15002233 GCF_012275295.1 Melopsittacus undulatus
CTGGCATCTTGTTATTGCATTCCTGTTTTGCTGATCTTGACGCTTCTTCTTTTAGCCTGGGGTCAGAGGTTCACTTTCTCACAGCTTGCTGTAAGCCTGTTAAAGCGCCCATGCTCGACCCCCAACAGTCGTTAATATAATTATCAAGAGATTGTATTGGACATGTGAAGTATTGACTAGATTTTCATTCTCTTTGAATGAGCCAAGCAACAATTCTTACTGATACAGGATTGCCAAGAATCACAGAATGGTTTGGGTTAGAGGGACCTTAAAGCTCACCCAGTTCCAACCGCTGCCATGTGCAGGGACACCTTCCACTAGACCAGATTGCTTCAAGACCTGGCCTTGAATGCTGACAGGGATGGGGCAGCCACAACTTCTCTGTGCACCCTGTGCCAGTGCCTCAGCACCCTCACAGGGAAGAACTTCAACTTTAATCTAAATCTTCCCATCCCAATCTTCGCATCAGAAGGTGAGGCAGAGTTAGCGCACGGCGCCGTCCCGTTGCCATGACTCCGCGGGAGGGCAGAGCCTCGCCGCTACGGTCAGCAGGGCAGGTCACAGCAGGGTGCGAGGCCGAGGGCGTCACATGGCACCGCCGCACGTGGGCCTTCCCGCTACCCGTAGGCGGCTGACCCCGCCCGCCCAGCGGGGATAGCGGTGCTGATTGGCCAGCTGTGGAGAAGGGGTGGGGGAGAGACGGGGTCTGCTCGCGCAGGCTCAGTCGGGGTGCGCAGCCTCAGCGAGGGGGTGGCGGGTGGTGGCTTCCGTTGTTGGCGCGCGAGCGGCGGCGGTTGGGCGCGCGCAAGATGGTGAGAGGAGCCCGCGGTGTCTGAGGGGGGCCTGGGTTGGGTGGGGCGCGGAGAGCCCGGCCCGGCCCGGCCGCCTCTGCGGGCTTGGGGGGTCCCCGCTGGGGCGGGAGGGGCAGCGTGCGGCCGGGGTCCCCGCGCGGTGGGCTGGGGGGGCAGCGCTGAGGGGAGAACAGGTGCTTGTGAAGTAACGGGGACCGGGGTCTCCTCAGGCGAGCCCTTCGGTCTTGGGGTGCTGCCCGGGAAGGTACCACCCTGAGAAGCTGCCCTGGCCAAGCCCCGGGTCGTGCCTTGTTCACCTGCTGCGGACCTTCCCAGTTGTTTTTCTGCGGGCGTTGGCAGCCTGCGGGGAGAGAGTGGAGAAACAGATGTTTATAAAGGAAGTTGTGATCTGCCTTGCCGGCAGCCACCTAAATCGGTTTCTGATAGTCTTGTAGTATGGTGGCTGAGGTTAACCAACAGAGAGACACCCCCTCCCCTGCGCTGAGTGGCACGTTTGCCTGCTCTCTGCAGCCCTTCTGTCTCTTGAGTTTCTTCATTTTTTACTAAAGCAAGCACCCCTGAGCCAGCTTAGCCCCAACAGATGATCCAAATCAGATGTCACCATGTGTTTTGCAGGCACAGCCTTCAGCTTCTATTAGGGATTTATGTTTGTGTGGCTGCACAGGTATGAACAAGGGTGTGTAGTGATAGGACAGGGGGAAATGGCTTTAAACTGTCAGAGGGTAGATTTAGATTAGATATTAGGAAGAAGTTCTTCCCTATGAGCATGGCGAGGCCCTAGCACAGGTTGATCAGAGAAGCTGTGGCTACCCCATCCCTGGCAGTGTTCAAGGCCAGGTTGGATGGCGCTTGGAGTAACCTGGTCTAGTGGAATGTGTCCCTGCCCACGGCAGGGGAGTTGGAACGATATGGTCTTTAAGGTGCCTTCCAAGCCATTCTGTGATTCTGTAACAACACTGCTTACCCTGCAGTCTGCTGGAACGCATTAGGAAACTGCTGAGCTTGGAGAACTGGGAGAAATGCTCCTTCACGAAGGAGCATTTGCCTTACTGTTCCAGCTCCAGCTGGTAAAAGGAAGCAGAGGCACAAGACTTTGTGCCAGAATTTGGTCAAGGTGGATTTTTTTTCCAGGGGTAGCAACAAATGTAGGATATTTACAAGGTGATTTTGGAAGTGGGGAATGAGAGTCACTTCTCTGCTTTTTGAGGAAAATCTCACAAACAAGACAATGTTGAGTATGAGGAGACAGAACTCAGTTTAAATAGTAACTTTCTTCTGATTTATAAGCAGTGATTTGTCTCAATGAAACAGCTCTTTAGAGTGTTAGGCAGAGCTTGTGATAGGTAATTTTGTAACTATTTATTATTTGATTTTTTTTTAAAGAAGTCCTAAAATACAGTTGGCTTTGGCACAAAAGCTTTGATGCCTTAGGAATTTATGAATACAGTATTAAGAGTAAGCTGGACATGTTAACTTTTCTTCGTCTAGCTGGCATGCATGCTATAACTGGCAATAGAGGTTGTGTGTATAAAATGTTATTCAGGAAATGGCAGTGGTTGGCTTGGTACAGTTTGAAAATTGCATGTGTAATGGAAGATAACCTGCATAGTTGCTTGTGAAATAATTTCCTTCCCCATCTGCAGTGTGATGACTAATGTGTTATGTGGACCTCTCTTCTGAAAATTTGGAGTGAATCAAAAAGCATGTGTACTTTTACTAAATGTCTAAAATGCTTTCTGTGTGCATAAGTCTCACAAGTTCAGTTAATATTTTTGTAGGTAAAATTAAGCCTTCACCCTTAACTACTGTCTGTGTTCTTCTGAAATACCAACAGTAGCTTCTGCTCTTTCAAATTGTTGAAATTAATTTAGTGCCACTCTGAGGGGCTTCCTTATTTCAGGGCTTATTTTAGCAGATGAACTACAAATTTTGTTTACTTCAAAGAGCTCTGAGAATTATCCCACTCTGGTAATAGCTAATAAACTATTTCTAGTTAACTGTGTGGCTTTAAGGAGGGATAGTAAACCAGATAGGTTTTACTGCCAGGTTCTGTTACTGTGTTTTTTAAACGGCATTTGTCTATGGCTTTTCTGGTTTATGTGTATGTTTTCAAACTTTGGACAGGGTGCACGCAATTCCACTTCAGTAGAGTTTATGTGCACCTATATGTGACATGGGGATTTTTTTCTGTTTTTATAGAAAGATTTATCTTTCCCCCCTTCTGCTATTTCCATGTTATAGAGTGAATCTCTGGTGGTTTGTGATGTTGCTGAAGACCTGGTGGAGAAACTGAGAAAATTCCGGTTTCGTAAAGAAACCAACAATGCTGCCATTATAAGTAAGTTAAAAATATGTCTGACAAAAATTGCAGGGTCTTGCAGAAAATTCTGTCTCTTCCTTCCCATGTGATGTTGCTGCTGTAACAGGTAGAGGTGAGCCAAAAGGCTGATTTTTGTATAAACTTAAGTTCTTCCAAGTCTGCCTGTAGTTTTAACAGTGAAGCAATGCTTTTTATTGCACAAGACTGCATCTACTTGTAGTATTTTTACTTAATTGTGGCTCAGAGTCTACCACTCTTTGTAAAATGATAGTAAAAAATATGTAGGCACAGTCATTTTGAGTTTGTGAGTTTTATAGCCTTTAAGGGGGGTTGAAATTTGAGGATAGCGTATTGCAGTGAACGCTGCTCAGACTGCACTTCTAACTCAGTGATTTTGTGAAGTCATGGGATGAAGCAGCACAATGGAAGCACAAGGAATATGCTTGCGGAGGAATGTTAAAATGCATCATGCATATGTTGTATAAATTGATTGAAAGAAACGATCTCTTTTATTTTGATTTATAGTGAAAATCGACAAGGATAAGCAGTTGGTGGTACTGGATGAGGAGCATGAGGTTTGTTAAATGAATTGTAAATAAGAGTATCTTCAGCCTGCAATGTATTGTTGTCTCTAAGGTACTGCCTTAGTTTCAAATTGTTATCAAACTCTTAATCTAATTTGGGTCATGAGCTTATTTAAATGCATGGTCACTCTGCATGTAAAGCACAGCACTATATATAGTGGAACTATACAGAAGCAATTGAATTGACTAATGGCAAAAAAGAAAAAGTTGTTTTAAAGCTGTTAGGACACAGCTATGTAAAAAGCATCTTTTACACCTGCTGACTGGCTGAAAACGTTTCTGCTGTTTCCACGTAAAGCTGCATATTTGCCTCTGAGCTGGTCTGCCATCAATTAGAAGCTAGGATTGCTAATCCTCTGCAGGCTCTAAATTTGATGGGTGGCATAATAAGGTCAGCCCAGCATGCAGTGTTTCTTAATGGTACATGGGGAAAAATTAAATCCTTTCCAGGGATTTGAGCATTAACCATAGCTTTTATTCCCTAGAATGTAGGAGTTAATGTAACATTTAAATAGAATGGGGACGCTTTTTGCTTGCTCAAGGAGGAAGGATTTTTTTTTTTTTTCAAAAGAACCATTTATGTAGTTGATTTTACCAGATATTTTTTTGTGTGCTTGCTTACTTCTGTTTAGCACTAGAGTTAGAAAAGCATGATAGTAGCCAGCACATACAACCAGAAATATTTTTAATCCCATTATGCCTAAAATAGGGGTGATTACTCATGCTAACATTAATTCTGTGTTGGGTCATAGGAATCTCTTAGCACATGAGTTTTCCTAAACTGCTCTAGTAATTTGAGAGAAGGTTACCAGCTAAGCTGTAGATATACAGCTGACTTACAGCTGTTTCACTGTTCCATTATTCTGCTTTAGCCTTCATACTTTACCTTGAAGTGCAAGATCGTGTGCTCAGATATTGCTTGTGTTTAATGTTACCAGGGCATTTCTCCCGATGAACTAAAAGATGAGCTGCCTGAGAGACAACCTCGATATCCTTTTTATGCTGCTGGCATTTACTCCTGGAACCTGTTCAAAACATTGAAAGTTGGACTTCAGCTTCTTGGGCCCATACTTGCCTGTAGTTTGACTTTACCTGTATTTGCTTTGTGAGATAACCTAGAGATCAGTCCTCATGATGTGCTGAGCAGTTGTCCCACTTGCTGAAACTGACTGACACATCTAAGCCTTTCCCAAGGTTTTACTTCTCTTTAGACTATATAATGTTTGGGAAAGTAAAGCAAAGCCACACTGCTGTTAATGTAAACAAGTGAGTAAAATGTACCAGTTTTATATATGGTTACTTCTAAACATAGAAAACTGCCTGTGTAACTTAGAATCTGTTTTGGTACTTTCTCAGTGTGTGGCCCTTGCTATTTTGCTGCAGTTACTGGTTCTGGGAGTGCTGTAGGCATGTGATCTAGGGAAGAATCCCTGTATTTAAAAAGAAAAAGAGAGGGACAAGTAAATTATTCTTTAACTAGATGAAATAAAAGGAGTACTCAGGTTATAAGTGAAGAAAATATCAGCCTCAAAAGTTGTTTCACACTATTCCATGTACTGTTCTGAATCTTTCTTTTTATCACTGTAGTTCAGTAGGAGGGTATAAAGCAGGAGTCCTAGCTAAAACTTGAGTTATATTCAGCAAAACACCTGAAACAATGAAGTGCTTAGTCTGCAAAAGAAAGAATTTTCATTTCATTAAAATCAAAGAAGTTTAATTTCATGAAAAGAAAGAATTTTCCTTTCACTAGCCAGAAACATGTTGGTGGGTGTGGGAAATCTTTTTACACAGCTGGGAGCATTTGCAATGAAACAGTGATACTTAGCTCTGATGTGAAACAGCAATATAGAGACAGCCCTTGCACCCAGCTGTGGTAGAGGTTGGTAAAGATGGGCAGGGTCGGTTCTGAAAGTCGGGTATGGAAGCTCTGATAACCAAGGATTATATGCTAATAAAATCATTGATTTCTTAGTTTCTTTAACCGCAGAAAAAACATTTATTGTGTATAGTTACAAGTATCAGCATGAAGATGGAAGAGTTTCTTATCCTTTGTGCTTTATCTTCTCCAGTCCAGTTGGTGAGTGAACATTGTGAATAGTAGCCAATATGTGCTGTAAAAATGAGAATATTCTTTACTGTGGAAGAGAAGCTGAGTTCTTAATGCTAGCATACTGGCTCAGGTGCTTAAGGCTACATGTGCTTATGCCACTGCTGGAAGCAAGGCACTGTAAAGCTATGGCATTACTGGAGACCTTTTTTGGCAGAGATGAATCTCTGTTCACACCATCAGCTCATGACAAGTGCTTCTATCTGTCCAGTTGCACTATCTTTAGGGGTTGACATTTAGGATAGATGATAGAACAGATTCTCTCTTTTTCTGTTTCTAAAAGTTAAATGGAAGTGTTAGTTTCCTGCTTAGCTGGCCAAAAGATGTGTCTTCCTAAATGTGCCTGCCCTCTGTGTTCTTGGTAGTGTGCTCAGTAGCACCCTGCTGTAAAGGAAAGGGGCCTGCAGTGCTCTACATGTAGTCATACAGGTTTAACCTAATGGCTTTCCTGTCACCCTTTCCTCAAATCTTGGTGAATCTTCAAGATATGACCGGACAAGGCTCAGGGGATAAGTGAGGAGAGAACTGGAAGTTGCCACCACCGTTCCTGAGGGTTTCTGTTCACTCCTGTCCATCTTGCTATTCCAGTGTTAATGACAGAGGATGCCTCCAAACACTGCTGTGATTTGGAGGTCTGAAGGGCTGCCACAGCTATGGGTAAAGGAGGGAAAGAGGGCTCCATAACCCAGATCTGGGGAGGTGGAAGTGCTGGGTGAACAGACTATGTTCAGAGAGAAACAAACTAATCTTGGATCGTTCCAGGTTTATGTAGAGCAGTAGCTTCCTCTGTGCTACATCAACCTTCAATAAAATATACCTGTGCAGGGAGCTGTGTGATTTTTAATAGAAGCCAAATTACCTGTGTGTACTTGATGTGGACTTACAGAGCTGAATTGCTCCTGTGGCTTCCATCTGTGTTGTGAGTTGTAATAGGGTAGCTTGCTAGCATTACTGGATTATCCTTGTTATCCTATAGAAGAAGATAAAGTGATTGCTTTGTTTTACCCTTTGTTACTCAGAACTAGAATGGGTAGGTAAAAGCTTAGCAACTTGTGGGCATACGTGTCTTTAGTTACATGAGACTGTTTGCGTGGGTGTTACGTGTGCTACTTTTCTTCTGAAGGAAAGATACTCTGTGAGTTAGAAAAGCAGTAAGAAACTTCCTGGGATACCTTGAAATAGCAAAGCTGGCAAGACTTGCAGTTAGTGGTTAGGCTGTAACTGTAGTCACAAAAAAAACATTAGTTGGGACTCTAAACAGCAGTTAACTTCGACTGTGACTGAAGTTGCTCTGTGCAGGAGGAGGGGAGAAAGGGGAGTGTGTATCACTTTGACCTACCAATACAATTGGAGTATTTGGGGAGAGATTAGATTAGGAAAAAGAATAACAAATTCAAACCAACTTAGCTTGTTCTCAGTTTGACTCCAGATCAAAGGCATATGATATAAAGATCTGTGTAACTGTAACTGGGAAAACCATGAGAGTCTTCCAGAAATAGCAAGAGGGCAAAAAATTGAACATAATGCTATCAGCATATTACTGTGGTGGAGGGAGATAACTATTTTGTTGGCTCTTGTGATTTGAGTTTGACTGCTGCCACATTTGATGTTGGCTCAGAAAGGTTGGCATGTTGAGACCATCAATTCAACCTGCACAGCTATTACTTCTAGAAATGCCTTTCAAGTACTAGATGTGAAAGTAAAAGCAAGGATGAGAATACGCATGAAGAAATAGGTCACTTAATGGAGACTTCAGCTTTCAGTTTGGATTCTTCAAAAGCTCTTTTTCCTTTTTTTTTTTTAAGTGTTACAGTTAAAGTAACTAAACAAAACCTCTGTTTTTCTACACAACTACAGGATGTAAGCCTGAACAGCAGATGATGTATGCTGGAAGCAAGAACAAACTTGTACAGACAGCTGAACTCACTAAGGTATAACTGACTAGTTGAAATAATTGCCTCTTCCTTAAGCACAGGTTGTGAAAGCTGTTTTGTGTCTTGCTTGAACCTATCACAAGAAAGATGTTACAAGACTTTGCAATTCCACTGAACAGATTGTTTTAGGAAGTCTGAAGAGAGGAGTGGGGATTTCTGGCAGTTGAGGGTACAGGAAGAACAGTGGTCTCCAAAACTAACATATCCATTGGTAGAATTGATGTCTTTATTTGGGGAATGAATTCATTGGTGGGAGGAATAGATCGAAGTCTTAGGTTGGTGTGGTACAGACTGGTTTTGCTGCATGATTTATGGGGCTGTATGCTCGCAGAACACAGCCTCCAGAATAAGTTAGTTTGTGCCAAGTGCTGAACAATTCTAAATCTTCCTGTGTTTGCTTCCTCCAGTACTGAAATCAAGAGATCACTGCATTTACTAGGGATAGGTGTGTGTGTATATATATATATATTTTAAAAATTTAAAAGCTACTTAATTGTCATTTGGGAAATCTTTGAAATGTCTGCTTAGTTGGGACCTAGACTTCTTCAAGATCTAGTTCCAACCAGTAAAGCTAAATAGTCAATGGTCACTTCAGCTTTTTCACATGTGAAATGGCTTAACCATTCCCCAACGGCACTGTTCCCTTTTGGTTTTTCTTATCCTGACTGAATACTTTAACATCACAGTAAAAATGTATATTGGGCCAGTAAGAGAACTGTGAATTTTTACCTCTTCTAGCTGTACCATGTAAGAAAGGACCTTTTTGTTTTAAATTAGATGTCAAGTTGACAGGATTAAATAGGAGTGAAGCTTAAGAGAAGATGGTGGAAGCAGTCATTTACAGCCCCAAGAGATCTCTGTTCAGGACTGTTGAAACTGCATCTTAGAGGCCTGACAACTCTAGCATTTTTGATAGAAAGGAAGAATTGCTTGAGGAGGAAGGCAGTTTTCAGCAATAGGGAAGGAAAGAGTTGATGAGAAGTGAAAGCCTGAGGACTAGCTGTGTGGGACTTACTAGCTCCTGTCAAGTCGGAGAAATTCACTCTGAAAGGGTTTTGAATGAAAGCCTAGGAGTGGATATAGAGGTCTGTAATCACCTTCCTTCTGAAGCTGAAGAAGATAGCTTGTCTTCAGCTCGGGTTGCTTACTTGCACTTCAAGTGTGCTTTATTCTTGCCACTCACTGAGCTATGTTTCAGTTTAGCTCATGCTGTGACTTCTTCCTGGTGTGATTTTAGCATGTGACTCAACTGAGCCTTTTTATTTTTCCAGTGTCTTGCATATTAGCTTGGCTTCTGTTAAACTGTTCTGTCCTTATAACACTGACTTTTTTGGGCTCTCCTTATATTTTACTTGAAAAATCAGTATTAGTTCGATGGTAGTGGATTACTGTCTGAATACAGGAAGGAGTGTCCAGAGCCCACTCCAGCAGAGATGGAAAATGAGGAAGAAAAGGTACAAAACTTGAATTCTTTCCTGAAAGAGATTAAAATGGTGAAATGGCTGAGGACAGGACTAAGTAGTAAGTTCAGTCCAAATGGCAGGTTCACTTCAGTCCAAATGGCAGGTTCACAGAGAAGCTTATTTTGTCAGTCTCTCAAAATCCAATCCATTCTATTGGACTGAGCATGCTTTTTTGCAGCTGGGTGCTGCATACCATTAGAAGGGCAGATAATGGATTTGGTGCTGATGTACTTTTATTTTCAGTATTGTCAGTATTTAAAATATTAAAATATTTTTGTTTTAATTGCCTAGAAGAATGCTTTTGAAGACCTGTGGATTTTTAAGGTCCCTTCCAACCCAAACCATTCTGTGATTTGTAAAATTTACTTACTTGGCTTTACCAGATGTTAAAGTTATTTGTATTCTTCAAATAGACAGTCTTCTTGTCGAGATAACAATTATGAGATGGTGCCATTTCAGAGTAACTTTAAAATGTAGTACATGTGCTGTTGCCTCATATCCTTAAAGAAGAGGAAAGCCTAGAAATAGAAATTACAGGGTTCTTGTGCAAGTTAGAAATATTCCTTGCCGCTTAGTCTTGTGCATTTTCCACTGATGTTACTTTAGAATACTAACTGATCCTTGCAAGAAAGCGTATGAAAACTCTAGTTTGGTTACTGGTTTATTACAGCTGAAGTTGTGTAGAAAGGTACTGTCTGCATTGTATACTTACCCCTTTCAAGTACCATCACCTCAAGAATTTCTGCAATGTAATTTTGTTTAGGTATTTGAAATAAGAAACACAGAAGACCTAACTGAAGAATGGCTGCGTGAGAAACTGGGCTTCTTCCATTAAGAAAACCTCTGTGATAAGTATTTATGTACCATCCTGATAATACTGGAACCAGACATGAATACTTACATCTAAAGAATGCACTGTATTTACATCTGTCTCCTGCAAGTATCTCTTGTGCGAAGTTTGTGCAAATAGCAGGTCTGTCTCCTTGAAGTAACAAATCTTTGCAGGTGTTTCCTTATTTGTACCTGTTAAAAGGGAATACTCCTCTGCAGGGACTCCTTTTGCACTCTTGTAACTAATATTTCTATAACTAAAACAGTCCAGTTCTGGATTTATAACTATCTCCAAACATCATTTGGAAGCTGACGCTAACTTTTTGTGAGCTACAAACGCATCCTTAAGACATACTAGCCATTTATATGCAAAAATTGTCTACTGTCAACCACTCTTCAGATTTTGTGACTTAATATCTTCTTCATTATGAAAACTATTCCCTGGAAACATTTAGTATTAAAAAGACAAAATCATTGTACAGCAAATCTTTCCTTCGAGTCTCTGTGAACTTTCTCAAATTTCTGGAACAAATTTTTGTTATTCCAGTAATTCCTCAGTTGAGTCAGTCTTAATAAACTTCAGGGCAAAGCTTTGACTGTCCAGCTCTCATGCTAATACAGTCTTACAGGAACTAGATGATAACTAAGGGCTGAATTATGACTCTGGTTACTCTGGTACCAGATGTCTTGCATATATAACTTATTACACTGTTAGGAAGTTTACCTCTGCTCATCTCCTGTTATATGAACACATGTTAATACTGTGTGCCTTTAATTTGTTAGCTTTAAAATGACTTGAGAATTTTACACTGCCACTTGCTACAAATTTGGTGAAAACTTTGTTAAAGAATCCAAGTAACATTTTTTCCTAGTGCCTATTGTTGCAGTTGACATCTGTTTAAATAAAAAGAAGCCAACCTCATTTTCTTTGAAATTCCACTCATCTACTCCATTTGTAGGAGTCAGGAGGTTAAAGCTTTTCATTATAATGAATGATTTATATCTCTTTTGTTATAAAAGTTGGCCACATATAGCTTTTGAGTACTTAAATAATAGTCTCTTAACTTTCTTAACTGCTTCTTGTTCAAAATTACATTCCAGATAAAGCTTTTGCATAAGTGATAATTTGAATTTTTATTTACTTACGGTTCATCTCTTTGAAACAGCAGATATTCTAATGTGAAATTAGTATTGAACTTTTATAAATGACCAGTCTTTTTACAGGTCTGTTTTATATTGAATAGAGTAGTTGTCTGATATGGGACATGTTCAGCCCATGCAGTGGCACAAGGAGTACTGACATGACAGTATCTCACTATCTTGTGTTTGTTGTGCTGCTGAGTAAGTATCTGCATAAGAGCAGCTTCCTGTTAATAATGTACCTTAAAATGCAGCTGCCCTAACAAATCTGTTTGGTGGGAAGGAATGCAGTGTTAAATTTGGAGGCCAGTATTTCATGCTGTGAAACCTTTGCTGAAAGGAGGTTTATTTTAATTTGTAAACATATGTTGTGTTAGTGTTAAAACACTAATTCCCCTGAGATCACAAGGAATTAATTTGCAAAGGTCCTCACTGTTGGTAAACCTCTTCTTAATTTGATGTTACTGCTCATTTATTTGGAGTCAAACCTGACTTGAGAGGGGCTTTTCAAAATACATGTTAGAATAATACAGTTAAATTGATCTTTCAGTATGGAAAAGAAATGCTTGCAATTAAATTTCTGTGTTAATATAGTGAACTGGAAAAACAATTTAATTTCCCTGGACAAAAAAAAAGATTATGAAACTGTTGCTTGGTCATGATGTACTACAGATCAATAAAAGCCATGTGTTTTGTGACAAACATTGTATAAATAAGACTTTGGCTTAAAGAATAGTGTCATTTTAAGCATTGCTCTTGAAACAGGAAGAATTGATCTCATTTTGTGGTGTTGTGCTAAAGGTAAGGCATGTCAAAGTACAGCGTGGGTGAGAGGGAAGGTGCCACTTGCAATGTTCAGCTTGATTTGCAGTGGGGAAAACTGGATTAATCATCTTTCTCATTGTACTTTGTACACTAGTGGGCTGCCAGCATCCAACTGCTGCTTGCACAGGTCTTGACAAAAATAACAGTGAAAGGGCCTGTCTCTCGGGAGAGAGGAGCTGCTGCAGCCAAGTGATGGAATTTGATTCTTCATCTCTGCATCACTCCACTTTCTGCCAAGAAAATATTGCTACTTTTGGCTATATCAGAAAGAAGTTCTTATTGCCTGCACTTAAGGACTGTGCCTTGAGTGCCTCCCCTCAAGCCTTGCAGAAAGCAAACAAATCCTGATGAGAGTGTTAAAGCCCACTTTCTTATGAATGGTGATTCTATGATGCTGCTCAGCCCACCAGTATTACTCATCAAACAGCCCTGGTAGCTGTACCTCCTTCTCTCTGGTCTGTGGAAGTGAGGAAGCAGCTGCAGGTACTTGGAGAATGAGTGTGCAGAGGATGTTTGCTGTTCTAGGCTTGTTTTTGGTTTCCTTATTTTTAATGCAGTGTTTTGACACAACTGTATGATGTTTACTTTCCTGGGCTTTCAAGATATAGGTAGTGCTAATACTTGATTAAACAAAGACATTAATCATGTCAGAATCTTTCCTGCACAAATAATACTTGTTTTTATAACATTTTTCCCACCTTTATTTTCTGTACCGCTGCCCCCTTAAGATCAGTGGGTGGCAGGTGTGTCCATGTTCAGAAGGCCAGTATGTTCTGACTGTGCTTTATTAGCGAGCTGCCCATCTGTAATCATACATTTTTGTCTTGAATTTTCAGATCTTTAAAAGAGGGTTTAGACAAAAGGACAGCCTAAATTAACTAAAGGCACCTGTGGGAGCCTTTGTAGCTAAAGGTCTGAGAGTCAGCATTTTCCATTGTGAGCTCCTATTTTTCAGGAGCTAGTAATTTGTCCATAAAATCTTTGGCCTGGAGTTAGAGTTGAAGGTCCCTCAAAGGGAGAATTCTGCCACAATTAATCTGGTTTGTTTTAAATATTGACTAGATGGCTGGGATGCAGCTGTTGAAATCTTATTAATTGATAGTAGACTGAATTAAAGCATGAGTTTGCATGTCAGCCTGTAAAATGGACTTGTATTGTTTGAATATTTTTAACAAGAAAAAAAATTACATGCTGGTATTTGATGGCTTAAGTTTCTAGTATCATGAATGCTGTTTTGATCTGTCGAAGGAGGCAATAATGTGGGTGTTGACACCTTTTCAGTTCTCCAAAGGAGCATCTTAGGCATTTGTACTAGCATTCCATTTTTGTATTTTTAACTGTCAAATAACTAGTCCAGAAATTATGTTAAGCTGGTAACAAGGGTCTGAATCAAACATGCAAAACGAGGGAGTTCAGTTCCTCACTTCAATGTGCTCAAAAAAGAAATATCCAACATACTTTTTTTGGATACATCTAGAGAAGTGGAGGTGTAGTGTGATCCAGACTCAGTGTGACCTGCATGCTGCAAGATGCCAGGATTGGCACCACTGCTGCAGGTAGTAAAAGATGCGAAGAGGTTCATGGCAGTTTTGTGCATTTGGTAATTCCATGAAAAAAAACAGTATGACTTCCATATGCTGTTTAGTCTCTGCTAGTTCACATTGCATGTTTACTTTAAACCAAATCTTTTTTTGCTAAGCGTGGTGCTTGTATTGGTTTAAATAAAATGTTTAATTAAGAGGTTCTGGTGCCCTGTTTTAATTGCAAAGTAGCACATCTAGTATGAGTGTCTGACAGGGAAAAATGTGTTAATACTAGCTATGACTTTCCTCCTCAGCTTCCTGGAGTTTACATTGTACTTGTAGTGGGATCTTCAGTCCTGAATGTGCTCCCTCACTTGCTCTTCTACTCAAAATAATTCCTCTTTCCATCTGAAGGGTGGCAGCAAGGGAAAGGAGAGGGCAGCAGCTGATGAGGTACTATGGGATAACTGCCATCATCCTCTGCTGCTTTGCACCTGTGTGTCACAAAACTCAGTGTATGTTTGTGACCTGCAGGCAGCATGAGAGCTCAATTTCATTCTGAAAGGCCACATAGACTTCCATGTTGCACTTCCACAAGGCCAAGGCTCCTGGCATGACCTGGGGCAGTGAAATACAGTATTTGAGTGAAATACAGTGAAATAGTATAGAGTGCAGGTGCCAACTGTGCAATGTTAAGAGTAGTTGTTGAGGAGGCCTCAAAGCTTTGAAGGAGTCAGAGGAATTTAGTTTTACCTTCTCTCACAGTTGTTGGCTCATCTCTTTCCTGGCCAAAAGACCATGAGATTAATTTGCTTGCAACAGTAGTTTTTCCTCATTGTAGCTGACTTTCTGCCTTTCCTGATCTTTGGAGGGTTGTGGGGTTTTTATATTGTAGAAAAAATTTACTAGTGACCCAAGGAATTCATACTATGACATACATTGTTTCTGCCAATGCTGAAGAATAGCAGTTTTCTTCTACATGTATGTTTAGTTTGGTAGCAGTTATTATCTGTATGGTCTTAGGGCAGGCAACTACTACTCTCTAACAGCAGAGGAAGAGTTATGGAAATGGTACCAAGTTGGCAAAAGGGCTGCTGCTTCCTCATCTCCTCCAGATTGATATTGAGCACAGGGAATCAGTCCTGTGCAGTAACCCTGGCCTGGGTACACAGCTTAAATTGTAACTGCTGGGGAGGAGAGAATTCTGGGATCTGTGAGGAAGCCCTCGTGTTCCTAAAGAGCAGTCCAGAGCTCTGGATATGCAAGTGTAAAGGTCCCTGCAGCTTAGTGAGTGACAGGACTCATAGTTCTCAGAATATCTCTGGGGTCAAATGTAGATCTTGGAGAACTGGCAACCTCTCTCTGGGCTGCTGCATAAGGTAGTGGACTGGCTTGATTTGTGCTGTATTCAGGACATTGGGAGCTTTGCTTCCAGCCATGTTTCAATAAACACAATTCTGAAGCGTAGGAAGCCATGGCATTAGCTTTTATTTGCTTCAATTGATCACATTTGTATCTTCCAGGTGTCTATACTGAAAGGTTGCACATGAGGCTGAGCAATTACATACATACATTAGTGATGCTCCATTTTCATTTTGTGGAAGACGGTGAAGGCAAATGGTGGAATACTGAACTGAATATGCTGTGGTAATGGTTTGGACACTACTTCAAATTGTATTTGCATTAGTGTAAACTTGGCCACTGTTCCCCTCTCAGTTCTTATAGGCTTTCTTCAGTATCTGCTATTCCTTTTGATGCTACTAAGATTATGTGATCATGTGTGGATGACTGACAATCTGCTGCAGCCTGTACTTGTACAGCTTGCCTTGATCTGACTAGCCTCTAGGTCTTTAAAGTGAAAGAGATTATTTTGGTACACCTGCATAGAGATGGTTAATCAGAATGGGCCATTTTGTCACACCACAGGGGAATTGTCTCCTCTGGACTGTTCTGTCATGTTCCATTCTTTTAGGGACTGCAGACACACTCCTGGTTAACTGTGTTCACCTTTGGTGATAAGTGAGACATCTTATACAGAACATGACTGAGCTCAGCTGAAACTCTCCCCACAGCTCTATCAGTTCCTCTGCAAGAGACAGACAGAAGAGAGCAATTATTAGCCAGAAAGACTCTCAATGCAGAACAGATGTGAACACTGGGAGAACAGCATGACTGTCTTTCATGGCAAATTGACTGCTGTGATGGGGAAGTCCCAGCAAAGCTTTTTGAAAGGTGTGCTCTTAACTGTTCCCGATGTTATGTGCTGTGGCAGGCAGCTAGTAGCATGAATGCAGCTTCTCCCCTTTCTGAAGTGCTCAGCTCATCAATTAATACAGCGCACCCTTGAAAACCCCATGCCAAACAGCATCTGTTGCTGTCACCTCTTTGCAGAAGGTGAGAAGTCAGCAGAAGAAAATGGGGCAGAAAATATTCAGTTGAAAGGGAAAGGGGCACCAGCCATTCTATACTTTTACTGAAGCCTCAGAGGACAGAAGTAGAGCAGAAAGTTAGGGGTCAGTGCCCTTATTAAGCTGAATAAAGAACAAGAGAGATTTAGCCTTTCTTCAAAATAAAGTCTAATTTTAAATGTCTGCCGTTGGAAACTGCTGCTGGATAATGGAAGGAGAATGTGTCTGCCTTGCTCATGACTGCAGCCTGCCTGGCCATCTGCTCTGACAGCACCAAATCCTGGATTGATTTGCGAATGTGATTAATTCAGCTAGGGCGACTGGATCAAGGGATCAGCTAGAGACAATATTTATACCCTACCTCCAACTGTTAATGTGCAATTGTTTGGTTCAGAAGCACAAAACAAATTGTATAGCTGTATTACTGGAAGAATAGAAAAATAGATGCATCCACTCAACAGCCCTTTTTTCCTTAAATGGCCCACTCCCAGGGTCTGTACAGCCTGACATAAGCCTGCTTTCCCTCTCTGTGAGGTGAAGGAAGAGGTGTTCTCATTTCACAGAGCTTCTGCATCTTTATTCCTTACACTGGCGCTGCTGTTGCTCTTCTTACTGCAGTATAGTCCAAAGATCTTGGAGCTGCTGGCTCTACAACCTTGTCAACATGGCCTGGAGGGGCAGATGTGATGGGTGAGCCAGCCATTCATGCTGCTCCCTCTGCATGTGGTTACTGATGGGAGTACTCATGCAGACATAGAGACCCAATATGTGGTAGGACTTAAAACTTAAGAACAACCAAGGAGGTGGATTTCTAGCACTGTGAGATGATTTGATAATACAGATAAAGCTGGAGAGATGAAAAGCAAGATTTGTAAGGGAATTCAGGTATAGATGAAGCCTTACGAAATACTGTTTACTGTGATTTAAGTGTGTAAATACACATTGGGCCTGAAGATGCCAAACTCAAAGCTACATGGGCAGAACAAGGAGACCAAAGCCAACTGCATCCCATGTTGACTCTTTATTCTCCCTCACAAATCTTCAAGCATGCTGCAGACCTGCTGGGACCAAAAGAGCGGCTTGGGGAAGCATGAGGTTGTGGTGTCATGGTTTAAGCCCAGCTGGTAACTCTGAACCACAAAGCCACTTACTCACTCTCCCTTTTCTTCCCCCCAACTCCCTGAAGGATGGGGAGGAGAACTGAACCCCACGGGTTAAAATAAGAACAGTCCAGTAACTAAAGTATAATGCAAAACCACTACTACTGCCACCAATAATAATAATCATGATAAAGGGGAGAGAATACAAAACTAAAAGGGGAAAAGGGAAATAAAACAATAAACACAAGTGATGCACAGTACAACCACTCACTACCCACTGACTGATACCCAGCCCAACACGAGCAGTGATCTGTCCCTTCCAGGTAGCTCCCCCCCATTTATATACTGGGCATGATGTGCTGTGATGTGGAATACCCCTTTGGCTAGTTTGGGTCAGGTGTCCTGTCTCTGCTCCCTCCTGGCTTCTTGTGCCCCTCTTCACTGGCAGAGCATGAGAGACTGAAAAGTCCTTGGTTGGGGTAGGTAGGCATTACTTAGCAACAACTAAAACATTGGTGTGTTATCAGCACTATTCTGAGGCTAAAGTCAAAAACAGCACTGCACCAACTACAAGGAAAGAGAAAAGTAACTGCTACAGTGGAAGCCAGGACATGTGGTAACTGGGCTGTGTCTTCTGGCTGTTGACAAGACATCAATCCCTGAACAGCTGTCCTGGTTTGAGCAGTAGCAGTCATTTTTCTCCTTCTTGTAGCTGGTGCAGTGCTGTGTTTTGACTTCTGGGCTGGGAACGGTTGCCGATAGCGAGCATGTTTTGAATTACTGCTCAAATATTTGGTTTGTCCAAGGCCTTTTCTGTGCTCATGCTCTGCCAGGGAGGAGGGGAGGCCAGGAGGAAGGAGAGACAGGACACCTGACCCAGGCTAGCCACAGAGGTATTCCATACCATAGCACATCATACCCAGGATGTAACCGGGAGAGAGCCGGAAGGGCTGGAGCTCTGGGGGGGATGGAGGAGGTATCGGTCGGTGCTCGGTCGGGCAGGGTGGGGTGAGTTATGGGTCGGTGGCTGGTGAGGTGTTGTATTCTCTTCACTTGTTATTTCCTTTATCATTATTGTTTGTAGTAGTAGTGGCAGTAATGATTTATGTTATACCTTAGCTATTAAACTGTGCTTATCTCAACCCGTGGGGCTACATTCTTTGGATTCTCCTTCCTAACTCTCCGGGAGTTGGGGGAGCAAGGGGGGGGAGTGAGTGAACAAGCTGCATGTGGGTTTGGTTTTAAACCACAACAACAGCTCATGGGTTTTATGATACAAAGCAGAAGTTGCATGTATCTTCCCTCCTTTTGGGCAGAAACAATAATGACTGAGGACTGAATGCCTCATTTGTCCCAGTGACTACCGTGATGCAATATTCCCACCATATCCAGCAGTGATGAGGTTTCTGCTAAAACAATTAATGAGATAATTAATGAGGGAGACCTTTATAGGTGTCATTACTCAGTACTAAACATGATGCCATCTTAAAACACCACTACTATGTCTTCATCTTCTGTTTATTCAGGCTGACACTGCTGCACTGGCTGATATTTGGATCAGAATATAAAGTTGTTCTTTGAAGATTTAGAGACTAAGGGTGGCATTTTCAGAGTCATCACTGCTACACGTGAACACAGAATGTCTTGGAAAATCCCTTTCTTACTTTGTTAATGAGCAGCCACATCCTGAAACTCATTCTAAAATAGTTCTTGAAAAAACAATTATTGGTGCCTTTGCCTGATCACAAGCTGGTATTATGCTGTGGGCTCATAATTGTACATATAGGCATCAACAGCACAGCAAGAGAAAAACAAAGCCTGTTATTATTAGAAGGACAGGTTGAGTATTCAGTATTAAACGAAAACAGTTGCCATGTGACAGTAAATGTCAGAGGGATTGAGGCCACAAGTGTATTCCATAATGAGATGTGGTGGGATGCCTGGCAGTGTCTGTGTTCTGAAATTGAGTTTTAAATGTGATTGTTTCCCTTGAGACTTACTTTCACCTGGAAATGAATTTATAACATCAGTTTGTTTACGTGGTCGCATACATAATGGAAGAGTCTAACCAGGGATTCTAAAGATGAGTTATTGAGTGCAACAGGGAAGGATACTTGCTGGTTTGGGAAGGAAGCTGGTGCACTTGTAAGTCCAGGATCTTCTCACTCTGCTGACTAAGGACTGGTCAGTGAACCACCATCCTCCATCCTCATGTCTGTTGGCGCAGATGTGAGGTAAGCAGGTGCGGAGATGGCATTGCTGCTTCTGATGTGTATCAAAAAGGTGTGCAGAAAGGTGACCTCTGTCAGGCTATGCCAGAGGTACTTGGAGTCTCTACTGAATTGCCGGTAAACACTCAGATTTTCCTCTCCTGAACACCCAGGAAGTGAAATCTTTATTGAAATCAGCAGGATTTTTATTACTGAGTTCAACAGCATTAGATTCTTCTCTGTTACTTGTAACTGAAATGGCTGTTTTCCAGGGATATTATTTTTAATGTCAGCAGATGTCATTAACCCAGGCATTTCTACCATGATGATACAGAGATATTGCTCTGTAACCTTTTCTCACAGCTCTCTGCCAGAGTCTTCTTTCTTCACCTAAATCTTCCCTATGAACTTACTGTAACATGCTGAATTATGACTGATGATACAACTGTTTTCTGACAAGGAAAAATACTTGAGAGGGATTTAAGATGAAGTGAGCAGACACTGACATTTTCCTTTGGGATTCCAATCAGGATTAAACTCAATGAATCCAGGATAAAAGGACAGTGCATTAAAGGCTGTAGGCCATTGCCAGACCTCCACTGTGTCTTCCTTACATTGTTTACAAAGTTTAATCCAAATACTCATTTTTGTTGATTGATTTGATTTGATTGGATTTGAGAAACATTGTTTGATTTAAGATCCCAAATAAATGAACGAGATTTGATTAGACCCTTTTCTATAGAATTTACTTTTAATTTCCTTTTGTGTTATCTTAAAAAGACAATCTATAACACAAGAAATCCTTCAATGAACAGATCTGTGTTGCATGAGATTACAGCTGCCTTCCATTTCTCCTGACAAGATAATTGCAGTTGAATGGTATGCAAGCATCTGAGCCAGGAAAATGTTACATTCCTTGAGGCAGAACCAATATTAATTGCAAATGCAAGTACATGGCTGACACTACTACACATCCCTATTGCACAATGTTCTGTTGTAAAAGAACGCTGAATGAAACCCCATTGCTTATTCAGGTACAGAACAGATTGTTTCCCTTTCTTTCCCCTGTTTCAGCTAGCTCAGATCATACATCCCAGTCCAAACCAACTGGCTGGAGTGCTGGGAAGGAAATCTTACTGCTGCAATGACTTGTGTGTTCAAACAGTCACTGACAGTGTGGTGCTGGCCTACCCAGGTGCTACATGAACATTGGCCTAATCCTGTGTGGAGTCCTTACTGCACCTTTATGTCTTGAAGGGCAAATTCCTGTGTTACACGTGAACCTGGTGGCTTCTTATGGGGAGCCAGGTCTCTTTCTTGAGCAGTATTAAAAGGCTTAGTGCCAAAACACCTGTAATTCTGCAGGGCTTTGGCTTGTCAGTGAGGCTCTAGGTGTTAACAGTTCAGGCAGCGATGGTCACTACATCTGGGTGCCTTTGTAACTGAGTATCTACCCTCAAATGGATCAAATGTCTGTTTTCCATATTGCGATTGAAAAGCAGCACTACCCAATTCCAAGTTATAGCAGGATGTTTACACACATCTTCATCTTCTGTACATCCCACAGCTCTTCCAATGCAAATGACACTCCTTGGACTGCATAGGAAAAGCCTGAAACCAGGAGTTTGACCACAGAACATCAGGTGACAGCAGAGTCCTGTCAGCTGGGTTTGGGAATAAGTGTTCTATGCAGCTGGAGTCTTCTCGAGGTAGGGAATGAACTATGCTAATAAATACATCCTAATGAAGCATTTGGTAAGTTGTCTGTACAAAAATAGCTTATTGCAGAGGAAGACTTTGGTCTCCTGTTGTTTCTAACTCATTCCTCAGGAGCAAGGGATGAGTGTTGGAAAGTGGCTGTGATGCACTGCCAGAGCCACATCTCCTTTATTTTCTTACCTTTTAATTAATATTCACTAAGGTAAATTTTCAGGTCTCTTTTCTAGGTTTCAGTTGAAGTTCATAATGACACCATGGAGGTTTCATGACAGTAGTTTGTGAGTAAGTGATTTTATACTGAAAGATCAATTTTATGTTTGCAGCAACTGATTTCCCAAAGACAACTCGTTTGCTACACTTTTCTCTCTTATTTTGGTGAAGGACATAAAGCTTCTGCTCATCTCTCCTTGTGACACTCAGTTACTGTGTGTAAAGCTTTCTGGCAGATGTCACTGGAAAATATTATTTGGCAGCTATTAGTTTTATGGAAATCATAGAATAGTTTGGGTTGGAAAGGACCTTCAAAGGTCATGTAGGCCAACCCCCATTACTTGTGCTGTTTGCCTGGAGGGAATGGCTGCAGCAGTTACCCAGGTTGTCCATTACCATGAGATATCCCTACTTAAAGCTGAAATTACTTTTATCTGACTCTGCAGAAGGAAAATCACAGTCACAGAATGGTTTGGGTTGGAAGGGACCACAAAGCTCATCCAGTTCCATCCCCTGCCATGGGCAGGGACACCTTCCACCAGACCAGGTTGCTTCAAGCCCCATCCAACCTGGCCTTGAACACTGCCAGGGATGCGGCAGCCACAGCTTCTCTGGGCACCCTGTGCCGGCTCCTCAGCACCCTCACAGGGAAGAACTTCTGCCTTGTATCAAGTTTAAACCTACGCAGAAATCGATGTGAAATCTACCTCAATCTCCATCCGTTTCCTCCTGGCAGGCCCCAGGCGGTACCGATGGGGGCTGTGTGCCGCAATGGCACCGCTCCTCAGGGGCGCGCTCTTCCCTTCTCCCCTCACAGGCGCCAGTCAGGCCCCTCGGTCACCGCCTGCCGCTCCTTACCCCTGCGCTGGGCAGCTCCGCGCTGCCCCGGGCCCCGCGGGTCCTCCCCGCGGCTACGGCTGCGGTGCCGGCGGTCCCCGGCAGAGGGCGCCGCCGCGGGGCGGGGCGCGGCGGGCGGCCCCTCCCGGCGGTGAATGCCCGCTCCCGGCTCTCCCCGCGCTGCTTCCAGCCCGCCGCGGTTCGCCGGGCCCCGCCGCCATGGCCTTCACGTTCGCCGCTTTCTGCTATATGCTGGCGCTGCTGCTCACCGCCGCGCTCATCTTCTTCGCCATCTGGCATGTGAGTGCGGGCCGGGCGGCTCGCTCTTCCGCCGGCCTCTCCCCGCGGCCTGAGCCGCGGCTCTCCCACTCCCTTCCCACCGCCCCGCCTGAGGGGCCGGGCCGGGCCGACAGCGGGTCCTGCGGGTGCGGAGTGCGGCCCTTCCGGCTGGGGTCCCTGGGCTCCCGGCGCAGGCCGGGATAGTGCCCGCCAGTCCGCCTGAAGGGGCGGCCCGTGTCCGCTCTTGCGGCAAGACGTGCTTTACCCCCGGTGTGCCGGGCCGGCGGCACATAAGCACCGAAGACAGCACGGAGAAGGGTGGGAGGCGGACACAGCCGCGACCGCCTTCGGAGCACCGAGCCCGGCAGGAGCTGAATGTGAAGCCGCGGCCGGCAGGGCCGAGGCGTGTCACGCAAGGCTCTCCCGTGAGAACCCCCCTGAGCCGCAGCGTATGGGCTGGAGGCTTCCGGGGGTCAGCCGGGAATCTCCTCCCTGCCAGGGGAAAGGGGCCCAGTGGAAGCTCCGGAGCGGCAGGGCCGGCAGGTGCAGCGCTGGGCCGGTTCCCGAGGCACAGCCCCATCAAGAGCTGGGGCTGAGGCAGTGCCGTCATCCTTGGCCTGAAGAAGGAGAAACCTGGCAGTGCTTGTCTGTGAATAACGTGGATTTTGGAGTGCTCATAGAAGATACAACCGTTTAACTGAGCAGTGTTTTAAATGAGAGCAGCCTTTTCAAAATAGAGAGTGGATTTAGATTAGACATTAAGCAGCTGTTCCCTGTGAGGGTGCTGAGGCTCTGGCACAGGTTGCCCAGAAAAGCTGTGGCTGCCCCATATCTGGCAGTGTTCAAGGCCAGGTTGGATGGGGCTTGAAGCAATCTGCTCTAGTGGAAGGTGTTCCTGCCTGTGGCAGGGGGTGGAACTGGATGAGCTTTAAGGTCCCTTCCAACCCAAATCATCATTCTGTGATTCCTGGGAAGATGTCAGCCTGAAGTCAGTCTGGCTGCTTATTTTAAAAAATAATAAATTCCGTGTTGTGTGACGTATTTTTTCTGTGCTTTATACTGAGAATTTTTGAGAGCTGAGCAAATAAGAACCTACTTAGGGTCAGCTGTGAGATATTTCTCTAGAAGAGGACATAATGTCTGGCAAGACATTTGTTCCATAGAGTGGCTTTTGCTGTGTTTCATGCTGCACCTACGTCCCATTTTTATGACATGAAAAGCTCAAGTCTCTGTGGTTTCTTTATGGATGCACCTTTTGGATGTATATGTGGAGTCAGCGTTTACTTTGACAATAAGACAAACCATCTGTCTGCTGTTAAGATTGCTGTTGACTTTTCTTTGTTAAGGAACCTTGTGTCAGGTTCCTGCTGGTCACCAAGAGTCAATGGTGATGTTTGGGGTGGGCACATGGAGCTGGTCTGTGTGCAGGGAGTGGGGTTAGGAAATGCTGGGGGGGGGGATGTTGTGAATTTCTTGCTGGTGGGAAGCAGGAAAGTGAGATGTGGGCAGAGGTCTTTGAATGCCTGAAGTGTCTTCTGCTTTCTCATTTGTATAACCAGTTTTAAACGTGTCTGACCTGCACGTTTGTGAAGTTAGAACTTGGCAGAAACAGTGTTCTGGGTGGCTATTACTGCTCTGTGCCAAAACATTACTTTTTCATGGTTAAAACACATTGTTGTTCCTGGACTGAAGAATCACAACTGTTTCATTGTTACTTTTTTCTAGATTATAGCATTTGATGAATTGAAGACTGATTACAAGAATCCCATAGACCAATGTAATACACTCAATCCTGTGAGTAGCATGCTATAAGTTTGGGGTTTTTGTTAATAAATATATGCAAGTGCTTGTTTTTGGTGTTTGATGTAATCAAACTAGGCAATAGAATTGCACCTGGGTTGACAAAACCTGGCTGTTTGATAGAAGTTCTATGGAAACTTCTTTGATTCTTTACTTTCAAGTTGAGTATTCTGACTGTTGTTAATCTGCTGGTGATCTTGTCAGCTGTCATACTAACATTCTTTCAATCTGCTTTCTACGTTTTCGGCACAAAGACAGTTGAAAAGGTCAAAAAGATTAAAAGAGTCAAAATTGCATTAAAGGTGTGTACTGCTTTTCAGTTTAATGTTCTTAATGCCACTTCCCTTTCATTTTGTTAGGAACGTTTGTAGTACTATTAAGCTGTTTTGTTTAGTGTGCCTGTTCATCTGCTCGCTCTTTGTTTGTTGGGGTTTATAACAACTCCATGGATTTCCATATTTTGTGCAAAATGATTTGCTTGCTTACCCAGTGAAGTGGGGAAAACTGTTACATGCCTGTTAGATGTCCTCTTGGTCAGCTGAAGTAACTTCAGATAGACACAACTAATGTTTTTCAAGACTTACTGAACTCTGAGATTATAGGAGACTACTTGTTTTTTAAGCATTGCCCAAATATATTCTGATCTCAGAGGATTTAGGGGATGCAGCCTAGTAGGTGTTACCTTCACTTCTTTGTTTTGCATTCCAGGATCAGGGGTGTATCTTGGTGTTGTCTTCTCTTGGATGCAACTCCCGACACTCCTTGGTTTATGAAAAGAACTTGAGGCAAACTATCTGCTTATGTCTATAACAGGCTGATAATAAGAGTGATGCTTGTTAAAGAGCGTATTGTTTGATACACCTGGGTTTTTGTACGTTCCTCATGGGTTTTACTTCAGCTTGGTGTGCCTAGGCTGAGGTAGAATATAGGGGCAGCACAGCAGTGTGGCCTGGGTTGTGTTCTGAAGGGTTAAGTAAATCATGCAAATGAAAAATGAATTTGCAGTAGTTGGGGGCAGAAAACCCAAGTGTTAAAGGTACAGCACATCAAGTGCCAGCAAGTATTGCAGCATGAGAATGGGTGGAGAGGAGAAGAGGTGGCAGGCAGAGGATTGCATCTCAAAGAGTGAGGTTTGCCGCTCGATGGCTGTGCATCTAACAGTTTCCCTTGCTTGGTCTGTTCTACGGTCATCCCTGCTACAGTATGGGGAAAGGCAAATTCTCATTACATTTATGCATTATGATCTTATCGCAACCTCTGAAGTATTGAAGTGTGCATGTTTAACACAAATATTAACCTTCTGTTAACCCACGTGCATGGTAGTGTTTATTTATCTGATAGCTTTGTGAACTGAAAATGCTAAATAACTTCATATTTGCTGTTCTTGTGAAATTAGAGTAGCCACTAACAGTGAAGTTAAGATCCAGACTCTTGGGATCCTGTAAATGGTGCTGGACAAACACACTGAAGTGTTGTTTGCCTCTGCAAAGAATCAAAAATCCTGGTAGGAATGGATGCGCCTCAGCAGAAAGATTAGCCCAAAATAGTAACTGCACAGTACGCTGCTGATGCTGTCTCTTCCCTGCTCCGGCTGTAGTTGTGTCTCTTCTCAGCAAGGAGATTTCTTCCTCCCTCACTTCCGAAATAAATATGGTGGAATTTCGCGTAGTTAACTTTCCTTTAGGATAGCCAGGGAGGATCAGATGCAGTGGGTTTGAGAGACAGGTATTGTGGTGTGGGAGTAGGCTCTAATAAACAAGAGAAAGAAAAAACCTATTTTGAGATGTGTAGTTAAAATAAACTACAGATTTTCAGACCTGGTAAATCTGCCTCAGCGGGCTGCCAAGTGCATTGTGTTTTGGATATGTAAATGCCAAGTTGTAAATGGTGAGTATACAAAGAAGGATCTGGGTGAAAATATTTACTTGAAATGTTTCCTGTGTGACAGCTTCTTTCTGTTGATGTTGATTCAAGTTTGCTTTGTTTGATATTCTTGATTTAGAGAAGCAGAATGTTGTAGCAGCAATGTGAGAATGTCTGATGGTAGGTTTTAGATGTCTAGGAAGATATTTTGGGGGTTTTAAAGCAGACTAAGAGAATGAGCAAGCTGTTAAACCACTGAAACTTCAGTGCAGCTATCCTGTGCATCATGAGTTGTATCACACACAAAGGGGCAGAATATGTTGTGTGTGTGTGTGCATGTATGTAGACAATTGAAGCATTTGGGTAGAAGTGGAGTTCTGGTGTCTCCAACGTAAAAACAACATGGAACTGTTGGAACAAGTCCAGAGGAGGGCCACGAGGATGATCAGGGGACTGGAGCACCTCCTGTATGAAGACAGGCTGAGAAAGTTGGGGCTGTTCAGCCTGGAGAAGAGAAGGGTGTGCAGAGACCTCATAGCAGCCTTCCAGTATCTGAAGGGGGCCTACAGGGATGCTGGGGAGGGACTATTCATTAGGGACTGTAGTGATAGGACAAGGGGTAATGGGTTGAAACTTAAATAGAGGAAGTTTAGATTGGATATAAGGGAGAAGTTCTTTACTGTAAAGGTGGTGAGGCACTGGAATGGGTTGCCCAGGGAAGCTGTGAATGCTTCATCCCTGGCATTATTCAAGGCCAGGCTGGACAGAGCCTTAGGTGACATGGTTTAGTGTGAGGTGTCCCTGCCTGTGGCAGGGGGTTGGAATTTGATGATCTTAAGGTCCTTTCCAACCCTAACTGTTCTGTAATTCTATGATTCTGTTTTTCATGAGGAGTAGTGTCCTGAGTTGCGAAGTCAGAAGTGTACAGATTTCCTCTTTTCTGAGCTACATGGTAAAGGAGTAACACATCTCACTCTGGGGTGACTTGTTTTAGAAGAGCTTACTCTTGTGGTGGGTGTGGGCTTCTGCTGGCTCTTTGCATGCATTTAATCTTTGTATCTCTTCATATGATTCCTATTAATAGCACTAATACTAGCCGGCATTTCACGCTTCCTGTGATTTCATAGTAAACTGACAATTAGCTCTGTGGGCTCCTGCTGGGAAGCATGATGCTGGAGAGCATGCACACTGGAGAAGGAAAATGAAACTGGTCAACAAACTTATGTGTGTGGCTGCTGTTGCGCCCTCCTTGCGTGCTGCAGGCACTGTTACCACTGCTCTGGTGTGTGAAGCTCTGCCTGTGGGGCTACATTCTGGCAGTAGTTTGACTTTGGAAAGTGATGTTTGAGTGAATACCAAAACAAAGCTGTAAAACAGGGAAAAACAAAACATCTTTTTGCCTATAAACTGTTCTATGGAGCATGTTTCCTACTGATATTTCACTGTTGCATGAGTAGAAATATCTCTATGATCTCTTCTGTTGCGAAGGTCACGTACAAAGCGCGGAACCTGTTAATGGTGCACTTAAGGTAATAGAAGAAATAAAAAAAAAATTGGTCTGAGCATTTAGTTTTGTAAATTTTTCTTCATGGTTCATGAATTCCCATGTGAAAACAGCAAGGCACACACTGCTAGTTGTTGTTTTCACTTTCTGCAATCTTGTTAGCATTGTTTTTGAGTGCTATTTTAATAGATTAAACCCCATGTGTTTTGCTTTGAGTAATTGAGACTTCCTAACTCATATTTTTCTTTTCCAGCTTGTACTTCCAGAATACCTCATCCATGCATTCTTCTGTGTTATGTTTCTCTGTGCAGCAGAGTGGCTTACGCTGGGTCTCAATATGCCTTTGCTGGCTTATCATATTTGGAGGTAATATTGATGAGTCTGGCATCTGTACTCATGTTAATTGTTACTCGTTCTCCTGTCGCAGTGCTTCCTGTTAAGTGTTCTGTGTCTTTGGCAAATAAAGATGCTTTCTGGTAGGGCATTGAGGAGGTTTACGTCATGGCTATAAGAACCATCACTTTGCTTTCTCTGTCAACACTTTTGGGTTTTAGTCTGTCATGCTGTGCAAGAATGGAGTTGTGTTGCGGGTATGTTGGAGGTAGCTGACGTGTCAGAGGGATACACTGCTGCAGGTTCACACTGTGGCTTGCTGCCAGCAGCCACAATCCCTCTTTCCTCCTGCTGCTGAGATGTGGGCTCTGCCTCTCCCTGTGCTGGTATTAGGCCCGTTCAGGGAGCTGCAGGAGGAAGCTGGTCTGGGTGACTTGTAACCCAGCCAAACAGCTTCCACTGCACAGCTCTGTCTGTGTCAGTCCTGATAAGAGAAGGGGTGGAGGTAAGACTGTTCCTTTTGCTAGCAACCTGAGTTAAACTACATTTTCAGGCTCATCATATACCGGTCCATGTGAATATTCGTTCAGCATGGCAGCCAGCATGTGTTCTTTAATGAGGACAGGCTGTTGGTTACACAGGGTTGTATGCTGGGCTCTTCTGCAGCTTCTCCAACGCTTTTATAAGGAATCCCATTTTTCATTTGTTTCTAAATCCTACTTCCTTTGTAAGTCCTACTTCCTTTTGGTGTACCAGAACTCAGCATGGTTTAAGGCTGAGGTGAGCTGTCATGGTGAGGTGAGCCTGTGAAAGCTCTTCCATAGGCAGGTTCACCTGGGAGCTTTGTATTGCTCTTGCAGTTTACCATCTCCTACATGGAGCTGATGGGCTTTTCTGAGAGGTGCGATTCCTTGTCCAAGTTCTGCTATTAGTTGGGGAGGGGGCCGGAACTTATGTTTCCCATCACCCCAAAACTAACTGTGCATTGCTTTCAGATACATGAGTAGACCTGTGATGAGTGGCCCTGGTCTGTATGATCCTACAACCATCATGAATGCAGATATATTAGCCTATTGCCAGAAAGAAGGATGGTGCAAATTAGCATTCTACCTTCTATCATTTTTTTACTACTTATATGGGTAAGTTTTGTTTTCCCTCTGTCTCTCATCTGATTTTTAATCTGACATTTTGTCTTGTTGCACAAGAGAGATTTTTATATATAGGAACATATATAGTGCCAACTTTACAGGAAAAGAATCCACAATCACCATTTATTATGTTTCAAAATATAAGTCTTAATTTGGCCAGAATTACTATTTTGAATATGTATACCATGGCTGGAGGCTGGAAAGCTCCAAGCTTTTCTTCTTCTTTTAGAATAATATAATCCCCCGTTTTCATTCAGAATATTTATAGAATAAGTAGTTATATTGATGTAAATATGATCTTTGTTGAAGTCAAAGATAGAAGGGTCATTCCAAGCATTAACAGGGGTGGGAGGCACAAAAGCCAATGCTGCTGCCTGGTTCTTCCTCCCAGTTCTTCCTCTGAGCCAAAGCCAGCTTGTCACTAGTGTGGTGTGACATAGAAGCAGTGTGCAGCCCTTCCTCTGGGCACGCTGGGCTTCCTGCAACACAGCTGCCACAGTTGAGGCTTTTGGCACATCAGAGTTGTGATTATACAGGCTCCCTCTTAGCGTGTCACTTGCTCTAGTGACAATTGGCTGTTGCATTGGCTTGTGTTGTACTTCATAATGCCCCTCTGATGTGTTTTGTGTAAAGCCTCTGGGCACAATCCCTGTACCTCTTACAGGTCTGTGCCTTAGCATATAGGATGCATATGTAGAATTAAATGTGTAACACTAATGAAAATGATGCATCGTAATATTTTTATTCTGTTTTCCAGCATGATTTATGTTCTGGTGAGCTCTTAAGAAGGCATTCAGCAAGCTTCCTTCCAGCTAAGTGCATGCAAAAGCCACAAAACATGGATTCTTTACAACGAGAACCTCTTACCAAGATTAAACACGGAAACTGGTGATCGCATTTGTGTTAGAAAACAATGACCCCTCTTTTTAAAACATTTCCACATTTTATACTTGTGGAAAGACTGTTTTCTTATATTTTACTGGGACACTGAAATGAATGAATTATGTGTAAATTAATACAAAGGTTACTGGTTTTGAGAAGTTTTGACTTCGCATTCCACAAGGAATAGCTCTAATCTCCACATAGGTATTGGTTACTGACTAGCCTTAGCACACTAGGGGGCTCCTTTAGGCTGGGCTTTGTAGTGGCTCATGTGGACTTGCATATCCCACTGTAACTAAATCAGCTGTAGGTGCTGAGGGCTTGGGAAGGACTGGAAGTGCTGTCTGTGCTTTACCTGTAGGTGACGTTGGTCTTAGGAGATGAATTCATGGACACAGTTGCTAAAGTAAGAGTTTTATTTTGGTTTATTTTGGGTTTTGTTTTCTTTCTATCTTAATTTTCCTTGTATATGCATGGTTCAGAGAGTTCTGTATTTTCTCCAAACATTAACCTTGCTTTCATCTTGAGTATCTGTCATTGTGATAGAAGTTGAATTGTCCACAAAGGAATGAATTTAAATGATGACGGTTGTTTTTGTTAATGTGTGTGCTGTCTTATTAACAAATGGACAAATCTGCAACATTTATTGAGTCCAGTGACGAAAATACTCGAGTTACTTTTTGAGTAACTTTTCACTGTGGTTAAAACCCAGCCAGTAACTCAGCACCAGGCAGCTGCTCGCTCGCTCTGCCTTTCCCCCTCCCCTAAGCAGGATGGGGAGGAGAATCAAAAGAGTGTAACCCCCACGGATTGAGATAAGGACAATCCAATAACTAAAATAAAAAACAGTGATAAAAGCAAGAATAATAACAATAATAGACAAGAAATGAAAGCTCAGAAAACACAAGTGATGCACAATCTAATTGCTCAGCCTGACCCAAGCAGTGATCGGTCCCTTCCGGGTGACTACCCCCAGTTTCTATACTGGGCATGACATGCTGTGGTATGGAGTACCCCTTTGGCTAGTTTGGGTCAGGTGTCCTGTCTCTGCTCCATCCTGGATTCCTGTGCCCCTCCTCAGAGCAAGAGACTGAAAAGTCCTTGATTGGGGGTAAACAGAAAGCAACAATTGAAACACCAGTGTGTTGTCAGCATTGTTCTCAGACTAAAGCCCAAACATAGCACTGCACCAGCTACTAGGGAGAAAATTAACTATATCCCAGCTGAAACCAGGACACTTGTGAAATTTCTCTTGAATAATACTACAGACCTTTTCAAAGCAGAAAGTGGGATTGTGAAGCTGCCCTGCTGTTCCTTAGTGCAATAAATAATGATAATTACAAAATTATTCTCAAATTCAGAAACACTTATTTTTACTTGGTGCCTTGGGTTGTTTTTGGACAGAACAGCTACTTGCAATGTTCACCTCTTAGTTTTATGATGGATAATTACATACCTTTTGAAAACAGAACACTGAATCAAATTATGCCTGGAAAAGGGAAGCTCTGCTTTCCTGCTTTTATTCCTGGGTCTGCAGATAAATGGTAGATGGGGTGGGGGTAAAGATGTTTCAGATAAACTGATAATACTGCATTGTAAATTGTGACTGTGAACAGCCGAATTTAGGAGTAATACTTAGGAATCTGTTTCATTTACCTGTGCTGGAGAATAATGAGTAGGTGCCCAGTTTTAGTAAAATGTCTTTTTGTTTAAGCTGTGTATTTGTTCACTTTGTGTCTTGGGTATTGGATGCAGTAAGAGTTGTACAATGGCTGTACTGGCTTCAGCCAGAAATTTGGATACTCCAATGCTGGTGTGTTGGACAGCAGCAATGGCAGAGAGAAAAGAGTATGAAACGGGCAGGTACTGAGTATCTCTGCCTGAGCAGTGAGAGAATGTATTTGGATATGTTACAGATGTTCTGAGCTAAAGGTTGAGCGTCTTCAACAGCCCTTAAACAGCTTTTCTTCTGTTAATTAAGTTGCTTTTTGAGTACTTTCATAGCCCACTATGGAAGATCCCTGACAGGCAGTGAGTTCTGCAGTGGAATTACACTGTATGTAAAAAGTACCTGCTTAAAAGTTCTGCTGCACTTCATCTGGTGCCACATAGCTCTTATTTTTTTAAAGCATACTGAAAATTTCCCTCTTGCCACCTCATTTATGCTGGGCATGATTGAATACATCTGTCCAAGCGGAGAAGCCCATTTAACCTCTCCTCTGTTGGAAGTCCTTCTTCAGCTTTGTTAACTGTCCTTTCTTTGATGATTTTCAATTTCTAAGCTGTTGTCATCACACAAAGTGTGGCTGACCAGGGAATTGCAATGCAACTTCCTGTTCGCTGCTTCTGAATTCCTCTCCTCTTACTATAATGTACTGGGGGTATGAGAATTCAAGCTGTGATAACTGCAAATCCTCTTTCTTAAGTAATAATAGACACCTGGCACCTTATTACTACATATATGAAATTGTTTTTCTCACGTGTTTGCTGGTTGTATTTATTAACACTTTGTTTCCCACACCATTCCTGCTCAAGCATTCAGTGTGACAATGTGCAGTTTTATTGTTATGACTCTCCCAAAACATTTGTGCCAGTTGCAGGCGTTAATGCTAGGGCTGGTGTTTTCTGTGCCTCCTCAACTCCCATTCCGAAATCCTCTTCTATCACTCGTTAGTTGATGAGGATTTTATTCCTTGTGAATCATAATTTAGAGCTTTCAGCGGAATAATATTTGAAAAGCTTTTTAGAAACATGGGAATATTGTTCCTGCTGGATCATTTTTATTCTGCTGCTTTAGCTCCTTCAGAGACTGCTCTAATGCAGGAGCAAAGCTCATGAATTCCTTATTATGCTCAGATCTTTATTAATCTGTTACAGAAATGAGACTGATTGGCTCACAAACCCTCAGCTACCTCTCATTCCTTTGGTACTGGGCTGATGTAAGGCAAGTTATGCTTCATAGTAAGAGATGTAGGATGTACTGCATCCAGCTCATAGTTTCTTCTAAACCCCCACTCCAGCTGTGGAGGCTTTGCCCAGGAATATTTAACCAAGTGCTTGCAACACTTGCGCTGTTTCAGCAATGACCAGCTTCCCATATCTAATGTAAAAGCACTTCTGAGTATTCCTGAACAAGGGAATCAAGAGGTGAGAATGGCAGAGTGGTTTGGAAGCACAGTTGTGCTGGTGAACCTGAAATCACCATTAACCCCAGGAGCAAAATGCTCATTTGGAGCCTACCCTGCTCTGCCTACTGTGGTTCAACACAGAACTGAGGAATTTAATCTCAGTTCAGAGGTCTTTAAAGTGTCAAACCATCACAGGGAAAGGTCAGAAATAGGAGTTGGGAGTTAAAAAGTCCTATGAGAATACAGCATGATGGTGGGGTCCTTAGAAAACAGTCTTGAAACTGGTTTCTGTATACTTTAAAAATGGTGTCTACCAGCACCCTGCAGCTGCTGGGTGGGATGAATATGGTCATCTGTACCTGGTGTCTCACCTGTGAAAGACACTGGTACCTGTGGAGACCCACACATGCTGTGCAGCTGGAGTACCAGCTGGTTTGTGTCCAAACTGCAGACCTGATGATAACTGATCTTTGGAGCTCCAGGAGGTGAAAAATATGAAGAAAATAAAGAACATTTCTCTCCCTGTAAGTTTTCTGCTGAGCTATCTTAAAACACCCTCTGATACCTACTGTCTGAAAACCATCTGTTGCAAGATCAGTCACTGAGGAAGGAACAGACACTTTTTCTGTGTTGCTGTTTGCAACAATGCACATTTACAGCAAAGTATTTTCTGTAAGTGATTCCATGCTGTGACAACTGTAAGAGTTCCTGTTGTCTGCTTTAGGGGTGGAGAAGGGAATGGCACTAACAGCTAATTAAATACTATCCATAGAAATCACCTTTAAGTGTGTGTTCAAGTGTCTGGGTTCAAATAATGCGTTAATGGAGAACGGTGAATTTTAAAACTCACAAAGCTGCAAGATCTACTTCAACCCACAGCCACCGGTGCTCTGTCAGAGTCTCATGGCACAACTTCTGACTTGGAGTTACCAAAGCTTCATCAAAATTGACGTGTGAATGCTTGAGTTGCTGTGGCTATAGGGAAGTGCTGGCTGCAGCTTTGGGGAGCACAGGAAGGTGATGGTGTGGGGCAGGTAACCAGCTGGTTTCCTGAAGCACTCAGCAGGGAAAAAGGCACTTAGAATTAACTGCAGGGAAACAGGAGACAGGACAGCTGGGATGCTGACACACCACTGACAACACCCACACAGTGACTTCAACCAATGGGCAACAGTTCCTTGACATCGCTCATTTGTCTAATAGCGGAAGACACAGCGTGTTTCCTGGAGCCAAAACTTACCTCACAGGGTGTCACAGGATAGCCAGGCACTGAAACAGATGCTTGTCGGTTCCTCAGGATGGAACACAGCTAATTTAAATATTTTGTTCAGGAGCCTGTTCATCTTCCCTGATCTTTACAAGTGGAGATAGTTAAAGAGAAGGGATGTGGACCATTACAGGAGTCTTTCTGTAAGGCTCTCTTCAGCCTACAGATGTTTATTTACTTTCTCTAGCATTAGTATGCAGAAATGCTGTACCACAAACTCACGCAGCTACAGGGCAGCAGCTCTTCCTACCACATTCATGTAAAACCCCACTTGCTTGGTTTGTCACAGATCTTCAGTACAAAACCTCCTTTGGGAATGAGGGGTGTCATTCTTAAGTAGCACTGGACACACCAAGAGCAGAACTGTAATGTTTCAGAATGAGCTCTTACTAGTTGAGAAGAGCAAGCACACTCCAGCAGGAAACTTCATACTTGACTTTCAGTCGGTTTAAAGCTAGAAACAAGGGATTTTTCTTAAACAGCCCCAGTGTAATTTTTATCTAGCTACATTAACCCTGGCATGACATTCTTACAAAGGCAGCAGAGGAGTTACCCTTCACTTCCCCTCCTTTTCCCTCCCTGACACACTACAGTAAAATCCAGCCTATCAGTATCAGGAGTCTGCACTTAGCTGTGAGGAGTTACAGGCTATTCTGTTTCCTCACAGACCCTACATTCACATCCAATAGCTTGTCCCAATTCTCACAGTATGTGAATTGGAGATGAAATCAAACTGAAATATAGTCGTTACTTTGCCAGCCTAGTCTCTCTTCTGCTTGGAAAGTACACCCTTTGGAAGCAACCCTTTTTGGACCTCAATATGAAAATATCACCATACCAGTTAAGTGGCAGTAGACGTGTGGCTGGTACCAAGTGATGTTATAAGTAAAGACATTGTGCAAAAGTCATTATAATATTACAAATAAGTGCAGGAGATGAGGCATGTAGGCCACCAGCAGAACAGCAATGAATACAAGTACACTCCCATGTGTTTTTAAGGCCATGCATGTTAAAAACTACCAAATAGAGGAAGATGCTGAATGTCCTGTAGGATTTCCTTCCCCCACATCCCAAAGCTTTACACACAGATTTGGAAGTGAGCAGCTGTGTCATACATGCAATACCGATGAGACTGTAAAGGTCAGGAGTGAGGTGTCTTGCCCAGGTGTCTGCCTGCTACAGCCATGTAGACACAAAGACATACCACGCTGGTATTCGTTACCGCGACACCGATCTCGGTGTTGTACTCTTTGTCACCAGGTGTGCAGCCAGGTTCTCTCGGAAGTCATGGAGGTAATTGTATTGCTGAAAAAGCACAACCAAATTTGCAGTGAGTGCTCAGAAGAGGCAGTACCCATCTTAAAAAAGCTGCTTGATATCCCAGGATGAAAATTGCACCCTCTATTGCCTTTATTTGTTCTTCTTGTGCTGACCCCAAATACTCTGTGATTTTTCACCATCAGACAGAAGTTACATGGATCTTGTCTTGTATCCTGTGTTTCCTCATAAAGGCCACACATGAGCTCAAGGTAACACGAACCATGGGCCTCATAGGTGGGAGTTTCATGTCAGAATTCAAAGCTGCTTTAATTGGGTCACCAGGAATATTACTCTTTCCATAACAAGTCCTTGGTGTGGAACACAGCTAAGTATCCCATACAATAGTTTGTAGTAAGAGTTCTTAGGTCAACTCATACATCATACGCTCAAAAAAGTTATGAGTTCAAAGTGAAATACAACCACTGCTCAGCAGAAGCCGAAGGACAGATCATCTGACCCACATGTCTGAGGGTTTCTCTTAAGTCAAGGACGCAAGCTGCTCCCCACCTGCCTCCTCCCCACCAAAAGTAGTAAAACCCGTTATGCTCAGTAACTTAGGCCTCTGTCCATGTACGTTTCACCACTAATGCTAGGGATACTTCTTAAAAAACCTGCCAGTAGGTTGATGTGATAGCTACAGGAGATGAACATGGCTGGATCAGGAGAGTGGAACAAAAACCAAGGCAGAAAAATCAAACAGGTGTCCAAGCTGCGAGTAGAATGTGAGCAACAGAGAAAGAGAGAACAGTTGAGTTGTGAGCAGGGATAAGAGGAAAGCAGAAACTTACTAATGAAGAACAGACAGGCAGAACAGCTGGTGAATTCAGCAGGGGCAGAACAAGACAGAATCAACATGGAAGCAGAAAGCTGGAAGTAGCTGAACCTTGGGGAGCAGCAGGGGCACCAGCTGTGGAGTCTCTCAGACAGAGGGATCCCTTTGTGGAGGACTATGCAAGTTGTTCACTCTCACTTCAGCACATGCATTGCCTGCTCTAGCTTCATTACCTTGATGGTCTGTATCGCCCCAGATCCTCTCAGGTTTCTGAGGCTGTCAATCACTTGTTGAGGTGCCAGAGCATCCGAAAGCTGAAGCAGGAGACATGCAGCTACTGTAAGAGAAAGGTACAGATACACACATGCTACTGAGCACATCCCACTGTGCACTGCACCACTTCTGCATGATTTGTTCCATGAAAACCACTCCAGCAAAACTCAACCTTGTCACAACAGGGTCACAGATCTGTTGGATCTTTTGCTGAATGCTGTTTCTTGACACTGGCCTTGTTCACTTGCTGCTCCTGCCTAAGCCTGCAGGAAATTGATTATAACGCTCCCACTGTTCCCCCCCCCTGCTTTTTCAGCAGCATTTGGGATGCAAATCCTAGGCTCTTCAAGAATCACAGTACACACAGTTAATTCCCCTTTGTATCTTCTGATCACATTTGCTGAACTAATGACCCTGACAGCTTTAGGGGAAACATTGCACTGAGGAAAGATGCAGAGGAATAGGATCATCTCCTTTTCTTGAGGAAACGTCCAGGGAAAAGTGCAATCCCATCAGTCAGAGAACAGTAAAATTTGCAGCAAAAATGAAGAGTCAGAAAATATGAGAGAACTTTCTGTCAGCCTCACTGAAACACTGAGCCTGCCTGACCCTCCTCACCTACAGACTCAGGTCTATAGCATGAAATACTTACATCCCTCATCCCAAGGGGTTTCTATACAGGCAGCTAATGTTACTACCATTTGATAGTACCTTTCACAAAAAAATGAGCCCAAATATATTAACTAGCCTGCTACCTGTAGCCATGGTTTGCAATGTAACCACAGGAAAGCTTCAAGCAGAATTTGGCTACTTTAGACAGAGCTGTCTCACAAGAATGGGTTTGTAAGATAGTGAGGCATTGAGAAGGGGAAAACAACTGCTTACTGAGACATGAGCGTCCAAGGCCACTGTAACAGCTGAAAGAGAAGAAGACATTTGGTTGTAACAAGTAGTATGCTGCAGCACCCAGAGCCCCCATAATTCATAGATAATTCTTGTCTCAATATAGTCAAGAGGAGCAGTGGTGCAAGGAAGTCAGAATAGGAATTTCTACAGAAATACCTACAAGACTATCTCCATTTATTCTTCAGACCTTCCTTAAGTAGCATGTTCCTAGAGAAACCGTGGTTTTAACATTCCCCTTTGTTGATGGGGATAGTCTCAATGGCACAGGAGGCCACAAAACAGCATGAAGATGGACACCCTCAATTTTCTTTCATTCCTATTCTACATTGAAGCTTGGGTGATAGCTGTGAGCAGGGTTCTGCATCAGCAGGGAGCCCAAGGACTCCATTGATATATGTGTGAGAGCTGTCAGCAGGGTCATGCACAGAACTTGGAAAGCTCTTCCCTTCTACCCTGAGTTTAGCTACAGGTGTTCAAAGAAATAACTTTACATGAGTGTCATGCAATTTAAGAGTGAATTTTGCACTGCTGGGACCCTTAGAGTCCCTGTTACATAACTCAGGGGTGTGGTATCCTCTGAAATCGCTGCTTTAGTTTACAACTCATTGTATCCAACTTGCATCCAGCTAGGCTAGCAGCAGTGAGAAACATAGTGCCATCCAACACATACTTTGAAGGGCTTGCTGGACAGAGTTAAGGGGAAAGGAGAGATTCAAATTTTACAAAGGACAAAATAGCTCAAAAAGGTGCATGAGGAGAAACAATTAGTTTTTCACAGCTTGAACTAATCCTAAAGAATGCAACTGTTTGAGAGGATTCTGTTTCAGCTGGTCACACATCTAGAGAGAAGCTGGTAACTTTTACAGAATGTGGGGTCAAAGAGAAGCAACCAGAACCTACTGTATGATTGTTCTCCTGTTACTTTCCAGGCAGCTTCTGAGCTCTTCCAGGATTTTGCAGCACTTTGCAATGTCAGGTGCGTCCCCATTGGGAATAGGATGGTGGTGCACACAGATCCCATGCTGTTGATAGGCATCTATTAGGGTTGGTACTCGGTATTTTAAGAGCTCTCCTCTGGTACAGAGCACAAATATATCCCGGGTACCACAGCTCTTTAGTTCTTCTGCAAACAGATTAAGACACTTGCAAATAAACAAAAGCCTATCAAGCTCAAGGATAAACAGATAAACTACTTGGTACTGATTCTCTTGTTTAATCTTTGAGGTTAAGCCAACAGGAGTCAGCAACTTTGCTTTGAGCAGCATTTACTTCTACTGAGTATCTCCCACATTTGCTTTCAGGTAAGCCATGAGAGGAATTTTCTCAGTTCAGAGTGAGTCTTGAGACAAGCCTAACTAGAAGGTATGTTGGCATTTGGAACAGTCTGTTACTGCTGCTAGCTTAAACATGATTCCGTCTTATCTCCAGCTGTGGCTGTGTCCAAACATTATGGTGTTTTGAATCTTAGAATCACAGAATGGTTTGGGTTGGAAGGGACCTTAAAGATCATACAGTTCCAACCCTCTGCCGCAGGCAGGGATACCTTCCATTAGACCACGTTGCTCCAAGACCTGTCCAACCTGGCCTTGAACACTGCCAGGGATGGGGCAGCCACAGCTTCTCTGGACAACCTGTGCCAGGGCCTCACCACCCTCATAGGGAGGAGCTTCCTAACATCTAATCTAAATCTCCCCTCTATCAGTTTAAAGCAATTCCCCCTTGTCCTATCACTACATACATTTGTCAAAACACCCTCTCCAGCTTCCTTATAAGCCCCTTTTAGGTATTAGAGGGTATTTTTGTTTTGCTATTACTTTCTGCTCTTCTAGTGTCTATAGATGAATATGCAGCACGAATCTTTGCATAATTTCATTTTTTCAGTCCCAATCTCACTTTTCTCTGGGAAGAAGAGATTACAAGTTTGTAATTCATCTTGACCCTATCTGCTTTGAAGATGCTGTCTCCTGCACGTGACTTAGCAGACCTCATGGTTACTGTGAAAGATACACAGATGCCTGTTTAGCTCCAGCCTGGAAACACCCTGACTATTCAATATTTGGTAGAGAAGGCACAGAGAAAGTGGCACTGTAAACTTTTAAATGATGTCTAGTACTCATAACAGTGACTGTGCTAACGTATTTGCTGTATCTTCAAGCAGTGTTACTAAAACTCAGACAGACACTGCTGTTGGATATACCCCCAGCAAGACTTTGTAAATAACTACCTTGCATTCATGCAATATCGCAGCATGTACATGGACAACTATAGCAACCACTGTAAAAGCATCATTAAAATACCACTGGTTTAGATACCAGGTGTCTGGATCCTTATGCCCAGATTAGATGAAAAGCAACTCCAGCAGTCTCCACACAAAGACAAAGTAAATCTCTAGTAACTTATGCTTTCAGTTTACCTGCACATTTTTCTTGCCGTTATATGGAAATGAGAGGTACTTACATGCTGCCCAGAAGACTCACCTATATCTTTCTGAAGATTTCTTCTAATACCTTTAAACCTGCAACCTAAAACAAATGATGAGCGACAATTACCACTGTGGGTAAGTGACATTTATGGAATGGCTGCTATAGATGAAGACCAGAGCACACACAACCTCCCCGCAAAACCAAAGAACAAAGCCACACTCCAAGTAAACCACAGATCTTATTTTTGCAAATAGATCACTAGTGCAGAAGTCAGTTTAAGCACCATTATCTGCTTAATACTGTAATGGGATAAGATTGAAAACATCTGTCCAAGGTTTTAAGCTGCTATGCATTTTCCAGATTAAAATTTTTGGATGTTATAAATCTAGGTACAACAATGAAAATAAAATAAAACCCAAAAACCTCATAAAATACACACACACACACAAAAAGAGAGAAAAAGGGCTGGATAGAGATCACTTAAGATTGTCTAGTCGACTAACAGGAAAGTAAGTTCCCTGTTCTGTAATACTCAGCACAATTCACATTAAAAATTCTCCCTCTTCACCATTCTCTTGCCACTCTGCCATATGATCTTTCTTCTAAATTAGCTTTAATATTCCTGAAACAATTATTCCAGTGGTAGATTACAAAGCAAGTCATCACACAAAATAAAGGCAACACAGAATTGTGGGGTACGAGTTATTGCCTCTCTTCAGCTTCAAAGAGGCCTGCAAATTTCAGTGAATGCTTCTTACCTGGAAGGGAACATAATCCCAGGAACTCAGAAGAGTAGACAGAAGGCAAAGACAACCTGTCAGGAAATAAGATAAAAATAAGAAGAGAACGTTTTATCATTTGAATAGAAATACCTGCCTATATAGGTAGGTAGACTACACTTATACTATATAGGTAGGTACCCAGACTGACAGTGACTAGTAAACACTTCCAAAGTGGAGCTGGCCCCACATCATAAAATCACAGAATGATTTGGGCTGGAAGGGCCCTTAAAGCTCATCCAGCTCCAACCCCTGCCACAGGCAGGGACACCTTCCACTAGAGGAGGTTCCTCCAAGCCCCATCCAGCCTGGCCTTGAACACTGCCAGATATGGGGCAGCCACAGCTTCTCCGGGCACCCTGTGCCAGAGCCTCACCATCCTCACAGGAAAAAGCTTCTACCTAATATCTAATGTAAATCTCCCCTGTCAGTTTAAAGCCATTCCCCCTTGTCCTATCACCACATGCCCTTGGCAAAAGCCTCTCTCGAGTTTTCTGGCAGGCACCCCTTAAGTACTGAAAGGCTGCTATTTTTGTTTGTTGCTGCAGCAGCACCGACTTGTCAGGGGCACTATCCTGACAACTACGACATCCGTCCTTGCTCTGACAGAGCATCAGAGCCCTGCAGGGGTTTCCTTCAGGAAAAAGCCTTTCCGTTTTGCAAGACAGGGTCTTAACGCTAATTCTTGTAGAGTTTCTGAGGGAAAAGACACCGGCCTCAGCCTCAGGGTACGTCTCACCAGGAAATAAGGAACGGCTTCGTGTCCTCCTCAGCATCGTCTTCATCAGAGGAATCAAAGTCACCCATCAACATCGCGCAGGCCTGTGGCTAGAGGAGAGGGAGGAGTTCACCTGGGGGGCCGAGGATCCCCCTCGGCTGAGGCAGCGCTGGAGGATCCCGGTCCGGCCATGGCCCCAACCCTCACCTGCTTCACCATGGCGTCGCTCCCGAGCTGCTACCGGTTTGAACTGTCCCCTCCAGCTAGCCTGCACTATCTCATTGGCTGAGCCCTTGCCTTCCTTCCTCCAATGGAAAGCGGCCGCACACCGGATGCGTGGAAAGCCCTCCTGCCTGCTTCGCGATGGTGCATTCTGATTGGCGGGAAGGGAGGCAGAGGCGGGCTTAAAGGAACACAAACCGAAGCCTGCGGCTGTCATCTTTGTGCTGATTGGCTGAGGCCGTGCAGTGGGAAGGGGCGGTGTCTCGGGCCCGAGGGCTCTGTGAGTGTGGGACAGCGAAGGTGCCGCCTTCGTCCCCACTTAATTCCTTTGTTCAAGCCAGCTTTGCCTTTCTGACTCAAAAAGGGGTGGAAACAGCCTTTGCACTGGCTTACTGTGGTTTGCTTCCACATTGTCCTTGGTCCTTTTCACCTGGGATGCTATTCCTGAGGTAAATGTGCTGGAAAGCACGCAGCAGACATGCATTCCTTGCCTCCCCATGCTCCTGCAGTTTTATCATTTTATTTCCATTTCCCTCTGCTGGGCTTATATCAGCTGTGGGGTGCTTAGTGCAGGTGGGGTGTGTCATGGTTTAAGCCCAGGTGGTAACCCAGAACCACACAGCTGCTCGCTCACTCTCCCCCTTCCTCCTCTGGCTCCCTGAGGGATGGGGAGGAGAATCGAAGGAATGTAACTCCCACGGGTTGAGATAAGAACAGTCCCGTAACTGTGGTATAACACAAACCCGCTACTGCTACCACCAAGAGTAATAATGAGAAATAACGAGGGAAGAGAATACAACCACTCACCACCCACCGACCTATACCCAGCCTGACCCAAGCAACGACCTGGCCCTTCCGGATAACTGCCCCCAGTTTACACGATGGGCATGACGTGCTGTGGTATGGAATACCCCTAGCTTGGGTCAGGTGTCCTGTCTCTGCTTCCTCCAGGCTTCCCCTCCTCCCTGGCAGAGCATGAAACTCAGAAAGTCCTTGGTCAGACTAAACGTTACTGAGCAGTAACTAAAAACATCGCTGTTTCCAGCACTGTTCTCAGGCAGAAAGTTAAACCACAGCACTGCACCAGCTACTAAGAAGGAGAAAAAAAATGACTGCTACTGCTGAACACAGGAGAGGGTGAGAGGAAAAATCTGAAGGAATGGGCCCTTCCTGAACTGTGAGGCTATGGAATAAAGAATACACATCCACATAGGCTGTGAGTAAGCAATGGAGGCAGATGGGAGTGTTCAGTCACAGCACATGTGAGAGCAGGGCTGTGCTTGACTTTATCGGGCTGCAGTGAAGTGTGGTAGCCACTTTTTTGCATTTGCATGGTCTTTGTGTGTGGCTGTGGCGTTTGTGGGTGCAGGGGAGGTTTCAAGTCGCTCTCAGGTGCCCTGCAGAGGTTTCTGTGTGGTCAATTATGGGTGCAGAGAAAATAGGGCTTTCTAAAAGCAGAAAATGAGGAATGTTAGCTCTTTTAAACCATGGAGTTAATGTCAGATATTCTGGCAGCAGTAAGACATCTAGCTTTTGGGACTGTCCAGGCCTCACAGATGTTCTTTTAGTGTTGCTGCTTAGGTAGCCAAGTCATAACTCCATGCAGAAGGAAAGCTAAAGGTGACTGTGGTGTATGCCCTTGTGACATTCCATGGAAAATTCAGGCTTTAAATGTGTTCACCCCACTCTTGACATGGTCGTTTTCTCAAATGTTATGTGCAAATAGGTTTTAGGGATACCGCATGGAGGTTTTCATCTAAGCCTGAAAGATGTCTTCGGGGAGGGGGAAAAAAGATTTTGGCTTCCTCATTTTTAAGAGATAGGTTGCTGCCCATGCTTAGAACATTTTAGTAGACCTCTTTTTTGCATCATTTCTGGTTTATGGTGCCAGTAATTCTGTCCATTTATTAACAGGAAGAAATGCATAAATTGTGGAATTATGCTGTTAAAAACTTTTTTAAGGCATTTCTACAGCCTGTGTTCAGATCTGTATAGAACTGTGTTGTGAAGGAACCAGGCACAAACAGTGAATTTTGGCATTGACCTAGAGGATGACATCAGAGACTCTGATGGATCTTGTCTGAAGTCAAAAGAATGGCTGTGTACAAATTCCTGACATGGTTTGGATTTAGTGGGGTTCTCAGTAAGACCAGTGCAAGGATCTCCAGGCATGGAGATTTTAGTTTAACACTGGTAATGTTAGTTCATCAGATTGAGGTTTTAATGAAGCTGCTTGAGGAGGATTGTAGAAGCAAATTGCTTGGCATCGCAGGATTTTAGGTAGGCTCAGTTAATAAAGAAACATGATGAGAGGCTTGAGAAAACCAGTTTATTAAAATCCAGAATATGATAGCAAATGTACAAAAAATACATTAGTGATCATAATAGAAGATTAAAATTATGCAGATGAGCAATGGGAATAAATACCACTTAAGAACAGAGGCAACAGGAGACAGCCAGCTACTGTAGCTGCAAGCATAATTTTATTAACTTCTGCAGCCACTGTGTGAAGGAACAGGTATGTTATTTACCTCTGTTCAGTGTCTAATTAGCTTGGGTCTCCTTAGAATTTGTGTGTAACACACTGTTTGATGTAGATGTGAAATTTGCTGGGCTTTTTTTCCTCTGTGATTGATTTTGCCTATTCCTGTAAAAGGTATTTCAGACTAACTGTGAGGGTTATATTTATGGACCCTTTCCAGCCCATCCCCATTTTTTTTTGTATAGTGGGGACCAAAACGGAACACAGTATTCCAAGTGTGGCCTGACAAGCACTGACTAGATGGGACAATAACATCTATATCTCTGCTGGTGATGCTCTTGTTGAGGTAACCCAGCATCCTGTTGGCTTCCTTTGCTACAGCTGAACACTGTTCACTCATATTGAGCTTGTATAGCAATGATACTAAATAGCAACAGTGATAACACTTTTGATTGTTTGAAAAGATCAAAAGAATTTTCTGGAGTTTGGGTGCCTTCATGTGGTAGAAATCAGTGCAGCATTGCGTGGAATCTAGAATGGTAATAACTGCAGGTGATGCCAAGGAACCTGCAAAATGTGTGGCTGGAACTTAACATCTGCTGTGGCAGAGATTAATGGGTACAGTATGTAAGTATGAAATCTGAAATTCATATAGGGAAAAGGTGGGAAAGAAAAAACAACCCAAAACCAAACCTGAGAAGATCCTGTGAGTTTCCTTATTACCTTAGGCATCTTGCAGCATTAAATGACAAATACTATGTTTATTATGACAAATATTATCTGACTGCCTTAGGGTTCTCTGTTTAATTCTTAACTTGAGCTGTTGCCCAACGCATAAAACTGTAATGTGCTAAAGTGTCTAGATAGGCTTGTTTGTGGTGTATTTTATAGGAAAGACTGACAGGAGGTGGTCTACAAGAAAGTGTCCTTTTGGCATATAAAAAGGAATGTATCAACATCAAAACTTTACCTTCTGGAAATTTTTGTCAGTTTTTGAGGCCTGTGCAAAGTGAAGAAAATTAGTCTTAGCTGAAATACATAGTTTGGAAGATTTATTTCATTGGTGAGAGAGGGTGATGAAGAAGGTTTGACATAACCAGATTTTAATTGGCCTTTTAGATAAATGGTTGGGCTAGGAACTGCTGTCTACAAGTACCAAATGGGAGGGTTGAAAAAAGATCCAGACTGTTCTTAGAGGTGTTTAGCAGACAGAGAAGAGGCAATGAATAGCAGTTAGGATATGGGAAGTCTCTACTTCATGTAAGAAAATAATTGCTTACTGTGGGTGTTGACAACAGCAATTAATGAGTGGTAAGTTTGTATTTACATGGTAGCTGCTTAGGGTTATGGTTTTTTGGTTGGTTTTTATTTTGAGAGAGATAATAACACTTAAGTTACATGACATAAGACACTTATGCCTCTAATGCAATGATAAATACTCCCCTCCCCCCCCAAAGTATTAAAAATAGTTTACAGTGAGGGAGGTTGAACAGCAAGGTTTTCCAAGGAGCACAGTGTTCCAGGCTTTAAATACATATATGTAGAATGGGTTGATGGTCTGACACATACAAAATCTGTAATGTAACAAAATTTGTAATGTCAGAGATTTTTGAAAATACAGACAGGCCTAATGGGTTAGCTGAGAGTTTTCTCATTGAGCCAACTCTGACTCCTATGAAAGCAATCCTATTTGGGAGCAATCTTATTTGGGACAAACCTAGTTTGTATAAACCTATTTGGGTTTTTGGGGTGATTTTTATTTCTTGTTTCTGAGCAAGCAGTCAAGCTGCTGAGAGCCAGGTGGCTTTCAGATGTCACCCTGCTTACACCTGGTTCTCATGTCTGTGTGCAAAGACAAGGTGAAGATCTTTATGCCCTGAGTTCACGGGTTGTCATATCAGTAGTGTGTTCAAATGCAGTTAAGCCTAACCTGGTTTTACTGTCCTTGGGTCAGGGAAAGAGCCCTCATCCCTGAGGACAATGGAGTGTCTCATATGTGTATTATCTCCTATCTGCTATTCTACACTCAGGTTTCTCAGACAAAATAAATAATTGATTTATCTCATGTAAAGCCTGGGAGTAAACTAGTGTTTATACAGAGACAGGCACAGTCTCTCCTTAGTGTGAAAGGAGGACCAAAGGAGCTTGATGGTATATAATCTTAACGCATATCTTGTTCAAAGGTAAACACCATGCCAAGAAAACACCTACACAAATATTTGTGAATGGTGGTTGTCTGCTCCAAGCCCATGTGTTGCTGAAGCCAGGTTCTTTGCAAAGTTTGTTATTTCAGAACATCTACCTTTCTACTCCAAATTTTCTGAGGAAACTTCTTTTCTTCATATCCATGTGGTTTTCATTGCTTTCCATCACAACCCAAACACATTTGTGGCTGACAGCTGGCTGGAAACAGAAGGTTCATGGATTGGCTGTCTTTTCTGTCAATAAAGCTTCAAAACTGTCACTTCTCTGTAGCTTTGAACAGAATCACCCTGCCTACTGAGAATAACTCTTGGCTTGTAGAGTGACTTACTTGTGAATATGGTGTTTTATGCTGTTGCTGCTGCCATAAAACTGGATTTATGGATTGTTTTGCCAGGATAGGACTATGGAATTATGAGTTGAAAGAAACACAAAGGGGCTTAAGTTATGTCTAGCTCTGTAAGTCCTACTTGTCTGTTGAGCTGAGATTTGGCCCTAAAGCTGGTTGATGAAAAACAGTGTTGTAGATAAATGAAATAGCATTACATGCAGTTTTATAATGGTTACTGTCAATTGTTAGTGCAGATGATCTTCTACACTTCTAAGCAGGGTGCAGCTCTGCTTTCTTGAGACTAATGATGTACCAGGATATTTTGACTTGAAGTCTTCAACAAATCCCTGTTTATTCTGGGTTCAACTGTGAAGCCTTTAGTAGGGACAAAGAAGGTCTAGTGCTATCAGGAGTTGAGAATAGTGTGCAGCTGATGTGAGATAGTGCATGTTTCTTGTCTGCCCTTCTTTTATCACTATTCTGTCATTTATATTTATTTATATGATTTTTTTCTGTTTGTGTTAAATACACAAAAGTTATACCTAATGTGGTAAAGAAAATCTCTGTAATGGGACTTGCTCTTTCTACATTGGTCTGTTCATGACCTTGAAGAACCTATTTTATCAGAAATGATTATTTAAAAGCAAGGGTTTTTTTCCCTATTGTAGGGATTTGCAGACTGAAATTCTGTTGAGTGGAGTAAAAAGTAAAAATACTTTTAACTCAGTTTTTATCACAATTTGTTTAGAACTTGACGATGAGTCTTACCAGAATACAAATCATAGAATCGTGCAATGATTTGGGTTGAAAGGGACCTTAAATATCATCTAGTTCCAACCCGCCTGCCACGAACAGGGGCACCTTCCATTAGAGCAGGCTGCTCCGAGCCCCATCCAACCTGGCCTTGAACGCTGCCAGGGATGGGGCAGCCCCAGCTTCTCTGGAAACCCTGTGCCAGTGTCTTACCACCCTCACAGTGAAGAACTTCCTTATATCTAATGTAATTCTACCTTCTTTGAGTTTAAAATCATTCTCCCTTGTCCCATCCCTTCATGCCTTTGTCAAAAGTCCCACTCCAGATTTCTTGTCTTTCCTTTAGGTACTGGAAGGCTGCTCTAATAACCCCAATTCTCTCAGCCTGTCGTCTGGCTGAGAAATAATAATCACAGTTAATGGCAACAGCATGGTAGATGAGACTGCAACAGTTGTGCCTTCTGCTCCAAAGCAGGTCAGTTGGGAAACCTGTAGGTTTAACAACTTATTCAATCTCCTGTAGAACATAAGCAAATTAATTTCACGGAGGCATCTCCATAGGTATTGTTGAAGACTGTAAATAGACAGAAGGATAGCAGTGATGATGAGCTGAAGTTGGGGGTAAATGCAGAGAAAAGGGAGTGATGTACATATGATATCCTTGGCAGCATCTTGCTGTGGAGTTATTATTCTGCAGTCATTGAGCTCATTCAGCAGTATGTTTGTGACAACTTCCAGTCTGTGACACCACTGAGTTTGCAAATAGTCCGTGCCTAAAGGAGAAGACAAGAAAGCTGGAGAGGGGCTTTTGACAGGGGTCTGTAGGGGTAGGACAAGGGGAAATGGCTTTAAACTCAAAGAAGGGAGATTTAGATTAGATATCAGGAAGATCTTCATTGTGAGGGTGATGAGGCACTGGAACAGGCTGTCCAGAGAAGCTGTGGCTGCCCCATCCCTGACAGCCAAGGCCAGGTTAGATGGGGCTTGGAGCAACCTGATCTAGGCAAGGTGTCCCTGCCTGTGGCAGGGGGGCTGGAACTAGATGATCTTTAAGGTTTCTTTCACCCCAAACCGTTCTGTCTTATCATATTCTCTAGTTTTACACTGTCGTAAGCAGTAGAGGGCGATCTTGTCTTACAAATTTAGTCTTTACACCCTATCAATGCGTCTCTTTACAAATTGTTGCTTAAAGAATGAAGGTTTTTATCTCTAGAAACATATAGGATCAGATGTCTGTATTATTCTCTGTAAAAGTTATCTCTGTCACAGATACCTGCAGTAACTATCAGGTTTTACGCCACACAGCTATGTTTCTCTATATTAAGTGAGAATTACTGAAGTAAAACCACTGTAGTACTAATGGAACAAATAATAGAATCCACTGTGCAAGAACACTATAAGTGTGCTGTATTTGATTAACACCCAAGAAGGATTCTGAAATTAATTTTTTTTCCTTAGAATAAAAAATATTGAAATAGTTTGATTTGTGAGATGTAGATTAAACTGATATTTATTATTTTATTTAGTATGTTACATGAATATTGGGTGAACAATATCCTAAATGTGTTTTGTAAATGCTTCTTTATGGAAAGCATCTGTCCTTTATCTGCTTACATGGAGATGGCAAATTGAGGCGCTAAGTCAGCCCCTAGTACTCAGGTGAGTAATTCTATTGACACAGACTATTCTTATGAGTATGGATAGTCTGTATGAGTAAAAGCTAAAAGATTAATTCTTAAGTTACCTAGACAAAAAAAAAAAAGTGAAGTACATGTCTGGGTAGAGAGTTGCCCTTCTGAATGCTGGGGGGTTTTGGTGGTAGAGTGTTTAAACTCTTTTCTTAACATATTTTTATTTTCTATAATAATTTTCATTCCTAAAATGTCACCTTGAGACTTGTGTGCTAAAGCATTTGGCTGCTATGAAGGAGAATGACTGAACTATTACCGATGGCCTGCCTTGATAAACTTCTTTGTCAATTAATCTGTTGCAAATGCCCTTAGTCTTGACACAGGGTTTTCCTCTCACAGCCTTGTGATAGTTCCCTATGGCTCCAGGATGGAACAATCCTGGGCAGTAAAGAGATTGAGATAATGACAGTCAATGGTGACAGCAGGGCTGGCAGAGCCAGCCTGGGGGAAGAAAGACACATACTTGCCAATAGAAATACCTCCATCCTTTGGGAATTGTAGCTTGGGAATCAAAGCTGACCTCATAGACAAGAATGATGGAGAACAAGCTTTTGATTTATGACTAGATGAAGCTCAAAGTCTGCCCTTCTGATCCTTCTTTACAACACACCTTTTGTATTTTATATGAGCTCTTTCACTTTATTCTCAGAATGTTATCTCTTGGGGTATCGTTTTTAAGTCTTTCAGTGTTGTAATAGTTCACTCATCTCCTTCACAGCAGTTTGTGGGGTTTTTTTTTGTTGTTTTTGTTGGCTGTTTCTTAATGAAGCTAAATTCCCTTTTTAGTGTCACAAATAAACTGTCATTTATATTTAACATGACTGATCTGCTGCTTTACTTTTTGATTTTTTTTTTCCTGGGTTCTTCTGAAAGCTAAACCAATATTTTCTTTCTAGACTGCATACTTATCTCCACTTACTGCTACTGATGCTTTGGTTGCCTCAAGTACATATTTGCACTTGACTATGAAAAAAATCATGGTTTTAGTACTGATATTTATGGGTCAGATCCTTAGTAAGATGTTGACCTCTGCCGAGTTCAATGAAGCTATGCTACTTTTCACCACCAATCTCTAATTAAGGCATTCATATAATGATTGGAAAAATACATCTCTCTTCTGGGAAGTCCACTACCTGCTACCTGGTCACTTTGTCTTATAGGCTTTAAGCAGAATTGTGAACTCTCAGAAAATGTTAAAAATATTAATTTGGGTCTAAATCTTAGCTTGTTCTTGTACAAGTTGCCTATTGTTCCTATTTGCCCAGTCTTTGCCGTGTCCTCTGTGCTGAGCTGGAGAAAGGGCATTAAAGGGCATAAAAAGCATTACAGTGGTGTTATGTATAAATGGAGCGGCTGTGACAGATAGTAGTAGCATAGCTTTCTGAAAAGGAGTGTTTCTGTGCATCAGCTCTGTGGTATCTGTGTTTAGGGTGTTTGTATTTCCATATATCTGTCAGTCTGTCTGTCATCTACCTGCCTGTCTTCCTGACTTATGTGACTATTGATAAATATGCTCCACTGGTGATTAAAAGGAAGTGACCTCATAAGTTTGTCTTTTCAACCACAAAGGTTTGGTTGTAATGTGACATTCCATCCTATTACTCTGGTTTACACCAAATTCAACAACTTGTGGCCTGCAGATACTCAGTATAAAGAGCAGGAAGAGACTGACCTTGACAACCTCATTTCTCATTCCTTTCTTGTTATAGGTAATATAGCTGAAAATGTGGTTTTAATTATAGTACTAATGAAAACTGAAAATCCAGACAGACACTTGACAAACTCTGGTAGGCTTTATATTACATTTGTGCTAACTACAAAGTATCCAGCTGGGTGTAACATTATATCTCTTTTCCTTGAGCATCCGCCTGACTTAAGCTGTATAATTAATGTGTACTTTGGCTGGAGGTCAGTTTACAGTTGGTTTTTTAGAATTTTTACATTTTTTAAGATGTTGTAATGAAACGAATATGTTTATTACCTCTGTGCCTGCATTCCCCAGGGGGAGTTAATACCTATGGAGGAGCACTGGCTGGGAGAACTTGAATAAAATGCTTTTGCCAGCTGAGTCTGCATCAGAAGTGTGCTTTCAAAAGTGGTTACAGAATCAAAGAATGTAATGTCCACAGATGTGTTTAACTTTGGTTCCCCTCCTTTGTATGGTTTGTTGATTTTAAGTTATGACATCGATACACAGTTGCCCAAAGTAGAATTTGTGAAGGGATTTCTTTTATTTCTTCTCTTTTCTCTTTGGAAAGAATTTTGTTTTCAGAACTCACCAATGAGAAACTGATGTTCTCAGCTAGAGCCAAAAGCACTAAAAGCAGGTTCCCTGCCAAGCCCCACCAGTGCACCTTCATCCTGACCTGCCTTAACTCTGCTATTCCAGTCGGGCATCTGACCGCACCAGCATGTGTATGTAATCCTGTTAAATTAAATACTGGTTTTCACGATATGGACAAATGCTCTCTTGGGACCAGGCTGAAATTAGCTTTGAAGGAATTTTATTGTGATGTAAGACAAAGTTGAAATTGGGTTGCAAATGATAAAAATCTGAAGACTTACATGACATTGCTGTTTTCAAGGACCTGGTGTGGAATCTGAAATTTTTCTTAACAAAAATATTAGTATAGTTCTTATACCAAGCTTCCAGAAAACATTTCTGACATAAAAGGAAATGGCTGCAGTGCAGCCACATTCACAGTGGGGGCCACAAGGTGTTTCTCGTAAAAATGAATGCGTAATGATTTTCAAATGACCTTTTTCTGGCATGTTCCTATGGTTGTTAATAGGGTTTGATGTTTTGTGTGAATGACAAAGAACCTCTCTACACAGCCTATCTGCAGCTGTGCCCTAAACTTGTTTGCTGATACAGATGATTTGAAAAAGGGTTGATTTCTCTGTAACAGCCTCCAGTTGTTTCTGCTTTCCCTTTTTGCGATCACAAAGGCAAACATGGATGTGGAAAACCCCATAGTTTCTTCTGAAAAATTGGTCATGGGCAATTTTGCTAATGTTTAGTTTTTGGAAGACAAACTGAGTCCAACTGATCAAAAGCTTTTGCCGAAACAGTAGAGCTAACAGGTGATTGATTTTAAAAATTGCATTTCTAAAAACGACCGGTGGGTAGGGTTCCTGGAAGCCTGTGCCTTGTCCTGGCAGGTATTTGGGAAATTCTGATGCTGAACTGCTATATTTTCTTTGTTCAAAGGATGGCATAGACTTTGGAAATTGCAATATTCTCATACTTTTGTATTACAGAAACACTAAGAAGCCTTTCCAAAATCAAGCTCTGTAGTACTAGATGCTACACTGGCATGCACAGTGAGAGACAGTCTTTGTTCTAAGGGCCTGCAGTCTAAGGAGACACCATAGGCAAACCCCAGTCCCTGTCTTTACCACAACTGCTTAACTGGTTTTCATAGCATCTCGTGAGTGCCCATTTGGCAAGAGGGAGGTGCACCAGCATCAATTAAGGGCATTTCCCATTGCAAGGAAGAAATAACACCCAGTCTCCAGTTAGTAAACAGCTCAAAAAGGAATTAAACCAGATGTTGCTAAGTCCTTGTTACTGACACACATGGTAATGCAGCCTTTAAAGTGTCTCTCCTGTGGCTCCTCTAGTCACATTATTTCCATCCTATAAACATGCAGCCAGCAGTATTCCATGCAAATCCCATGGTTATGGCTGCACTGTTTCTTGCATGATGGGCAATGTAATATCACTTATCTGTTGTTCCATTAGCTGTTACTAGGCAGATTTACAGGACAGAAGTACCTAAAGTGTTTCAAATTTAATATTTGTGCATTTGTACTGCTTGGCTTTTTTTTTCCCCCATGGTGATTTGGACTTTTTTTAATCCATCTTATCCATTCTACTGAATAGTCTTGTTAACCTTAGTGAACCTACCACAAGTATTTGTTCTCATTTTATTCCCAACATCTGCTATTTTTACCTCATAATTTGGAATGAAGAGATTGATGTTGAGGCACCAGTTCTTCATCTGGCACCAAATACCAAGCACAGACATGATAACAAGTTCTTTTGTAGAGTAGCTTGGTTGTGAACTGGGCAACCTGCTGCCCAGTGGCTATGCCTTTGCCATCTAACCCAAAAAATATGCTCTGTGCTGGGTGATACTAGCCAAGGTGGGAAGTGCTGCTTTCTTAGTCTTTTCCCGATAAACTGTCAGCAACAGAGGTCTTAAATGGTTCTGGTATGGAAAGGACCCATGTGTTTTATAAGCAAGGACAGCAAACCTGTGGAACTGTTTAAATCACACACTACAGATGTGATGCATTCTCTAAGTCAAGGCTGGTACTCATACTTACTGCCATGCAAGCAGAAGCTGATGGGCCTCTCTACTAGAATTGAAAGCAGCTACTTGCTCAGCTGCAGGTAGTATTAAAAACATTTTGTTCTGTCTGGGTTTTCTGCACTGAGTCTGGAGGACTCTAAGTTGTACCGGTGTGTCTTTGTGTTTTGCCTCCTTTAGTGACCAGCAATGAGAAGCCATCAGTTAACCTTGAGATGTCACTTCCATTTTCCATTTTCCATTTTTGACAACGGAGGCACAGAGTTCCTACTGAATCTCCTCAGATGGAGACAGTTTACTCCAATGAAGGCTTCAGTCGTAAGTGTTCTGCATTTGGTCTCCTGTATATCAGCACCACAAGACAAATCTATCCTGGGAACATGCAAAAAAGTGTTAAATTTTATTATTTGCCCATTCATACATAACCACATCACAGTACTATCCTTGCTTTGTGTGTTTTGGATTAACCACAACAATCATGTATTTATAAAAGCTACATATCAAAAAAGGAGGGTCAGCATGACAGTATCTTGCACAGTACCTTTTGTTTTAAATGTTGGTTTGTTGATTTTGACAAGATGTTCATGCCTTTGTGCAGCAAATGGAATTTACTGGGGTAGATTTCTCAGATGCAGTAGTTTTTTTATCGTATAACATTTCAAAAGAATGGCTGGAGGAAACCTGAGACAGTTTTCTTTGATGGGAACAATACTGGAAAACATTTAGATCTATCTAGAGTGAAAACACAAATCTACATGCCTTATTTTACTGGTGCTAAGCTCTCTTAGGAGATGAGATGTACCTATGCATGTTTGCAAATGTTTTGTATTTAGATCTCTGGTTTACTTGAGTCTCCAGATCTGTGGAAGTAGATTTTTTTAAATGTGACTGCTATTAGTGTTTTATTTTTTGATGGGTTTCTTGTCTGTGTGGGGTACTGTATGTGTGTATTGAGAGGTGCCTATCTACATGGCTATATTCTCAGTTGAAGTGTGCAGGTAGTTAGGCTGCTGACTGGCAGATGCAGTCGGGTGCTTCATTCTCTGACAGAGTTTCATTCTCAAATAACACTGCAAAACTTTATCTGCAGATACTATCAGCTACTGAAGAATGGACTGGGAGCAAAGGCAGGATGCAGTTGCATTTAAACTGGCAAGCACAGTTTCGGGCAGCAGGACAGCTCCATTTTGACCATACAACTGAAGAGATTTGAATTATCCTCAAAGTTGCTAGCACTGGCTGCATGCCCCATGGTACAGAGAGAAAAACACCAATGCTAGTCCTGAGGCAAGCAGTCTGGATTACAAAGTCTGGTTGTGTAATGTTTTATACTATATGTCATATTAGCTTGAGCCCAGGATTTTCTCTTGATCCAATTTGTACAGATTCATACCTGTTCTCTGTTGATTTACAATATTTAATAGTCACACAGTACATGAGGAAGGACACTGAACATTCAGTTCCTGAGCTTGAACTCTGGAGGACAGAAGCATAATGTTTCCTAAATAGAGCCCTGTTCAAGAAAATCCATTATACACTTTGTTTCCTGAATTGGCCTTTTTAAGTTTTGAAGCTGGAAGAAAGCAAGATTCTCAACACATTCATCTTGGAAGTATAGCTGTGGATAATGGATCCGAGCATAGAATTTGGCACTAAATACTAAGCATGGTCCTAATGACTTTATAGGAAGCTATAGAACCAACTTTTTGAAATTAGGAAAAGAGGTACATTACAGTAATATTCTGTCTGCAAGACCTAAATCACATAAATTTCAAGATCCATTCATTCAGTGGTAATGTGCAGAGGAAAATATTTCTCCCATCACCTGTCTGTAAGCTTTCACTTAAATGACAAACTTTTGGGGTAAATGCTGCTGCTTTCTGTGTTTGCACAGTGCTTTGTACACTGCTGCTCCTGTTTTAATTAGGGACTTCTGAAAATGTAATGCTGAACAAGAGTGCCAGGCAAGCGCACTGCTACAATTTGCTGCAGTAGTGCAGTAAGCAAATTGCTTTTAAAAGTGCAAAGGTGTGTAATTTCACCAAGTGATAGTTCTTATAGTAGGGACAAACAGTTGAGCACTAACCCGTGGTAGTGTAGATTCAGCAACAATATACTTTCTGGTACTTTGAATTATGATGCAGGCGGTGGCCCCTGAGTTGTGTGGAATCACTCGGTGCTGGCTGATGGGCTATTTTGTACCTTGGATGCAGAGGTTTTATGATGGCCAATACTCTGAAACTCATTCAGGCAATAAATTTACTTGTCTTTGAGTTTACAAGGCAATAAACAGTTGAGGCCTTTGACCTCAACATTTACCAAATACATTTGCAGCAGTTGTGTTTATTGACAACTATTTATAGGGAAGTATTTTATACTGAATCTCACATGTGAAAGAGAACAGTTGAATTTTGCAGCTCTTATTCTTCTTCCCAATTTCCATCTCTACTTCCTGTCTCTGATTTACTTCGTAGCTGAAGATGCAGATTAAGGCTGCAAAATACTAAGTTACTGACAAAACAATGAACTTAAAGCTTTGTGACAGATTTTTAGAACTTTGTATTTTGGATGACAGAGATAAAACTATATGTATGCTATATTTACAAGGCATTGTATAAGGTTCATTTTACATTCTCTTATTAACTTTAATAGGCCTTCAGTAACTTGAAAACATTCCCTTTATTAGGACATGAAATAATACAAGAAAATAAGAGAAATAATACTTGAAGCTCCTTTTCCCTGATTTCCCTGATTTTTGCTGTTTTCCGGTGGGTGATTAACACCATGGACATTAAGGCTTCTCTATGGATCCAGAATATCTAGTGACTGACTAGTGTTTGCTCTGTATTCATAAAGATCAACTCTGCCCTGCTCTGCAAAAATCTCCACAGTTGAAGATTCCCTACCATTTAGGGATGTGTGAGATGGGGCCACTCAGCTGGGGTTGTTCACAACAGTAAGTGGCAGATCAGCTGGGATTTTAACTGGCATGAACTCGTATAGTCCTGAATATGCTCCAATTCATACCATGGGTAAAATGGGGCACTGTCAGGCCCTGAGATTACTGGAAAGCAGAAAAGTAACAGTGCTTTCATCCCTTCCTGCAACTGTCAGGTGAGCTCATACTCAGTGCACCTGAGCAACCATTCCCAAAACAATCCCTGCTTTTGGAGTTGGTGCTTTTAAAATTGTATTGGCCCTGAGTCAGAAAAATACTTGAGTTAATGTTTAATTTCAGGCATGAAGCATGAGACTTCAGCGTGACTGCTTGTAAGCTTAAAGATAAGCACATGCTCAAGTTCTTTGTTGGAAAATGGCCAGCATAATTTTTATCTTGCAGCATCATGCCTGTAAGATACTCATTTCAATCTGCTGAACTCTGATTGTTTGAGGAGTTCTAGAAAAATAATTTCAGATGTTGTGGAATTACGGTCAATCATTTCTAAATAGCTCACCAGATTCTTGCCCCGTGTAAGTTGCTTCATGCCAAATTGCCGTAGTAGAGGGTCTGCTGCAGAGTTTTAAGCAGGAATTCTTTATGCCTCTTTGCAATTGGATTCTTTTCCTCTTTGCTGAGGTATTTATCATTAGTAACTACAGGCCAAGTGTAGCAACATTATGAAAAAATAGAAAAGCCATATTTAACCAGATGGTCAGAATCTCAGGTGGGTTACACCAAATAAGTTTAGAAAGTAGTGTCCTCTTCTTCAATAAATCACTACAAATGGGTCCACAGTAGATTGTCATCCAGTGTTGATTTTCACTCATGTGACATAAAGAAAATGGGCTTATTCTCTAGAGTGGGTCTGTCCACACAGGAAGAAGTTCATATACAAGATGTTTTATGTATTTGGTATGCTGAATGTTTAAACAAGTAGGAAAAACAATTTATCAGTGCACCTCCAGCTTGCCTTGTGAATTATGTTTACAGCCCATGCCACAGATTCACATACTAGAGGTCTGTGGAAATAGTACAATATGGCACTCATGTTAAGGTGGTGACAAACTTGGAGTTCTGGGGCAAGACACCACTTTCTTGGCATGTCCATTGTCTGCTTAATGAAGTGGCAGTGACATCGGGCTGGGGTTAAGGTCCTCTGATATGGAGGTGTGGGGGGAAAGCCCTTGCTATTGTTGGGATGAGTTTTAGATGAGTACCAAAACCTTCTTAAGGAAATCCTGTATGGGGTGCCTAAAGGCTGCCTCACTATGGATGTTTGGCTGAGCTCACTGTGTGGGAGGGAGTATGGGCCCATCAGTCTGTAGGAATGAATGCATGCAGCTTTGTTTGAGCTAAATATGAGTCAAAGGAGTAAAATGACATGGAGGAGGACAAGTCAGAGGGGACACCACATTAGCAGAATGACCATATGACACAAAAGGCAACTCCAGATCTGTCAGTACAACTGCATGTGAAGCAAGCCAAGAAGCCAGATGGTGTTCCTGACACTGACAGACTTTTCTACAGTTCAGTCTTAGGGCCTTGTGATGTAAATCCCTGCCCCATGTGTGGCCATGGGTGTAGGATCTTTTTCCTGGCTAAAGTAGTGAATGCAGAAGAAAGGGAGAAATCTTGTGGTTGCTTGGGCTGATTTATAAACTAAAACCAAAATAATTGGATTGCATAGTCAAAGGGGGAAGGGATGAATTAGAGGCACTTTGTAACACTTAGTGATTTATATATTCAGGTGGCTGCATCTGCCTTCACTATCAGTGTGTCTCTCAGCTGTAGTCCTCTGCACGAATTCTCATTTAAAAAAGCATAAGAAATACATATAATAATTTTAAAAGGAATTGTGAAGCTAGTGACAAGCATACTTAATCTAGCTGCTTTGTCTTCTTTTGCATTTAAAATCGTCTTCCTATTCTCCTTTATATGCATCCATACTAAAAAATTAAGCCTTCTTATGGCACGCAGCCTGGGTGGAGGAATCATACTCAAGAGTAGCATTTGGAGACCAGTGGCCAGAAATCCCCACTAATAAAGCCACAGACCCTTAAGGAATTCTAACAACCTTTGTATATCCTCCTGGCTCACTGGTTGCCCTCTGAGATCAGTTTCTGTTGCTGTGAAAAGAGTTACAAAGGTGCTCTCTTCTGTGGCCCATGAGGATTTACCCAAAAAACAATAAGGAAACTGGGCTGTTAACCTAAGAAGGTGAATCAAAGAGCATTTGTTAGTCATAAATTTGCTGTTGACTCATTTTTGATAAAACATGTAAACTTTTTCTGTGTAGAAGACATCTACTTTCATGAAATTTTTTGATCACATCCCAAAAGGCGCATTTTTGGCTGAAAATCTATCCTTTTTATATCATTGGGGTGTTATTGATTGAAAGAAACTATTTTCTACTGAAAATTTGTCAGAAATTATTACCTTTCCTTGACATTTCAGGAAAGAGAAAAAGCATTTACAATTTTGCCAGTAGCTTTAATAAGATTCTGATATTTTTTAATAAGCTTCTAATATTTCCCTGGTTTATTCAGTATTTCTTGGCTTTCATATTGCCATTGGGACCCAGAAATTTGCGGTGAGAGGGAAGAACTAGGTACTCAAATAGCTGGAAGAGGTACAGAAAAATGCACTATCATGGAATTTCCTTTGTGAAGCTTCCTGGCTAAATGGAGTTGAATCCCAGCTGCTGGGAACTGGTTGTCAGATCTCATTGGTGCTCCACAGGAATTTTACACCTGGAAGGTACTCAAAGGAAATGACCAAGTACACTGACTGCTATGGACAATGCCTGCAGCTCATTTGATAACAGCGCTCTTGTGTTATGGGTGATAGTGTTTTATACTGATATTCCTTTCTGTTTTCCAGGTCAAGTAGGCAACATTAGGGACTTAACCTCTCAGGGGACAATGGAGCCCAGCTTTTGTTAATTCCAATCTGTAATTGTATGTTAAACCAAACATTGTCCCACCAATCCAAACCATCTCATATTTGGGTGCTTGTATTGCTTGATATCCGTTTCTCAAGAGTGTAATAAGTTCTGCAAAATCATCAGGAGTAAGCTTGTCTTCAGTAATGTTTTGATTAATGCTGGGGACTAAAATGGGAAAGGGAATTTATATGGGCTAAAAAAAAATTAAATGTGGATGGCAACAAAGACTGCCAAGGTCTTGGAATCACCACCCTATAGTTAGACTGAGTCACCACCTTTATTTTCTAGTAAAAGGTGAGCTTAATGGGATGCATGGGAGGCCAGCATCCAGATTCTGGTAGGCCAAAGTGCAGGGAAATGAACTGAAAAAAATAGGACATCCATAAAGGATTGTCTGATGCATCCCTCCCTATTTATTTTGAGGAAAATTTAGGTCAAGCATAACCTTCCTAAGTACAAACTGACATGCATTCTGTGAAGTTATTCCAACTGATCTCAGCCAAGGGTCTACCCAGAGACACTAATTTGAGAAGGACATGTAACATAGTGTGCTTTTGAGGATTATGCTCCAGATGAGCTTGTTCTTTCAAATGTATTAATTTCATACCAATGGAACTCAGTTAACTGCAGAAAGCACCCAATGCTCTTGTAGTATATGACAGTAATGTTGCTGTTTAAAGGAAGGCAGCATGTCTAGCTGGTGACATTTCCCATTGTGTGGTTTGGGAACTGTAGGATTTGGCCAGAGGGTCATACTGTGGTGCACAGGTGTTGCCAATATGCTCTAGAGTGAGCTTTGCTGTGAGTGGTAACAGTATTTCTCTCTGTTAGTAGGTACACTATCACTAGACAAACATTTTTTCTTCTCATCTTTTAATTCTGGTATTGTTAAAACCACCTAGAAGATATCTGTGTTGTACTTGTCTGTGATTCTAGCATTACATTAATTACATGCAAAACAAGTAACACTATCTATGGTGTTATCCGGAGCTTTATGTTATAACACTGTTACCTGTTGATTTTATCATTGTCATTCTGCAGCTATTTGGAAGGAATAGCTAAACCCAGCTGCATTGTTTATGGTATTAGAAAAAGATACATTTTTGTTGTTGCTAAAATGAAAAATATTTTTTCAATTATGCTTTGGACAAACAATTGAAATCTGCTGTGGAAGTTGTTCTGATATCAGAGGATGATCTCCTGGCATCCCTATAAAAAATTTCCCAAAGCTGGCCATGATGTATGGCTCTCAAAAGATTTTAGTTCACAGATGTTTAGTAGAAACTTGTTTGAGTTTGGCAGCTAAATCCTCTGAAGTTTTCATCTGAACTGAACAAATTCCATTTTCTCATAATTCTTTTTCTTTGCTGCTAGTGCTGTCTCTGAAGTATATAGGCAGGAGAAATAAAACTAAGAAGCACCTGATGGGAATTTCAGTGGAGAAAATGGGAGGGAAGTAGAACCTGGGGGTAGCAGGAAATAGAAAATGAACTGAGTGGAGGCTACTAATTCTGCTCTCACATATCTGTTGTGAAGACAAACGTTTTACCCTATGTGAAGCTCTTGGATGCTATGCCAGTAGGACCATAGGAATGCTTATAAGGAAATTGGTAATTCTGTATTAAATGCACCGTTTGAAGGTCGTGTATAGGATAAAGCCTGAGGCTACATGTTGAATGGAAGAACAGAAAGAAGTACTGAATAACCGCTTGCTTTCTGACTGAGCGAGCGTTTTTACAGACAGCTATCCCCTTGACAACCCGAATTCTTTCCTCAGGTTGTCCCTTACCTCACAACAAATGGGGAGTGGTTTGATGGAAAAAATTGTTAATGATCACATAATGAAAACATGTATCATGAAGTGCACTCAGAAGAGGGCTGAACGAAGTTTGTGCAGGCAACCTTAGTTTTGGCATTTCCTATATTTCCTAACTTCCTAACTTTTCTGGCATTGCATTGTCAGTCTTATTTTAACACAGATTTTAGATATTGTAAGTAAAAGTGATGCCTTTGAATCCTATATTTCACCCTTAGCTTCAATGAAGCATTCCTAATCTTTATTTGAATGAGCCTAAAAGGGCTTGTTTGTCAGACTAGAGTCGGTGACAAATTGTTCACAGCAGCATTTTAGCAAACAAACCTCACGCCAAGTTTACAAATGATTTTGCAAGAATGCACATTTTGAGTCTTGCTCCTGCAGCTATGTGGACAGCCACTTACACACTCGGAAGACATTTGCCAGCAGAGCTCAGGAAGGAAGATGTACAGTAACATAGCTAGGATGTCCATGTGGATTTGAGCAGCTTTCTTCTGGAGTCTGAATTTGCATTTAATGCTTGGAATATTAGGAAAGACCACATCCCATTTCCACTAGACTAAAAGTGATTGGTCCCTTTGTCAGTTGAGTGGGAACACTAGTGAGGGTCCTGGTTCAGAGAAACTTGCTATCTGTAAAACAGTAGAGCATATTCTTGCCATTCTTATAGCATACGTCACCTCAGCAACTTAATGAGGAACATACATCTTTAAAGGTAATCACATACCTAAGTGCTCTGTTGAAGAGGGATTGATTTAAACCTGATACAACTCTGTAACTCATCTTGATCAAGCACCCATTCAAATTCCTTGCTTGACTGAAGGTGTGGTTTACACCTTGTAGACATTGCTTTGAGCAGCAGCAATATTGGAGGAGGGCAATAAGGATGATCAGACGGCTGGAGCACCTCCCATGTGAAGATGGGCTGAGAAAGCTGGGACTGTTCAGCCTGGAGAAGAGAAGGCTGCATGGAGACCTCATAGCAGCCTTCCAGTATCTGAAGGGGGCCTATAGGGATGCTGGTGAGGGACTGTTCATCAGGGACATGGTAGGACAAGGGGTAACGGGTTAAAACTTAAACAGGGAAAGTTTAGGTTAGATATAAAGGAGTTCTTTACTGTGAGAGTGTTGAGGCACTGGAATGGGTTGGCCAAAGAAGAGGTAAATGCTTTATCCCTGGCAGTGTTCAAGGGCAGGTTGGACAGAGCCTTGAGCAATACGGTCTAATGTGGTGTGTCCCTGCCAATGGCAGGGGGGCTGGAATTAGATGATCCCTGGTAAATAGCCCAAGGGTGTGGTATCCTCTGAAACAGCTGCTTTAGCTTACAATTTGCACTGTATTGTATCTTAAGGTCCTTTCCAACTCAAACCATTCTGTAATTCTATGATAATATGGAGCTGGACTGCTTCACACAGAATTGTAGTTGCAAAATAGAGCTCAAAGACACTTAAGAGAGGTTCTTGATGGCAAGGCTAATCAGCCTGTGATCCACAGGCCACATATTGCTCACTCAAAAGATTAAACAAGTTTGCAACCCGTGCCTTCTTTTCAGGTAGCAACTCAGGAGCATATAAAGTGTGGACTGTTGGTTTCCAAAGCTGTTTTGGTGGTGGAAACCCATGATCATGACCCCTGTTTTCCTTGCTGGGTTTCTGGACTTGCATTCCATCAGGCATGTGGTGCCAGAAGTGAGGTCCTGTGAGGAATATCAGCAAAGTGTAAGCTGCCACCTTCACAGCAATTTATCTGGCTTGCAGTGTGCATCCTCCTGAATCTCCCTCTGAAAAGAAACTAGTGACTGGGAACTGGCTGTTCAAACTGATCAAGAAGCACATCCAGGACTTTATTTTTTCCAAGGATAACCTGGGGTGCTTAGAGGCTTTCCTGCATGCATGTGCACACGTGGAAAACGGAAAGACCCAGGAAGTGCTGTTCCTGCTATTTGGGCACTCCAAATCCTTGTTAGTGGAAGGACAAAAAAAATGGTATGTCCATTCATAATGTCTGGATACGACTCACCCAGTGTGCTTCCTTGCCAAGTTGGGGCCAACTGTACCTGCATTTTCTTGACAGTTTTGTGTTTATATAAGTTTTTCTGTCATTTTAAAGTAATTATTGGGATTTTTTTTTTCTTTTTTAATAGCTTCTGAGAACAAAGGTGTGAAATTTTCCTTCTTCCTATAAATGCTTGCTGGTGCATTGTGTCAAGGACAGCAAACACAGTATTACTGTGTATGTTGTAGGTATCACAATGCAGAGACACATTTGGCCAACAGACTACGAATCCTCATGGGAAGTAGCACAAGGGGTTTCCAAACCTCAGAATTATATGTTGAAAATAATTGGCTGGAAGGTAATAGTCCCCCAGAATGGACTAATAGCCTGTCAGGTTTCATGTTTCCTTAAGTCACTTTTGAATACATAAAATCTTCTGAAATACTCAGATCCAAATTTACTTCTCAAAAATGTTGGCTCATGGGATGAAGCTTTTCACCCCAGATTTTTAGCTGAGGCTGGCTTCTGTTTGCCTTTCACATTTGGATAGCTTGAGTGAATCAGATGAGCAGCCTTTCTCTGCAGGAATCATCTGTATTCACTCTGTCAGCAGAAACTCTGTGAAAACCCTAGTGAGGGTGTTGGTAGTAGAAATGTCCAGCTGCTAAAATACAGATGTTGTGCAGCTCAACTGGATTGATCCAGAATGGTACTTCACTGGCAAGGTTTAGCATTCTTGATGCAAAGTGAGCCCTCATAGTAGGGCCTCTCATACTGTAAGGTTTGTACTTTAATGAGGTAGATATTTAATCAATTTTAGGGTAAACTGGTATCTGTGTTTTGCATGTGTTTCAAATAACAATGAAATTTATACGCAGATGAAGTAATTGAAGCATAGCCTGATTTCAGAAAGGCCCACAGTCCTTACTGCAGTGTAATTCGAAGAGATTGGGGATCAATCAAAGTGCTTTAAAATTAAGAGTTTTCTGCAGCTGGGACACTCCCAAGTCGAGCTACTTTGGTTTCAGTTTATAGCTCAACTTTTTTCCCCAAGTCAAATGGTTTATTGTACCCAGAATTTTTTAACTGTCACATCTGAAAATGAAAAGTATCTTTAAAAATCTGATATTCTGTAGAGATCTAAACCCGCATTGAGCTGTGTGACCCAAACATACCCTGAGCTTTAATGGCAAGAAGTTTAAAATTTAAATCCAGCTCCACATTTCATATGAGTTCCTATCCCTGTATGTCAGAATTTGAATGCAATATTCAGCTAAAGTACCTTGGAATTTACTTAACTGCTCTCACACGAATTACAGCTCTGGCAGTTATTTATTGCCTCTAAGCATGATATTAGCTATTGTATAGCAAATAATCCTTATCCTTATGGTGGTCCATTTGGTTTGTATCTCTATCTGCAAACTGGAGTATTTGAAATTCAGATATGGATTTTTGGGCCAGAACCATTAGCAGATTTTCACAATGTTGCTTTACAAATCCTCTTCCTTTTCTGGTGAGTGTATTTTCAAACTTGCTTTGCTGGGAGTGTATTATTAAGTTAGTCTCTAAGGTCCAGTTTCTGATACGTTTTCTTGCAGTAAGTAACACCAGGTTTTGTGGAGAGTTCCCCATGGAATAGGAGCTATTCATTGTGGAGATAAAAGAAGCAGACTTTGGCCGTCAAGATCTGATGCAATACCCACTGAGTACAGTGGAGGTCTCTTATTGCTTTGCAGGGCTTTGTATGTGGTGGAAGAATAGGATAATCAAGTCATCAGGAGTAGGAACTAAGACAAATTGCATCTAACTGTAGTGAAACAGTTTGTTTAACTGTAGCTCAGAATAGTGTACATTGTCAACTATAAAATACAGAATACAGCACAGAAACAATTAACTTGGAAACTTTTTAGTAACAAAGAGCCTCATCTGGCCAAATGATGAGTCTTAAATGCATTCCTCTAATAGTCATAGGTGGGTTTAATGAAAAAATTCCAGTAGTCGAATGTAGACCAATACTCCATTATATTTTCAGACTCATTCTATTGCTTTTATTAATAGGTGCATTTAAAGGATATTTTATTTACAGTTAAAAAAATAAAAAGGAGGTAAAAGCATCTTTGTAGAAACCATAGGCTCAATAAAGTGCCAGAAGTGTATAGCATGTAGAACACCACGTTAAGTAATAAGCAGCAGTCACTTCCATGGGAGTTGTTACAGGACTGGGTCCTGCAGCATAGGTTCTGTAACAGACATTTACAAACAAACCTATATTGAAAGAATTACATTGAACAGGAAACTATAATTTAGTTTTAATGATATTTTCAATAATTGGGAACAAAACACATAAGATTTCAGTGGGGTTTTGGCAAGTTTTCACATGGTCTGCTAAAATTTTCTCTCCCATTTGAAATAAGATACTTGGCATCCTTTCTATTAATCCAGACTCTTGTGAGCAGTGCTGCATTAGGAAACTTGCAATAAACAGCATGCCATATTTTTCACAATACTATCTCTTTCAGAGTGCACTGCTGATGAATGGAGGCTTCTTAGACAAACTGCACATTTTCAAAATTCCTTCAAAAACAGTTTATTGTAGGATTAGGTATGCAATTCGGAAATTGATTCTGATATGTTTAGATCTTGATTAGAAGTAAGAATAAATATCAGGTTCTGTAATGGGATATAGCAGCTGGGAGCTAGTGTGACACTCTGTGCTTATCACTATTTCTTTCTATCCCTAGAGTTGCTATTTATTTAGTTTTTCTCCCTCACCTGCTGCTTATGATGGATGGCAAGCCATTGATGTGAGTGCACAGCATTCCACAGCTTACACTGCAGAACAGGTGCTGGCCAGGCTGGCAGTGGGATGAGTGGCTTTGCACCATGCTTGGATTCTCTCCCTTCTAGCTGTCCAGTGGGTGTTGCACTTAGAGCTGTGGTGGTCCTGCACCCTATCCTCTCTGCTCAGAACTGACAGATCATTTTTTTTTGAGCCCTTCTATGCTGTTTTAATAGCACAAAGGGATTAGCTTAAGGGATGAAATGGGGACCACTCCTTCTGGGTACATTCACTAGGCCTTCTGGTTCCTGATGTGATGGTGGCTATATTACACAATCAGAATAGTTTGGAAAACACCTCTAAGATCATAGAATCATAGAATAGTTAGGGTTGGAAAGGACCTTAATTAAGATCATCTAGTTCCAACCCCCTTGCTATGGGCAGGGACAACACCCACTAGATCATGTCACCCAATAAGATCACTAAGTCCAACTGTTAACCCAGCACTACCAAGTTCACCAGTAAACCATGTTCCTTTGTTCCACATCTATATGTCTTTTAAATACCTCCAGGGATGGTGACTCCACCACTGCCCTGGGCAGCACCTTCCAATGCTTGACAAGCCTTTTGGCATAGACATTTTTCCTAATACCCATGCTAAACCTCCTCTGGCACAATTTGAGGCTGTTTCCTCTCATCCAATTGCTTGTTACATAGGAGAACAGACCAACCCTCCCTCCCTCCCCCCCCACTACAACCTCCTTTCAAGTAGCTGTAGAGAGTATAGTTAAAAGTGCTTGTCATGAGCAAAATTCTCTTTTAGACTATTAATTAAAGGATAAATTACAGTGTAGTTAAGTACAGAAAAACTCCAAACAGAATCACAAAAAAATATTTAGCAAAATAAATATTTTCGAAAGTGATCTAAATTGTCCCCTTTTGCACAACGTTAATGGAGTTGCATGGTGAATAAGGAAACATAATGAAGTCCATTCAACTTTCAGAAGGAAAAGAAAAAATGTTTTGCTGCCATGAAATATCTGCCAGAAGCTACCTGTACATGAAGAAGACAAATGCTGGGGATGCAGCGTGCTTTAGAATAGATGATTTTCTGTGTTTTGTCTTTTATATCAATAAATAAAAATAGAATTTTGTTGTTAGAATATGGCTTTAAGTACAGAGATAAGAGCCCAAGTAAATACTAACACTCCTCCATTCCTGAGGGAAGTTGGTGGCCTGCCCACATAATTTGCTGATAAAGTCCCATCTGTTAAAACAAAGTACGGCAGCCCTAGTAATAAATTTCAGGCAAAGACCATGAGAGGTTAGTTTTGCATGACGGTCTTTGCTGAGCTTTATTTTAAATGAGAAAAAGTATTTGAAAATTAAATAAAGATTATAATAGTGGCTTCAAGTCAGCTTTGCACTTTTACAGGGCAAATGAGAAATCCTGCTCCACTTTATTTTACCGGTAAACAGTGCTGCATGATAAACTGTTAGGAGAATAAAGTCATAAGGAAAACTCTGCTTCACAAATGACATACGTAGAAAAACAGCAGATGTCTGATGAAGTAAAGAACCAAATTATTGCCAAGTCTTTGGAAAACAAAATTAATTTCCTTTCGTCTTTGATAATGATGATGTAATGTAGTTAATAGGAAGAGCCTGCCTTGCTCATGGAGTTATTAAAGAAGAAATGTTAGACATGCAGCAGGTCAGAAATATGGGTTTACTTACCAGTCCCATTTCCATGAGAGTATTTATAGATGTGGAGGAGAAAGATGATAGTGGTGTAGAATGTTGCTTTTTGTCTTATTTGAAGCCTAAGAAATGAGTAATGAAACAAAACTCATTAATGTCCTCTTAAATAGCCCAGAATTCTGGTTGTTCAGTACAAGGAAGAAAACTTTTTTTGGTAGGCAACTTTTTTCGGTTGAGGCCTTACTTCAAGGAAAATAAAATCTTTTTCTAGAGTAAAATTAAACCCCAAATGACTCGCCTTCTGTTTTTCCCTGGTGAGGGTTAAACCAAGTGAAGATAGTGGGTAAGTGGACAAGGCCTTGTCTGTTTTACTGGGTAGAAAATATCTCAACAACAATAACAAAAGAAACCGATTTTTTCTTAGTTTTCAAACATTTAATTTTGATCTTTTGATACTAACAAAACAGTGTACATAGCTTTGTAATGCTATATTTATTTGCAATATCTTTTTTGGTCACTAGATGTCCCTGCATGCTGTTGGAGGAACTGGCAGGGTGTGGTGCCTGCTGAAGAAAAAGGTAATGCTGAAACTGAACCTAGGCAGAGTGGTCGAGGGTATGTAGGGAGCTGTCCTGTTTAAGGATATCTTGTGATCTTTGTGTGAACTGAAATGGTGGCGGAGGGAGTGCTGGAATGTCCTGTACTTTTCTCATAGATACAGAATGAAATTCAGATTTGTTCATGGAAACTTTTGAGGAGCTACTACATGGTTTGGCAAAGCATTGGTGACTCAGACTCCTCCCCAGGGATAATTATTATAACTATACAAAGGTGGTATTTAAAATTGGAGTTTCATTGCTGAGATAAGGAAAACTGTGATACACATTCTTACATGCACACACACCCGTGTGTGTATATGTGTATTTATATGAGAGATAGCACAGTCCTGCAGTCATTGTAACTAATGTTGGTTTTAACGCTGGCCATGATAACAATCTTGACAGTGAAGTTTTAAGTTATACAGCAGGTTTTATATTATGTGGCAAGGCTGGGAGCCGTACCTAATGAACCCGAAATCTAATGCTGACCTGTCGTGTAGGAGGTGTGCATCAATTTCTAATTTTTTTCTCTTTGACTACAAAGTGCATGTTTTGTTAAATATGGCTGGGAAATTCTAGCCTGGTGTGAATACATGCAATGCTGCTGCCATCACTGGAGTCTTCTTCTCATGCAGGTTGTAGAGCTGGGTTTTGTATTTCTAGTAACTACTTGTTTGCTATATGTAGAAGCCTTTCTGGAAGGTCAGGTTTGAGGAGAGCTGGGATAGATCTGCTGCCATCTAAGCGATTTCGCTTGCTGGGACAGCCAGCGGGCTTTCAAAACAGCATTTTGAGCCTTAATTTTATAGATGTTTTTCCTCCACTGTTAAGGATTTGACAGTGGACTGCAAATCACAGATATAGAAAGCAGAGCAAAACATTGCAGAAATGATTGTGGTTTCCAATTAACAGGAGAAAAATAGTGCCAGAATTTAGTGTAAAATACCAAACAGAAATCTCCAGAGAAAAAGAACATGTGACTGAAACATTTACCTTCTGCTGAAGTGTATGCATGGGGACTACTAAACTGCTTTTATTGTTACCATTTTATTTTTTGAATATATGGCTAAAAGTTCATGGACATTTATTTGAGCGTTAGGCTGCCCTATTCCCTGTTTGACTTGCCACAGGTTGTTATAAAAATGAAATTATTTGGGGTTTTTTGAATGCCTACAAAATTGTTACAGTTATTAAAACACACACAAGCTGATAGACTGCATGTTTATTAAGCTTGGATACTCAGCTCTTTAGAGCCCACCTGCCAGTGAATATCTCACTCCCCAAAAAATCAGTTAAACTCCACCAAATTGATTTTGCACTGGGCTGCTCATACAGGGACCTGCTAGTGTGCCATCAAAATGCTGAGAGCAATTTTAGTTCACTAAATTGGGTTTCAGGGATGAATTAGATTGATGTTGCAGACTCAAGCAAGTACCTCGTTTTGGAAGTTGCCTTTCTGCCCATGGTATTTCTGAACTCTTTAGGAAGTAGAAATTAGAAGGTTCTCTGCCATGTACCCGATGAGTCCAAAGCTCTCTGTCCCTCCACCTCCCCTTCCACAAATACTGTATTATGGGTAGAAGAATTGTAAAGAATCATTTCTATTTTGCAGTGTTTGTCTAGATGAGGGGAACCACAGTTATCCAGCTGGAGCAATGGCTCACAAACCAAACCTGATCCTTTGAAATTCTTGCATTAAATACATGTTTGTTCTGATTTCAACTGGATAACTAATTTTTTTTTTATTGTGCTAATGGGCTGTTATGCATATGTGGAAGCCATTTACTGAATGCCCTAGATGGAAACTGACTCAAATTTCAACTGAATATTTAGCACTTAATAAGGTAGCCACCTGCTTTTAAAGTTATTCTGACAGATTTGAATGGCCTTTACTGCTCATTGGGAATTCCAGGATTATTTTTGATCTCCTGTAATGAAATAAATAACCAACCTAATTTAAGCACTAAATAAATAAAAACCTCTAGCCCCTCTATTTTTCAGAAATTCAAACAACTTTATAACAGCACCTTATAAATTGCTTGGAAAGAGTTCTGTAACTTTAAAAGCCAGGCCTGCGTAGAGTGAATGTTTGTTCTTCTCAACAGGACACAGTGAAACCAGGGAGCACTTAGCAGGATGAGGGTAGGTGCTGAGCTCTGATCACCACCCAGCACTGCCTGCTCTATTCAGTCCTGACCAAAGGTGTCTGGAGCATTCCTGGTGAAACCTCAAACCAGGAGAAACAATTCCATGCATCTGTTCAACTTTGCCCCCAAGTTTTGTCATGGCTCATGAACCTGCATCTGAGGAATATGAAGTACAAGCCAGAAATTGGCAGGGAGGTATTGCAAATACTGCTTGAAGTCATGTACTTATTCCTCCCGTTGGAGCTGGCTGCTCAGGACTTCAAACAGCTTGAGAAGTCGTCTAATTTACAAGGGTTGGCATTGCTGCAGGAACAGAATTAGGACTGTGTGGTGGTTTGTGTTGGGGAAGCATTACCTTAATCCAGCATTTCCCGTTTCTCTCATTTTTGCTATTTGATTTTGATGATGAGTATCCAGGACAAGAACATGATTAGTATCATACTATCAAGCTCCAAGGTGCCAGTCTTTTTTGTGTAGTGCCAAGAAGGCTGGGGACTGCTGAGGTAAATTTTCCTTCTGGGAATAGCCACCCTCTTTTGACTCTCCAGGGCAACAAGCTTGCCAGGTTAGTGCTCTGTTGTCCACTTCTTAACTGCTTCACCTCTGCTGATCATCTGCAAAAAGCCTCCCCTTCTTTGCAGTTTCAAAGCATGGTAGTGTATTGATTGTGTAAATGCAGAGACAAATATTAATGGAAGGAGGCTTCCCTTTGGTTTGCTGTTTATTGGGTAGGTTGTGCATTGTTCCTGTGGAAAGCAAGGTTTAGGATGGGCTTAGGCAGGAAGGTGGAAATACTCATGGTGGCCTTGGGTACAGGAAAAAATGTTCTACTGTGGGTAGGAAAGTGTGCTGCAGCCTTTGGTACAAGCTAGAGTTTTTCTAGGTACCAGTGCTTGAAGTCCATATGGACTATAGTGCCATAGCCAGATGGAAAGTGAGGAAGGCATTTGTCCTTGATGCCGAGTCATCCCATGGATGTAATGCAGACACTTGACTTGTCAGAGATGGTAGAAAGCATCTCTCACAGATGTTGCTGTATGAGAGCACAGTATCAATAAGGAGACAAAAAAAGGCTTCCAGAACGTGGATTCTCTTGATAATCTGTGAGCATGTGTCCTCGGTCTGAGGGAACTGCAGTGCTCCTTAGAGCATTTCCCTCTGCCCACAAGCCTAACCTCTGTCCCGCTGAGTCTTAGCTTCAGCCAGCTCCTGCTCTTCCACGTGCTAATCTTGGCGAGACACTGGGACAACTGAATGTCTGTTGCATTATCCTGGGTTGTAAACAACAGACAAAGCTATGTGTCATCTACAAGCACTCTGAATCCAAACAGTGGCGTGAGCGGCTGTGCACTGTTGGGAGCATTTTTGTAGTGTGTTAGGCGTGCTAGGGGGACAAAGGATGGTCAGCATGCCAAATAGCTCTAACATAGATGAGGCTTGGACACGTGTGTTGGACAAAAGCAGAGCAATAGTGGCAGAAGTACTTAGGAAAGCAGCTTGAGTCATTTCTGCCACTAGTAGTTTTCTTTCAATGCAGATAAGTAAAGAGAGTAATGTTTTTGAAGAGAATGGCTCCCCTTTGAGGGAGCTGTTGAGTGTTGGAAGAGGCTGATAGCAGGGAGGGACTGTCAGGATTTGCTGATAGTGTCAGTGGAAAAAGACTTTTGCTGCTTCGTACTGTTCTTTTGTTTAAACTTGCTCTTTTTGTCTAAAACTCAGGGTTTTTGCAAAAAAAAAAAATCATTTTGTGATGCTGGAATTTGCTATCCACTTCTGGAGTGATCCAGGGCTTTTCTGAAGCAGATGAGTTATGTCAACTCATGGGTCATATTTAACCTTTTTACCCTTAAAATGAGAAAGATTGAAATCTGGGTTTTGTACAGCAGACATTACTAAAACAAGGAGAAAATTTGGTTCTTTTCCTGGGTTTTGGAAGAAATCTGATATGTAATATTTAGGAATTTATTTCACTGCTGTGCCTTTCTTTAACCATCTGTAAAATGGGAATGATACTGGCTATGTTATGTCAGGTGTTTTAGGATGTAAAGGACAAATGAGCCAGGGAACAAGTCAGAAGCTGATTATATTGGAGTGTCTTTCAAAACCCTAAATCTTACAAAATCTGAACTGTAGAAGGATCTGCCATCCTCTTTCATTCCCAGTTTCTACCCCATGCAGAATGATTTGAAACTCTGTTTTCATTAGGAATATGTGCTTTGTTATTAATTAGCAACATGTTAGCAGTGGGCTAAAAACACCTTCATTAGTAAGAGTTTTTTTCTTGTAAGGGTGAAGAATGTACAGATCCTGTAGGATTAGCTGTCACCTAGTTTAATTTTAAACAACTCATCCCTGTCTGTAATAGGGAACAAATTATCTTGAGCAACATGACAGTTTACATATTTTCAGTATATTCATCTTTCCAGAGAAGACATAGCTTGAGCTTTTAAGGCAAGAGCATACAATGTGTAGTTATAGTCTGTGGAAGTCCTTCTGCACCCCGTTTTCAAGCACCTTTCTTTTGTGAGTCACACAAGAAGCTGAAAGTAGACCTCATGTTAGGCAGTGAAAGCGTTTGTGTGGGATCAGCAAGCAGTGGCTTCCTCCCCTGTGGACAGGGCACCCAGCAAAGCAGGTGAACCAGGATCCTGCTACTTACCTTGGCTTGATGGCACAATTCCTCATTAAACATACATCTAAAAAGCCCACAATTCAATCTGATTGGAGGGATGTGGGTGAATCCAGAGATGTACAATGCATATGTTATGCCTTGCTGCTATCTCCGCTGTGTCTTCCTCTCTATTCTGTGAATGCTGTAGAGAGAACCCTAAGTGATGTGCTTCTAACGCTGTGTGCGCCTTTGCAGGCTCTTGGTGCAGGAATGCTGACACAAACAAAAAGGAGATAACTTGGAAATTCTATTGCTCCATTTATGTTATTATTGTAGTTAATGGTCTGTCAGCATTTCCATTATAAACCCCTATTTTCAGGGTTTTATAACTCAGCCGTAAAAATTCTCTCCAGGCTGAATTTGGCATGTGTGTTTTCAGCCTGGGAGCACATGTGTTGGCTTTTTTTTTTTTTTAACGAGTTGGTTTGTTGTTTTTTTGTTGTTTTTTTTTAAGCAAAAAAGTAAAATAGAACTGCATTCACAATTTTTAAGATACAGAATTGCCAAAGGAAAAAAAACCCAACAAAAAAAAATAGGTGATTGGTTACAGATGCTTTCTTTGCACTCATATAACTCAAAAATTGCTGAGTTATTTCAGCTGTAATTGTGGGTGTGTGTAAGGTTAAAATGGTGGATTTAGTACTATTCCTTTCTTTATGGTGTTGGTATTTGACAAGCAAATAGAAAACAGATCCTGATACTGTATACACTCACATATAAGCTGACCCATGTGTAAACTGACCTCCCAAACTTGCCCCATGTTCCCCTCTTCTAGGCCAGATTGCTTCAATATCTGAGTGGGGGACAACATTTTACATTTTGGTTAGTTTCTTTTCCTTTATTCCATTGCTTCCCATAGGCCTGTGCTGATCTGCAGTTGCAGAACCCACACCAACCAGGTGGTGTTATTAATATAAAGCTACAATAGACACATGTTCCCACACATTCTGAGTCTCCGTTTTGTCCATCTTGTTTACAGAGGGACTGCCCTCTGTCTGAAACTTGCTCCAGAGAAGTTTATACAAAGAGGAGTGTAAACCACATGTTTTACACTGAAGCATCTGAAAAGAAAAGAAACAAGGGAGAAGACCAAGAGATTATGTCTGAATTCTTTGCTGTCTGCACACAGACTTTTCCTCCCAGTCTCCCCACAAAGCCTGTGGTGGTTCGTATTTGCTCATTCACCAGTGCTAGAACAGAATGGGGTGACCAGCATTTGGATAATATTTGATTTCAGAAACTCACTTCCCCAGATTAGTTTGCTTCCAAATGAATCAAATACTTCAAGAACTGACCTCAAGAGCAGGCTGCCATAGAGGCCATTGATTTTATTATTCTTTTATTTTTTATTTGCACTTAGGGTGCTTTCTGAATAACATTTTATTGTGTGTAAGAACATCGTGTGTCTTCCCAAGAGTGGACACTGGCTTTCACTGTAAGAGAAAGTGTTCAAGAAACTGTAACAATCCTATGCCATGGTGATTCCTGCCATTATTGTACTTTGGCACTTTATACGCACTGGTGTCTATAAAAGTATGTAAAATTATGATTATGGAAGAGTATAATCTGATTTGATATGTTTTTGCATCTTATCAGACACATCTTTTTGTAAGTATTCAATTCCTTAGATTTTTCCTATCCTTACGAAATTTTTCCATGATGTTTTTAACATCTTGTGATATATAACATCCCATCATATCTTAAACATTCCTTTACATCAGTATGAAAGGTCATGTACTTGGGCTGTTTTTGATTTCATGAACATCTGGGCTTATGAGATTAACAGAACAGTATACCATTGCCTTCTTTTTGGTCTCTTTTATTAATAACTTGTGAATAACACTTGTCTTCTACCATGTGGATTATACTTCTGTTGGGGCAGTTTCCTCAATATAATAATGGCTGCTTGTTAACCCCTTACTCACAACTGCTGCTGTTACTAGATCAAGTACATTTCTTTGTATGTCCAAATGTACAACCCTGTATGTTTTCGTGGGGTGGGACCAGTTCATTTGCCTAAACATAGGCATCTAGCACCATTTTACATGCTGTAAGGTATCCCACCTGGTCTCCAGCTGCCACTATCGAGAGGGCATGGGTATCCTGTAGATTCTCTGTTCTATCTGCCAGTGCTCTGCAGATGTCTCTGATACTGTAAGGTATTTTCAGTGTCACTAGATGCCTGTGTTTAGGTTAGAAACTTATTTCTATATTTGCAATGAGCACAGTCAGGCACTGGGGTCCTCTCACAGTGCAGTGAGGAGGGCCACATGATTTCTGGCAAGTAAACCATGAAAGAGGAATGAGTCACTCAAAACGTATGCCAGTAAAGGCTTTACCTGAGCATGTGGTGGTTTTATATTCTGCCTAGACCACACAGATCACTTAGTTACAGCCAGCCATATGGAACATGAAAGGTGACCTGAAATCATCTAAAAGGCCAAAAGTAGCTTTTCTGTGCACAAATATGTGATCATTTTCATGTTCTGAAAGAGCTAACACCAAATTTTTGTGATGTTCCCTAGCAGTGGTATAAACCTCTCATTCCTCGTGTAAGGTGTGAGACAGCAGATAGTAAAGCTCGTGCTGCTGTAGGAGAGAATGATCTTCATCCAGAGATTTTGGCAGGTTGGCAGCTATGAAAGGAGAGAGAAAACAGGGACAATGGGTTTGAAAAAAAGGTGGTTCAACAGAAGGGTGAGAGCAGTGCTAATGGCTTCATGCCTTTGATAGTGTGACACATGTCAGAGGGACCATGAAAAAATCCTGGTTCCATCTATGGCTGACAGAGTGTGTTCTATTCCCTCCATAATCTGTGCAGTGTACCTTTAGGTGGTCTCTTTACATACACCTTCTCGTTCTCCTTCAAATCTTTTGCTATCATCAATATCCTCATTTCCTCTATGCAGACATTTTCAAAGCATTTAGTCTTAGAGTCCACAGGTATGTCCTAGTAGGAACATTTCTCTTACAGGAAAGGCACCTATTTTAAGTCAGGCAGTAACAACATTCAGTGACCTCGTTGTTTTTGGTCTCCTGCAGTTCCTGTTGCTTCAGTCAGAACTTGTAGAGGATGTATGGAGGTTTTATGCACATAAAACTAATGTGGGGGAAAATTTCAATAATAACACTTAACTTTTAATGGAGTCTTAACTGTCAGAAATGTGGAGGAGTTGGTTCTATTCCTGTGGGCAGAAACACACTGAATAGTGAAGACAACTGAAGACTTGGAGATGAAAAGCTTCCATTGCCTGTCACCAGTCTTTTAAGCCCTTATTTATTCTCTTTTTTTCTGTGTATTTATTGTGTGCTTTGTGTACTCTATCTACCGTAGCAATTTCATGGGGTTTGGCCACAAGATGGCATCTGATTTCATAATCTTCTTTTAAAATCTCACTACTTTTTTTTTTTCCCCCCTGTCTTGATGGAATAATGCTGGGTTTTCTTGGGCAAATTATAACCTGCTTTCCTTCTGCCTTAGGGAATGCCTCAGGAGCAAATTCAGTATGATTTTCCATGGCATTCTTAGTTCCTGATTTGGAACTGTGAGCAGAGGTAATAATGTGACACTTGCTGTGAATCCTCTGCTCTGTAGCCCACATCTTCTACCCTTCCATGGTGTAACTGCTTCCTCAAGATTATTGCTTGGTAAATGAGGACTGAAAGAAAAGCTTCAGCTCATTTCACTTATAAAGTGATCCCAAGCCCCTTGAAGTTGTTAGAAAAATTCTCATTGCATAAAGAAAACTTTGACTTGGCCTTTGTTTACAGAAAAATATCCCACAATTTCTTAATTCTACCTAAGCTGCCTATAGTTCTGGGTAATGTGTTTCCTTCTTCATTCTGCTTCAGTGCATCTCTCCCATGCACCTGTACTTGGGGAATGAGGAATGGTCAGATTTGAAAGATGAGCAAATAATCTAGCAGACTCTTCTCCTTAGCAGACTGGGAATTCTGCCTCTGCAACTGCAGGAGAAATGGGTAACAGATTTATCAAGGGATCAGACCTGGAGCAAACCACAACAGTTCTTAGAAGCTTATAAAATGGGAAATGGAGTGAGGCTGGATCTTAATTTGTAAAAGGAGAACTAAATTATTCATTTGGGTTTGGCTTAACTGTGTGAAAACCAGTGATTTAATGCAGCTAATCAATATGTAGATAACATGCTGACTGGAAACTACTGGATGATGTGAAATAAAGCAATTTACCTTTTTCTAAGTAATGTGAGCAAATAACATAATTGTGCATTGTTCCAGGATATTTTATCACAACAGACCTTCCAACAACTTAAGAAGGCAAGAAGTGAAAATGGAGTTTTAGAAGAGATTAGAGAGATTCATAGGGTTCTATGGTGGCTTTTGCATGTGATTGGTGCAACCCTGGCTTAAAAACTCCATGTCCCTTTAATTGTTGGAAGCTGGTGTACTGTATTTGGCCTGTATTTTATATTCTTTCTTCAATATCTACTACTCTCTCCCTCTTCCCTTCCCAGGGACTGAAGACTGAACTCCTTAGGTTTTAAGGTCAGACACAGTAGGCAATTTCTATGCTCTTTCTTGTGTACTTAAATGCTCAGCTGCTTATCCTCAGTCTTCATTGTTGGCTGTTATGCTGTTTTAGTTTTTGGAAGCATGTGTGTAAAAACATTTCCATTCATAGTCACTTAGACCATATCCTCTCCATTGGGCAACCACAGAAACCATTTCCTTTCTGTTTTGCAATAGATTGTTGAAATAGTGACTATAGCACCTGTGTCCTTGGCTGATCAAATAAAGCAATACTAGAAGGTGCCAAATGCACTTTAATTTTTCAAAAATAACAAGCCCATAAGATTGTTCCAATCTAGTTGGAGAAAAAAGCCTCAGCAGCATTGCATAGCCACATTGTCTCTCAAGCCCACTGGGAAGGACTGTAGAGGTTCTTCACAGATTAAAGACCACAGGGTAGGAACCTCTATCAGCCAGGATGGGATTTCAGATATGGGCAGTGCTTGGCAAGGAGTCAGGGACAAAAGCACAGCAAGAATGAGGCTGTAGACACCACGTAGTTCAGCCTTATTGTTGCTGCTGAGCTGGTGGATCAAGAAAAAGGGGAGGTTTACCTCTGCAGTCTAGTAACCCTGTATGAAGTGAAGATGAAATGGTAGGTGCTCAAAAACGACAGGCAAGCAACAGGCAAAGTGATAAAGATTGAAACAGTGAAAAGGATTTTTAAGCAAGAAGTTCAGCAAAGAGCAGAACAAACAGTCTTGGTCTCTGTATTGATGTGTCTGTCTCATGGTTGGGTCTTCTGATTGAAATTTTTCTGTGGGGCAGAGGTAAAGGTCTTTGCTCTGTGGGTTCCTGATGCCTGGTGGGGGCTGACTGTGTCATGTGGGGTTTTCTTCAGTGGCAGGATACACTGCTAAGCTTTCTCTCCTATAATGGAGGGGAGGTACCTGCTTTTAAGCAATTACAAGTACTCAGTTTCTCTGAAGCCCCCCCCCTCAGTCCAGTTGCATATCACTGAAATCAGCAAGTGGGTAATGTTTGTGGAGGGGACAAACATACACTGTGTGATCGGAAAACTGGGCTAGATCCCTGTTTTTCAAATGATGTTTTAGTACAAGCTTTGTGTGGCTTTTTCTGTAGATACTTACCCTAGCACCTCAAACACTTAATAGATGTTACATTCCTGGGAAATAGGGAAGGGTTGCTATCTTATTTTTCGCTTCAACAACTGGAACACAGAGAAATTTTGACCAAGATGACAAAGCTTTTTAAGTGTGTAATTCCTAATAGTAACTTAAGGCTCTGTAAAAATAGTCCCACAGAGGATCTGAATTCAATCTGCGCACCCAAGATCGCATTGGAATTGTATAGCAGAGCCTCACTAGGCTTGACTTCCCTAGAGGTGGGTGCACTCTGGTCAGCAGGCTGCCTTCCTCTTGATGGAGACAGATACTGCACTACACAGCAGACTGAGGTGGGGCAAAATGTTGCTGCCAACAAGGGTGCTCCTGTCAGTCCTGTTTCAGGCTAAAGGAGCAGGGCTAGTTTAACTGATGTAAATAACAGGCCTTCCTTAATTTTGCGTGCGATACAGTGCTTCCATGAACAGTTTTCCAAGGAAACTAACAGGGCTGAAGGCTGTCCCATTTTCCACAGGTATTGCCGGATCCGGGAGAGGATGTTTGTAAAGTAACTTTGCACATTTCCATTCTGCCTGAACCTCCCTTCAGCTCTCTGTGGTTGAAGAGTCAAGAAAAAGCTGCTGTTAGCAGAACTTGCTTTTGTGCTGAGACTTTTCCTGAGGAACTCAGTGGTACTTATTGGTGAAGTGTGCTACAGGTAATTGTTTGCCTCTTGGTGCACTTGATGGTACGAAAGCTCCTCTGTTCTATGTGAATGTTAAAGAGCTGGTTTTCAGACAGCATGCAGCTAATTTAGAGACTACTATAGCTAACAACTGATTTTTGAAATGTGCTGATTCTGTTACCAAAAGGGGCTGTCTCTGGTATGGAGAAGTTTCAAACTCTTTTACTCCAGGTCTTAAGGAAAGAGGTCACTACAACAGTAAGGAGCTAAGGACAGCTGCCCACCAACACCTCAATTTTCAGCATTTCACATCTGGCTAAGTGCATTATGACATTTTTGCATTTACATATGAATCATTAGCTATAAGCTATGGCCAGTAGAAAAAAAGAGACAGCAATTTTCGTATGCCTATCCATATTCATATATAGAAAGGGGGTAATATTTCTTTAAAATATACTGTGTGAGTGCTTCTGTTGTATCTCTCATCAAAGTACCCCCAAATTCTCTGCACATTGTAATCAAATCAGTTGTATGTTTCATGGTGAGACAATTAAAAGAATAAGGGGAAAGGAGATCTGCTTCCATTTCTTCTGTGAATCCAGATATGAACACATTTTCCTTTCTTGCCGAGCAATGAGAAGTTCATGTTTTATTCTGAATCATGAAGTGGAACTACAGTTTATCCATACTCTTGTTTTTCTGCTCATGCTCAAAGTGTGATTTATGTGGCACATATGCTTTCTTCAGCAGAACTGGAGTCTTCACCTAAGCAGCCTTTCTCCATCTAAGCAGGATAGTAGGTGGAAAGGAACTTACTCCTCTATTAATCTCCTGTGTGGCTCAGTAAAAGCTCTGGTAGTCTCTTTTGTGACTCTCCAGTGTCTAAATGGGAAAACCTTTTATACCTTCCAGTTCTCACTTCTGTACTTTGGTCCCAAATCCAAATTTCCTTCTATGTCAGCTTCTGTCGTTGCCCCCTTTGATATACCATTGTCTGATTCCATGAGATTTGAGCTGCATATTTGTGCTTTGTTGTCTCACCTGCCGTCATTTTGACAGCCTGAAATGGGCAAATGAGGCAGAGAAGCAGGTTTCTGTTAAGGCTTAAACTTTGGAAACCTGCAGAGACTGGCGAGCTCGTTGACAAGGCCACAGTTCCCAGGGCTCTGAGGGATGTGTGGGCACTCTGAAGGTATGCTGGGAACACTTACAGTGATCCTGTTTGCCTTTCCAACAGGCTTGCTGTGACAGTGACATCTTCTGCCTCCAGCATGCTTTGTGCTGTCTCTTCTTGACCTGCAAGATCACCCCAAAGAAACTGCTCCAGAAATGTGTAGTTTTGGGGTTTTTGTGTGTTTGTTGTGTTGTTTTTTTTCTGGTAGGTTTTGTGAAAAGAAAGCAAATCTTACTCCTTATATAAGGAAAAAAAAAAGGCTTTTTGGAGGGGCATTTAGTACTTGGGATAAAAGACTGTCTCAGTGACGTTAATGAGTCTGTTCAAGGGATGGGGATGCTGGCTGGTTGCCTCTATTTCTAGAAGGAACATTTCCCACTGAGTCTGTGATTCCATAGCACTTTAAGCCACAATAAATTGGTGTTCTGTGATCTGGTGCTACCCCTAAGCTCTACTTGCACATTCCCACTCCCATCTCCACCCCTCCCCTTTCTCTAGCAAGCCTGTAGCTGAGGATGAGGCAAGGCTGCTCCCTGCATGCAGTGAGGTTTGTAGTGTGGCAGGAAGGAATGGCAGAGGTGCTGTGTGTCTGTAACACTCGAGAATCAGAATCACCACCTGGCCAAAAATTCTGGGAGCTTGTGGCCTGCTTTAATCAAATCCACATGTCCAAACAGGAAGCCACCTAGTGCTGTTCTGCTTTTACATGGGTAGTCTAGGACAAAGAGTGGGGAAGATACTGTTGAGTTTTTCCCCTAGTGTTACCACTAACTGATGCTGTTTCTGACCTTTGGCAGAACAATTTAATTTGCAGGTGTCCAAACTGTACAATGGGGCTATCAATACATTTGATCCCGTAGGGAATGTGCGTGGTACCACTCTGTGTGGGATTCTTGGACAGAAAGTGCTCCACCTATCTGAATTGCTGTAATTACGATTTCGTTAGTTACTTTTATGTTTGCAAACACGGGGCAAGAAGTGTGAGAAAATACCATAAAGAACTCTGGAAAAATGTGGAAAGAATATTTAGTTCCTCTCACTCTGAAGTCTGTAAATCTTAGAGTCCATATTAGGAAAAAAAATTTTCTGCATTATGTCACTTGTCAGACTGTGGCTAGTGCCACTTTGTCCCCATCTAAAAAATACGGAGATAAAAGTTTGCTTATAATTATGTCCACATTTTTTCTTTTCTTGAGGGGGGAAAAAAGAATGCCATGGGGAACCCAGAGCATTAGTCTGTCTGGGCTCTGCTGTACAGGGCTAATTCAAAACTGAAGATCCACAAGATTCAGTATAGAAAAGTAAACTGATAAGAGGAGCCCAGGCCAAGCACTTCTGCTGGTCCCAGCTGCTGGAGTTTGTCAGCTTCTAAACTCCAGTCTTGGCTCTGTGACTCTCATGAGAAATGTAGAAGTGGTTACCAGTCAAGAAAACACTAAGGAAAATGGCACTGTTTTGTATTTAAATGTTTATGGTTTTGGACACGTGCAGCCAGGGAGTTTCCATCGCAGCACTGCTGGAAGCCTCCTGCCTCCTCCTGCATCGGGGTTGACAGTCTAGGAGTTATGTGGGAGCCCAGTCTGACAAAGAGATGAGTATTATCCTGAGGATAAATGAGTTAACCCATCACCACAAACACTGTGCTGGCGGATTTTAGTGCAATTAGCTCCACAAATACCAAGACATGCAGTCTGCAACCAGACTAAAAGGTCTCCTAAACAATTAGGGGACCACGGCCCCATGGACCCCTGTCATGCACATTAATGTCACTAGCCTTAGCAAGGGGTATGTGTGTGCTTTGATGCCAGGGGAATCCACAGTTTGACGGCCCCATAAACCTCATACCATTTTGGTCCCAACTCCCACGCCTCAGTGGCATTTTATTTACTACACCTAATAACATTTAGTCCATAAACACGTACAGGTTGGAGAGAAGGTCTAGTGTGACTTAATTACCTCAACTCTCTGCCTTCTCTTTTGTTATGTACATCATGGATACTTGACAGCATTAACATTCCTGGAATTGTATCTGCCATCCTTTGTAAAAGGATTGAATACTACACATTAGCTTGGGCTCGTGGGGCATTTGTGTCTCCAACAACAGCTTAATTATGGACATTGTTTACTAATCAGTATTAAATTGACAGACTATGAGGGCTAATCTGGAGATTAACACAATAGCTTGTTTTCATTTTGTTCTTCTAGCAGTTTATTGAATGCAAGTTTTAAAACAAGACTCTTTTGTGAGCCTTACCTGCCACATCACAGCTGGTGGGAGTGTAAAGATCTGTGCATTTTCTTTTCTGTAACTTCAGTTTGAGCACAAATGTTTCGCTTAATATCATTTGAACAATCATTTAAGATCCCCATGTTGGATGGGGATACTGCTGGATGTAAAAGCAATGGAGGGTGTCCTTTGTGTAGAATCATCAGTTCACAAATCTTTAGGTTCATTTAAGCCTTCTGTTTGTTCTGTTTCACAAGCTACACAGGGTATCATCGCTCAAACAAATACCAGCAGACCCCAGGCCCCAAGCAGTAATTCGTGTAGTGGGAAGATCTGATGTCACTGTGTGCAGTTACTCAGTGAAAGCTGTGTGCACTTCTGGGACATCTGTTTTACTCATACAAATTATTAAACTCCCTGATAGTTTTGATTTGCCTGTGAATGATTTCCACCACTGGCCATGAAAACTGCCCAGAAGGTGACTGCTTGATTATGAGAAATATAAGGGTCCATTTAGGGAAGAATACACATCACATGAAAGTCTGTCCTTCTCATCTGCCTATAGTGCTTGAGAGTTACAATAATCATAGAATCATACCTGGTGTATCAGATTTCCAATATATTCATATCTATATTCAACTCTAATTTTTCAGACTGCTGAAAATACCTTGGGTTTTGTAGTCTGGGAAACTTTGCTTCTTGATGGGTTACTTAGCTGATTAAGTATGAATGAATGAAAGCTCACTTAATGATAATGAGATAATCTTTCTCTGTTCTCTTACTTCCTGAAAGTGATGTAAAGTAGGAGGAAGTGATGCTACACTGCACTTCACAGCAACAGTGACAGTGGGAGAGGGGATAAAACAACCAGAAACAAACGGAAAGCACTGTTGCTACCCTCTGTTGCAGGCATGGCAGTGCTCATCTGCAGGGTTTAATGATACTGTGGCACTCCAAATTTAAAGAAGCATCAGTCATTTTACTTGTGGCAAGATGACAAACATTTCTGCACTGCAATGCCCAGCAGAGTGTCTCCAAAGTCAATGCTCTTTGGTCCAGGCACTCCTCATGCTGGAAGTAATTAGTATAAAAACCCTAATCTTTTTTTGCATCCGAGCCACGCGGTATAATCCAGCCTTTCAGAAGGATAAGTCGGTATTTCTGAGCTCACTTGTATTTAATATAAACAATAAAGGGCTAATTCAATAAAATGTCTTTGACCCATCAAAATCTACTTTCAGGAGCTGTACTGTAGGCTGGGAGCCCACATGGTGTGTTGTGCATTCAGAAACCTTCAAACCTGCCTATTCAGAGAATAGCTGACAATGCAGATGTATCAGCTCTAAGAAGAGCCAGTTGTTAGAGAGTTTGCACCTTGCTTTTTGGGGTCATATGCCTTCATTCTTAGAGAACTGCTTGTCAAATACAATGTGACAGCTTTTCTGATTTGTTCACAGGTCTCAGAAAAAGCAAAGAAAAGGAAAAGAAAAAACAAACAGAAAGACAATTTGCTGGGATTAAAAAAGGAACTGATCTGTCTCCTGAAGAAAAACCCCAAAACCAAATACAACAAAATCATAAGAATACTGATAAAAATTGAGGCTTCCAAATGCATTTGCTGGTGTCTTGAAAATTTAAGCTAAAGGTGTCCAAATATTTCAGCTTTTGGTCTCTGAGAAGTCTCCCAGAGGAGAAACTTCTTGTACAGTGTAGACTCTTGCACAGTGAGTTTAAGACCATGGCAAGAAGCCTTTGTTGTTATGCTGCTGACTCCTTAAAAACTGTTGATCATAGGTTGCAAGTCAGTGATATAAAAGATTGGTTATTGTAGCATAGTCAAGGATTAAGTCAGTTGTGCTTCTGCTCCTTGATGTTTATTTACTCAAAGGACTGTTCTTTTACATAGGAGCAGCTGGATTTTAGAAATGGAATCATACTGCCTTCATAGATGTGAATGCACACCTGTAAACCATGTATTTTAACCATCGCACACAAAGGTTAAAAACTCCGCCCTCTTCATCTACCATTTTAAAGTTGCTCACATTCAAGTTCTTTTTAAGCAAGTCTTGAAAAGGTGAGCACTAGAATGTTTTCATGGGACTCTTGGGAAGCTGATAAAATTTGCTAGTTAATCCAATAAAGCTAAGTCTGTTGCATCAGACCACATCAGTCAGATCAATTTACACTCTGGCTTTTAAAGTGGGTCTTTGTTTATTTTCTTAAAGAAGTACCTGCTACCTGTACACAGGCTCTCAGGGCAAAAGGGACCACCCCACAAATCATCTATTTCCAACCCCCTGTTTCTGTAGGCCATACAGTGTTTTCTGGAAGCTGGATTAAAGCATTACATTAGAACTGTATTTGGTCTTGCTTAAGGGCTAAGAAGAACAAAGTCAGCCACACTGTTGTACTAGGATGTTCCAATATTTAATAGTGCTTATTACAAGGAAATTACCTTTTATTTTAGAGTAGAATTCATGTGTCTACTCCATCCATATCCATCCAGCCACAGGATTTTGCTATACTTTTGTTAGATCAAGAAGTTCCTGTCTGTCAGGTCTTTTCTCAATGTATTAAGCTCAATAGACTGAACTCCTTAAGCCTCATACTATAAGCTTTCATTTTCAATATCTCAATATTTTTGTAGCCCTTCTTTGAATACTTGTGGAATGTTCCAACCTCCTTTAAAGCATGGGCATCAGACCTCACCAGCTGCTCTAACAGATGTCTCATCTGCATACAAAGGCAGTGTTGCATCTCTGCATCCACTTCATAGACATCTGATGATCAAACAAACTGTTTTTTACCACAGTGTCTCAGGGCTTCATATCTGTCCCCTTGAATCCTTACTGCTTCCAAGTCAATCTCCTATCTTGCTGAGAAAACCTGCATGTTTCAATATGTATTGAAATGGCCAATGAATCCATACATGATAATACAGTTTTTCTTTCTATTCATTACAGACAGAGTCTTGAAAGCAGGTTTTTAAGCTTAATCTCTCTCAAACCACATCACGTTGAATTACCCTTAGACATTGTCTTCTACATCTGGCAGTGCCAGTTTCAGATATTATTATCCTCAGCTATTATTCACCACTAGAATGTAAAGATTCCTTCTTCCCCAGCTCTTAAAAAAATCAGCCAGATTAAATCAGAGTGCATGTCTACAAGTTTTTATTCTCTCTAAACCAGAACTGCCTCAGCATCACACTCATCTCTGCTTTTCCTACTCCCTTCTTCCCACAAGCTTTAGTAGACATGAGGCTGTGTAATGAGGCATCTTGAAGAAGGAAAACCTGTTGGTAATTACTCACTTTTTCTTAGCGTTGATGCAATGTAAGATGCAAACACATTAAGTTCCTTTTAAAATTTGGGAAGAAATCTCTGGGGAGTAATTCAGTCAACCTAAATTCTGATTTTTCACCTCTCCTTTTAGGAAATGTGAGGATAAAGTTATATCATACAGTTGAGCTGAATTAACATCTTGCCATGCTGTTGAAAGAGGTAGTTCTGCTTCTCCCTGCTTCCTGCTATACAGTCCTGCTATCTACTGTTTTTCAGCAGCTAAATAGCTGTCTTGTGTAACTGCACCCTAAACCATCTTATACAGGTAGGTAAGCACTAGACATGGCACAAGAGAAGGCATAAAGGTGAACCACCCTTTTTAGTGACAGTTTACTTTTAAATTGCTTAGAAGCACTATTGGACCATGTCCTAAAGTTGCTTGTCTGAACTGCTAATCTGAATTGCTAATCTGAACTGCTAAACTGGTAATCAGGCTGATACCTGCACCAGGAAAAGTCTGATGATCTATTGCTTGCGGAGCTGTGGTTTTGTCACCTGCAACAAAGGAGCAGTGACATGTTGTTAGGCTAGATAATGCCTAGAATCACAGTGTTATTTCCTGATGGAACCCTTGTCCAATTATGTATGCATTAAGGCATTTGTATCATAATTATCCCATTTTCAACCAGTTTGATAGGAGATTCTCAGCCTATCTTCCAGGAGGCTGTTAACACTCTGTTAAAGTTGTTCCACTGCTATATGAAGCCAGATTTCTCCCTTCACCACTTACTTAATGAACTAAACTTTCACATATTGTTCTTCTCCTTGCTTGGAAAGTTTTCTGAGAAGATAATTTAAAAACTATTTTCTGTAGTCTGTCAAGAACTTTGGATGGTTCCTGGTGTAACATCATGGAAGTCGATGTGGATTGTAACCAAAAGCTCTTTCTGAACTTGGAATCTTCCATACTCATTGCAATTATATGTCACCTTAGTTCCTAGAAAACTAGTTTCCGTACTGTCTGTCTGCTGTCTCTTGCAGATTGTCTTCATCAGTTTCCTTCAGGGAGTTCTCAGACTATCGATCAACTTTGGCAAATTGAGGGTTGTGTCTTTGGCTTCTGAAGTCTGTCTGCATTGAGCCAATGGCCATTCCAGCCTATTCTTGCAAGGCAGTCTCGTCATATGTCGACAATGCCAGGTACAATTAAATACACCCGGAGGTAAAGGTCTTGGGCTTCCTCCTTGCTGTGACATGGCTTCAGTCATCTTTTGTTTCCTTGTCTGTACTTTTTGTGTGATTTCTCTGGGAGGGTGTGTGGGAGTCCCTGTGGAGTAATTTGGATCAGTCTATTGAGGAAGGATGTTTCTCTCAGACACAAACTTTCTTCTACACCTGAATAATTACCTTGTACTTCATAAAGGCAAAAATATGTCTCTTTTGAGGGAGGAACCAAAATTTGGCACATCCAATTATAGTGTCATATAACTGATGACCCTCTGGCCATCTGTGTGCTGATGGGAAACTACACTACAAATCAAAGCCTCAAGTTCAACTCTGGCAGTATTCTCAGAAAGTTGACTGCCAGCCACTTGCTTTTCAAATGCACAGTTTGTATGTCATCAGTACCACCCTCTTGTAAAGGGTTACAAATGAGCTCAGGAAATCAAAGTCAGAACTACAGCACATCCTTGTACCTGATGCAGACAGGAATCCTAAAAGCAATCACATGAACTCCAAAAGATCCTGAGCATGGGCTTTATACAGTCTCTATGTGTGATATTGAGGGCAGAGGCATCATGGAAATCAGCCCACTGCCAAGTCAGACCAGGACTCCTTAACATCACTGTTCACCATTAGGAGTCAGGCTTGATAACTTAGTTTCCAGTGAACAGTCCCATATGCCTTTCTTTCATCCTTTTCTCAAAGCTGTTTGTGCCCAGATGGAGTCAAACCTGTTTAAATTACTGCCAGTCACAGAGATGCAAAAAACTGTCAAGCTTTTTATTGGGCTTCCCTACCATAGCTCCACTTTGTGCTTTAGCAAAAGAAGGTTGAAGAGAGGAAAGTAACTGGCCTATGTTAATTAGAGACTTCTCTGCTTTTCCCCAGGTCAATGAATTGATAACTACAATCCATAAGTAACCCCCCACTTGCCTCTGATGCTGCTGCTTGGTGAGCTAATGAGAGAGAGAGATGAGCTGTAGTAAGAGGCTATCCTGATTGTTTTGAGGTTGTGTAGGGTAGTGTTTACTTCACTCTAAAAATGGAGTTTGAACAGTAAGATTTGGGTTTACAACAGTAATGCTGTGAATTACCTTCTCTTGTGACTTGATATTAGATATGCTCCTAATTCCATGTTTCACTAACACACGTTGCAGCACATGCTTGTCTGCTTCACAGTGGAAGGAGGTCTGTTCCCATTCCTTTTTGTGTGCAGATGACCTTCTCCACCTCATTAGCTCTGTGGAGCTGGCCGTTTTATGGAGAAGGATGATCCTGAAAGATCCACCCATCTGAAAAGGATGAAGAGCGGCAGCCCTGCCAAGGCTGCCATCCCTGCTTCCTGCATGGAAGTTGATTCCATGAGGGTGGAGGAGCAAGCAGGGATGCAAAGAAGTTATAAGCTCCCGTCTCTCTTGTAGGCATTCAGTGAAATAAATAAGAATGTTCCAGCTCAGATTTTTAAAATCACATACATGTATATAATATTAAACCATATTCTATATCAACTGTTCAGGTCTTGATTTGAGTTAAATAGACCTCAGCTGCGAGCTGACCTTACTGTTCCTATGACATTTGAAAATGCCAGCTGCTGTGTTATTTTAGGTGTTTTCTCAAGGACACAATGCACAGCTAGATCCTATGATCAGCCCCTTGAAGGAAATACAAGTGAAGTACTGTCCCCTTTAGTTTTGCAGAATTATAAACCTAGAAGACTTCTGATTCTTAAAAAAAGTCCTTCTCTATAGCTGGCTGAAAAATACCCCTTTCCTAAAAGCTGATACAAATAACAATCTAACCAGTCAACTAAAATAGCACACTAATATGTTGTTAGAATGATCTGATCTACCTCAACCTTCAAAACCTGATATTTCAATAAGATGTTATTAAAATTCAAAACACTTTACTGAATTTTACCAAATACTGTGGTTTAAACATATATATCATATCTCTTAGGACACCACCGAGATTTGAGTATGCACTGCAATATTTTGCTGAAGAGCAATGTTGTAAAATGTGTCCTTAAATTAAAAATATTCTTAAACTTCTAAATTAGCCAAATGTCTGTATCTGTTAGAGTTGATTTGGCCTCAGCTGGTGCTGTTAGAAGGAAAGACCACATTTGGTAGAGATCCAGAGCACCAAGTTTCAGAGTGAAATTCTCTTGTGTAAAGCAGTTGTTAAAGTCTCAGAAAGAGAGATTTGTACTGGGAATGTCGTTGGCATAGTGATAACTATCAAACTGAATAGAGTCTTGGAAAGAACAACACTTGATAACAGCTGTGTTTGCATTAAACATTTTTAGAGTTCAGTTCAGAGTAGTTCTGTACCATATATGTAGAATTTTTATGCAGAATTTGCATACAGAAAGCATGGAATGCTCTTTACTGGGTAAATTATTTGCTTCTGCTATTTATTACACTCCCTCTCTCCTCCTACCCCTCCTATCCCATCCCCTGGGCACACATGGCTGCAAGGATTTGAGTTAGCAGAGAAAACAGGTGTGCCTGGTCAGAGGAGCAAAAAGCATGCATTCAAGAGAAAAGGAGGATTTTTGTTTCGAATGAGATGTTTAATGCAGTCCTCCCTCTGGGTCCATCTACACTGACCTTTTGGCAAGAATGAATTAAGGCATAGATACCATGGCCCATATTTACCTCATCTAGTGGAGATGCTTTAATTCTGTCCTTATTAGGCAAAAGATTTAAGTACAGTCTTAAGTTAGGCTTACTCTCTCCTCTGAGGAAAGAGAGGTTCCTCTAGATGGTACTTTGGGTCCTCTATGCACTGAGCCATCTTTTCTCTTTTTAAAGAGACCAGCAGGGAAGTTACATGATAAGACTGATTCCTTCCAACAGCTCACTTCAGGTGAAAGGGGTAATCTCACTCCTCTTCCTTGCCCTTCTTTCCAGCTATGTGGATTGATTTCCTCTATTGCAGCATTTCTTGGGGATGGTAAAAACTGAATCAATTCACCAATCTGAAAGAAAATTACCCTTTTTCTTTGGTTGGGTGGAGCAAAAGCTTTCCTTCGTGCTGAGTGAACTGCATTAGGGGTCAGGGGAGTGCCAGGGAGCACATAAAGAATAATGTGATGTGAAAAATTCATTCTTTCCTTCTGGTAGAGTTAGCTTCAAAAGGTTGTCCGACTTCCCATGTTCCAAAAGGCCAGAGATCACAGCACAATACTCTGCAGCCTGCAAATCTCACCTCGTGTCATTCCTGGATTTGGATTTGGAAATGGAAAAATTGTGGACGTGTAGCTTCTTTGGAGTTCTTTTGAGAGTGATGTGTTTCCATGAGCCTCAAATCGACTGAAAGTGAAGCTCCCAGAGCTGTGTGAGTCCCACCTGCCTCCATGCTCCTGGATAGCACAACCTGATGTGTTGGAATTTGGCTGAAACGCTACAATTAGTAATCTTTTTCCTGCAAAAGGTACCTTCTCATTTTAATGACCAAAAGTGTTAAGTCTCTTGATTTTACACGTCATGTCAAAGATAGTGTCTGTTAGCAACTGCCATTAATACCATTTTGGGTCATCTATTTAGAAAGCAGGATGCAGCTACTGGCTCAGCAGCAGCACTTGCAGCAGTTCAGGTACTCTTCAGAGCTTGCTGCCTGAAACTCTGTCCTGGTCCCAGCTGACCTGCATAGCTCATGAAATCTGATGGTATTTCTGAAAGGTACTATGACTAATGTGATTTCACCCATGTCTGTAGTAACTGTAGCATTTTTCTTTCCTTATGAGGGAGAGGTACAATGAGTTATAACAGACGTCATTAATTCTTCTGGTATTTTTTCCTTTCTAATCGTGTTTCAATTTTTGAGCCAGAGACTTTTTTCTTTCTTCACACTTTTTGCACAGAAAAAGTATCTCAGCAGATTTTCTTGTTGGCCAGAAAGAAGAGTGAATGGTGGAAGTAGGAATATAGAGTTCTGTGATTGTACCACCTATGTAAAATCTATATCTAGGTTTTGACTCCTGGTTGTTGCTTGTATAAAGAAAACTGTGAATTAAGGTGCTGGTTCTCCTGCAGGTAGTTGGTGAGGACAGTGCTTTAATGCCCAGAAGTACTTGTGTTGATTGTTCTTGTTCTTATCAACTGGAGATTCAGTCCATTTCATTTTAGTCTTCCTACAGTGCCTTGTAGGGTTGGAGGTGGTGTTAGATGCTACTTGTGGTCTGATGTCCCTGGAACAGGCTGCCAGGAGAGCGTGGAGTCACCATCCCTGGAGGTATTTAAAAAGCATGTAGAGGTGGTGCTTACATGGCTTAATGGTGGACTTGGCAGTGCTGGGTTTACAGTTGGACTTGATGATCTGAAAAGTATTTTCCAACCTAAACAATTCTCCGATTCTCTTTTCCATATGTGTAAACACTGGTATGCACTGGCATATAATCAGATTTCATTTGTGGAGCAAGAATAAACTTATCTTCCTTGTTCCTCCTTTGCATACAACCTAGAAAAGATTTCATTGTTTTAAAAGAAAGATCCTGGGGTAAGTGAGAGCTGTGCAGTTTTGGAAACATTGGTTTTTGTTTTGTTCAAGCTAAGAGCAACATTCCTCTCCTAAGTCTGCATTTCACTTTGAGGGGCCTGTATTCTCATAGTTTGAAAGGGACAGTGTCTATGGGGTAGGACCTCCCCACTTTCAGTGTCCCCTTGTGCTTTCCAAGTGCTTAGCATTCCTTACAAATTACAGTCTTTTGTGGTACAGAATACTGTGCTATTTTAATCAATTGGAGGGGTGGTGGTGCTATGGGGAATATAATAGGCTGAGAAGTATTTTCTTACTGTGCTGGGTGGCTGTTCAGGCTTCCATCCTGCAAGGGGGTCTGAAGTCATGGACCCTAAAGGCCAGGAAGGATTCCCTGTGAGTAAACAGGTCTTCTCTATTATCACATCCTTAAGTGTGGCCTCACATGTGAAATCCTCTGTCAGCTGCAGCACCTTGGTATTTTGAGGTGCTGATCACACAATATAAAGGAGAGGAGCTATCAGACACAAATCCCAGAATACTGACAAACAACTTAGTTACTGAGCAGTAGGCAGGTGCTAGTGCTCATTTCAGGTGGTAAAATGATTATTAAATCCCAGGTCACTTGGATCCAAGAGGAAATGTGAAAAGAACACATACGGAAATAGCTTCCAAGATGAAAAAACATTTTAAGTTTACACTAGAGAGACAATAAGCAAATTATTGACTTCAAGAATCCCATTTTCAGGAGGCTGTGAAAAGTGTTAAGAGAAAGGTCCAGAGATCAAAAGGAGACAAAAATGTTAACAGATCTTCCTGAGAACAAGCAAGTGGCAGCAGGAGACTTGTTAGAGCCATCTAGGGTGACAGCATAGAGGGGAGAGTATGTACTCCAAAAGGTAATCTAAAGAAACTGGCTTAAAGAAACTGCTTAAAGCAAAGAAGCTGAGAGCTGGCAGCAAGCATCAGTAAGCCCTGGGGAACCACTAAACAGCTGTATTGCATATATTGTTTTTAAGATTTGTTTTCTCAGAATGGTTTGGCTATAGAATCTGCACAGATCCTGTAGATGTAGGCTTTTCACACTGAAAGTGGCAGAAAGCCAGTAGCATCCTTGGAGAGAGGTATTTTAGTCAAGAGCATGAGTATGTACACTAAAATCATCTGTGGGTCAAATATGTTTTTTTATAACTTAAAAAAATATTATCTTAAAAATCCAGTTTTTGAAAACTACAGTCAATTCTCACAGCTTTCCCACAAGTCACGTATCCATCTTTTCATGCACACAAGTCCAGCAGAAATCATAAATTTAAGCATACACTCAGGTGAGTGACATTTACTTAACACTTGGTGCAGTAAGGTGCAATAGGAAGGCAGTACACAGACCGATTTCAGGAATGTGTCGAAAGTAGATGTTGTTGGTAATAAATGCTGAATATGTGGCCTGTATACATGCAATAGGAAACAGCATTGCCTTTATTTCTGCTTTTCTATTTATTTAATGCATTTTCATTCATGCTAAGTACTAACTCAGGATTTATTCTGAAGAAATCCCTATAGAATTCTTTCCTTTTAGGGAAAGAGCAAGATCATTGGTCTTAGGGTAAGGACGTACTAGAGGCAGTAGAAAGTAACGGGGGGAAATGTAGGTGTTTTTCCAAAGGTATGCTTATTTGGGAGTTGAAAGAGGAAAAGAATTTGCTGGAGTCTTGAGAGAAACAAACACCCGTTGGGATAATCCAAACTAATAAATCCTCTCTTCTACACTAGTAAGAAATTTCTTCCTACCTTCTTAATGTACCACATTTCCTGATAGTAACGATGTGGGTACTTCTTTCCTCAAATGTGTCATTCACCTTACACTTCCTATTCAGCAAAGTTCCATTTCTGCCCTTAAGATGAAAAAGAACACAAACAACTGGAAACAGTTCTGTATTTTGAAAGACTTGGAACTCCATTTTGTGGTATCCCAAGTAATTTAATAAAATAGTATGTAAAGTTTTACCTCTGACTTTTGACAGGTTTCTTGATATAAAATGTCCATAAACAGCTGTGCTACCAACATGAGCTCAAAACTCAAAACGTCCATATGCTCTGAGCTATACTGCAGCAATGGCTCTATCTCTTTTTTCATCAGGATTCGGCTGACACACATGCACTAATACAGTCAAGCGTAAAGCCTGGAATGGCTTTGCCTGTTTGGGCACAGTGTAGGAGAGAGCCAGGATGCCCAAAGTTACTGGATCTGTCAATCCAAGGTCAAAAAACTCTGTGGCTAGTGAGTATTTACTCTTGGTTTGCAGAAGTTTGTGGGGATAGCTGTTTTTACCTATTACACTGCAAAGATAGATAACTTTCTAATTATTCATTATTCTGCAGGTTTACTTTTCTCCAGGTATGAGTAGGAAGAGTGACATTCCATGTAAACACAAAATGAAGAAAAGTAGCTGCTCTCTTTAAAGCTCTGCCCACATCTGTAAAAAAAACCCCAAAATGAAAAAACTGAAGATCCCCTCTGTAGTTGTAATTTACAAAGAGGAGGAAGGTGCCTGGGGATGGGAGGAATATTTATGCTAATGGGATCCCCCCACTTCGGAAGATGCTACTCTTTTAAAGAAGGTCTGATTCTCTGAAGAACTGTGGAGATGCAGAAGGAAGACTTTCTTTGCCATGGAAATCTGTAGGAGCCAGCTATATTACTTAGATATCTGGCAAGAAAGCACCCTCTTAAAGATAATTTCTGTTGAACTTGATAGGAACTATGTCACTGACTTCAGCGGGACATGGATCAGCCCCTCATCTGCTAAAGAAATAACAGTGACATGTCTGTTTTCCCTCCTGGCCCCCTACTTTTGTCTCTTCTGCCCACCACAGTGTTTATGCTTTCTCAAGCTAGGCTGGTTTGATTGCAGCAGCACAGACAGACTGTGTGTGTGCCTCTGACCCAGGGAGCTCTTAGAGGAGAGAGAAAGTGTTGTGCTGCAGCTTTTTGCTCAGGCAGCTCCTCCAATTATTAAGGGAAGAGCCTCAAAGAATCTAAGGAATCACAGATATTCTGAAGGAAAAAAATCTGTTGGCTGAAAGTCACTCTGTAAAGAAAGAAAAGAATGAACGAGCATCTTGATTCAACATGACTGTTATATCAATCATTTACTCTGAGTGGGTAGCAAAGATATGATCTAATAGGTGCAGGATTCTTATTTCCTGTTAGAAGCAGAGCATACCTTTAGGGTGAAATCAGAATGTTTTTATTTTGGTTTAGTCACCAAATGTTTTTATCAGCTAATTTCAGTGGTAATGTGGTACAAAGCATATAGGTCTTTGTGTTTCAGACTGTATAAATCTCTTTAAGATCATCTAGCTCTTTTATAAGGCTTTATAGTACATATTTGCCAAAACTTTCAAGCCTTGTGCTTTCTAGCGATGTGCTAATTTTCTCCCTGTGTTGCCCAAGCTCTGGTTCAAACTTAGGTATAAAAGTAATTCTTTTCCTTTGAGAAAATGCTAGTGTATGAGCAATGGATGACAGTGCAGTCATCCTCAGGGCTTACTTCTCTCCCCTTCAAGAAAAAGAGATAAATCAGAATAAAATGGCAAGTGCCATCATCTCTGGAAATCAGTGCTATACTCACAGTGATAAGCATCTGGATCAATATCCATGCTGATATTTGGGCATCTAACTACCCATGAATTTCCTGGGAATTCAGACAGTTAGGATTTAGTTTGAATATCTCTGTGCACCTGGCTTCATGCCTGGTATGAAGGGTTAGCAGGATCAACCCCCTCAGTTCATGTGCTCAAATCTGCCATGATCCTTCTGTAGGCAAGCCCATGTACTCCCCAGTGACTCCAGTGGAGTCAGGAGAGCCGGGAGGCTGCACCTGTGGAGCTCATTTTAGAATCTGAGTCAAAGTTTTATTATGAATAAAGAACTTTCCATATTTTCTCTCTTTTTTTTTTCTTTTGGTCTGTGTGGTGATTTCTTTTCCTCTAAGGTATCACAGAAGCAAAAGTAGTAATTGGAATAGGTTAGCAAAATACAAGACTCGAGTAAGTAATTGTTTCAGCCATCAACTTTAAAAGGCCGGGACACATATAGGCCTTCCAGGCTGGCTCCTTTCTCCTCCCTGGATTTAGAACCAATCAGTGTTATCTGTAGGTAGTGCAGACAATGTTTGGATGCTGTAAACATTTCCACTAGGACAGGTTTGGAGTTACTGAAGTGACTGGCCTTGTTCAGGGGGCAAAATTGTAGCTAATATACCCCAACCAGGAACCAAATAGCTCTTAATGCTGAGCCAGCCTTGCATTGACCTTGCCAAGAGCCATGACCTTGCATCTGATTGTATTACAAGATGTGTAAATAGACAAATAAGTTCCACCTATTAAATAGCTCAGGACAAACTGAAGAACTGACTTATCCTTGTTGTTATTCATTCCTTCACCCAGCTTTCTGTCATCTGCAATCTTTATCAGCAGCAATACTGTCTCTTTCTCTGAACTGTGGAATATAATTGAATGGCACTGTCCACAGTGAGACCCCTGCACTACTCCTTGTGCTATGCCTCTTGGAGCTCCCAGACTATGATCTTTGCACCTTTGGACTTGATTTTCCAATGGTTTCTTGGCCATTTTCAAGTCACAGACTGGGTGCTGAATCAGTTTTGATAAAGTATTATTTTTAAATTGACATTTTGTGAAGTGTACCCTGTAGATTTTTTTGGTTTATTCTGTCAGCCCCACTACTTTTAACCAAACAAACATGTAATAATGAAAAAATGTTAAGCATTTAAGACCCGTATTCTATTTCATCAAGAGGATTGATACTATCTGGGTAGTGAGACTTTGGCTTTATCACTGATTGCATCTCATCACAACCTTATAATAGTCTTATCTGGAATTGATGCTGTGTTGACCCTTTTGTAGTTACCCACAATTCCATAGTTCTATTGAAATCTTGGTATATAAATTATTTTTTGCAAATCCTCTGCTTTTGCAAGATTTCTAAAATAAAAACTGTGCAAGCTCAGAGATCCTCGGACAACTCTTCAAAACTCTGAAGTGCAAATTATAGCCTACCTGAATCCAGGCATAGGACAGTATGATACTAAGTGCTATCAGGAACTGAGGGAGGGTGCAAGCACACATAAATACATCACACAACAATGGGCATTATAGCCACATTTCTGGATTTGCCACTGGAATTCTGGGCTGAAATCATAGCCTATGTCCTCTTCAGGTTAGTTTGAGGGCTGTAAATTGCCCTGTGGTAATTGAAGTAGGATCAGGGAACTGTCTTCGTGTGAAATAACCCTGCATAATCTACTGTTTTTTCCTCCACAGCCAGAACTCAGTATTTCTCCAGCAGAAGATATTATAGCCTTGGCCTGCTTTTACCCAGCTCCCTTCCTTGTGGCATGGCTGGAAAAGGACTATGTGTAAGACTGATGAAGTCCACACCAAAGTAGAGCTTTCTTTAAATGCCTCCAAAACTTGAAAACTGAAGATTGCCATAAGGTAAGAAGCTATAGATGAAAGAATTCTTTTCTGTATTTTCTTTGTACTTTGCCAGTGTTTACCAGTTCATCCTTTGTATTTTGAGGCTGAGAAGTTCAAGTATTTTGCTGGTTAGCACTTTCTGCAGACAGTAAGAAATCAAAGTGCAGGTTAATTTCCAAACCAAAAGAATAGTTCACTATCCTTATAAAGAAAAAAACCCGAAAAGCCCACTCAACAATTACTTTTCAAGGCAAACATTAAGGCAATTTGCCAGAAAAACATAAAATGCTGTCTATCATCTGCAATGTGCATCTTGCTCTTGCATCTTGCCCCAGTGACCGGTTTCAAGCCTTTGAATAAAACCTAAGAAAAAGATGTATTTCAAGGAATAGTCCTGGAAAGCTTTGATTCATTGCTTGTGTTTAGGATTTGTGAGATATACTGTAATTGCATATGTTATTACTCTTGCAATATTTTGTATTACATTACTGCATGTTTATAGACCAAAACTTTATAGACAGATAGAAAGCAGACTGAGAAGGAGGGGATACATAAATCAAGGTATAAAACTGCCCTGAATAATATTTTATGTTTCACTATATTGACCTGGAATTAGAGGATAAAGACATTTTCCACTGGTGCACTGTTCTTTTCTTGCTTTCTCTGTGTGTCTGTTTCAGGCTTGTTGGAGTTCTTCATTAAATCCAGAATCTGCATCAAATGATCTGTAGTATGCTGCAGCACATAAAGGTTTCAAAGCAACAATTACTCTATTATTTCAGTAGAGATTACCTGTTTGAAATGAAAACCCACACTGAATCCTTTCTGACCTGGTCCTTATTGTGATACTGATAACAAGCCACACTTTCCAGTCTTTATCTTACCTCCTACAGGGTAATCTTTTCTTCTGGAGCTTAATTCTGCTAATAGCACCCTTGACTGGGTGCCAGACAACAAACATAAGCAGGTGAAAAATGAATGGCTCCAGTCTGACCGCTGATAACTGCTAGAGACTTTTTATTCTTGGAATTCCCTCCAAAATATACAAGTTGACTGGTGGGTAATCAATTACATTCCTTGTATGCTTCACCCTCCTTCAGACTGGATATTCTTTGAAAGAAATTGTGATGATATTTTCTACAGTTTCAGATTCTCTTTTTTCCCCCTCTTCCTCCAAACAACAGTAAATAGTAATTCCAGATGGCAGAAATTACTTTTAAATTAAACCAGTTAATACAGGGGACGTATGCTTATCTAATTCCCCCTTTTTAAGTGGTAACGATATGATGGAAATGGGTAAAACTGATGTGCAGCAAAGGTATGCAAAATAGTTTGAGATTGTAAAGTGCTTTTCCCCTCCATTTTCTGATTTACTGTCCATGAAAATGAATTATAGACTCGTGAAGAAAACAGAAGTTTTTATTTGCTGAACTCAATAGGCTGCTTTCTGGGGACTTGAACTCTGCAAAGTGCTGAAAAAAAGATTACTGCATTCCACTGACAGTTTTTCTGTTTGAACCAAATGGGAGGGATGACAGTGTGCTGTGCTCTGCCTTTCTGCTTCCCAGCAAAAATCTCTGGGCTGTTCATTGTTCCTCTGCTGTATCCATGAAAGTCAAGCCCTGAAGCACATGCTTAAAAACGTTGCTAAATTACGCATTTGAGCCTGGCCCTGGCTTTAATCAGTTCCTCTTAAAACCAATGAGTGCAGAACAGCCTTAGCACCTTGCAGGTTTGGACCGTGTGTGAATCAAAGCCATTATCATAAGTAGGGTGGTGTAAATGGAGCTTGCTTCACTGAAATCAGTGAGCAGGCATTAATTTCCACTAGCTGAAGATTTGGTGGGGACTCATTTGTTTTTTCCAAAGTGATTTTGCCTTTACCATTTGAGTATTTGATTATAAGGCAACTAGTTAGTGCTAAGGGGGAATATGGTTGGCTTCACTGGAAAATATAAAAGTATCCACTGTTCCTTCAGGGAAATCATTTTAATAGATAACAGCATGTTGTACAATGTTTCATCAGTGACATTTAGATCTAAATTAGGAGCAGTTGTGAGATGGGTTGCCGATTTTCTTGTGATAAAAGGGAAATAGTTCAAGAAATATAGACCAGATGTTATCTTAATCCGATCCTCATGTACAAGAGCACACTATGAGACAGTAATAATAGTCCCTTCTACCTGTTTCTAATTTTCCTGCTCTGAAACACCCCCTGTGAAAAATAGATTAAACCAACACATCGTTTATGAATTGGCACTAGGCGGGTTTGAGTTTGTATGGAATGCAGCATCCGTGGCACAGACTGGAGGGTGCAGTGCTAGATTTTGATACATGTTTAAAAATGCTCGTTTGACAGTAATATTTAAGACAGCAGCTCTTAGTGATTTAAAAGGAGAGTAGCCAGTTTGGGTTTGAATCAGGCTTTTGGTTCAGCATATCCCGACACAGTTTCAAATTTGTCATCAGTGTTTCTAGGCAGTATATGTTATACAATCCTCAGCAGGCCAAAAAAGAGGGGGTTGATCCTCAGCTGCTGTAAATCAACACTGATCCATTGATTTAGATGGAACTACACTGATTTGTACCATCTCATGGTCTGGACAAAGTGTATTAACTTTCCCCCTGAAAATCCTTCACAACAAAAAGCTCCATTCACAGTCCTACAGCATAAGCAGTAACTAATGTGTCTCTGTTCTCGTAATAATGTTTAATACCTGCATCATTTCCTACTTGCTGGGGCAGTCGAAACATTACTCTTTGCTTTGACGTAAGAAGTTGAGTGCTGCGCATTTGTAATATTTGGGACAGCTTTTTCCATAGCTGTCTGTCTTAGTAAAACATTTAGCTGGAATATTCCTGTCTCTTGGCATCAATATGCCATGGAGGCTTTCGAGCAGCTGTCTAGAGACTCAGGAGACAAGACTTCTATTTTCCTTTGAGGAACACAGTAATATGAAAATACTTTATTTACCAGTATCCAGAACTGTAAGAACTACTGGGGCTCTTTGTCCACTGGAAACAGTGAGGATAGCATTAATGCCAACAGTGTTAATACGACTGCTTTATCTAGAGTAAACACCTTCATATTTTGGACTGTTCCAAACTGTTTTTGAAGCAGAGTAAAATCCTGTTTTCATATTTCTATGAACAGAGGAAACAAGAGCAGGCGATGAGGCAATCTTCAGAGGCTGCCCACACAGCTGGCTGTCCCCTGCAAGGACTGTGTGAGGACAGAACCAAAGTTTTCCTTTGGAAACTCATTCCTTTGCTCTTCATTTATTTTTGAAATGAATGTGTAGCATTGCAAACGGATTCATCCCTCTGTGTTTTTTTTTTTTGTTTGGTTAGGTTTTTATACAGCTTTAATGATAAATGGAAAAGCTTGTGCTGGAAAGGATGGCTCTTAAGAGGATGGCCTCTTAAGAGCCAAGAGAAGCTGTAGGCTCACACTGGAGAGCTGGAATCTCATGGATTCCCATAGGAGGTTCATAATCTGACTGGACTTCTATAAAGACTCATGGGTGATGTATCAACACATTAGGGGAAAAGTGTTCAGTATTTCTGTAGAATATTTTATTGTGTTTTAACTTGTTAATCTAACAGCTGTCGTTTTATTGATACTGTCTCTGTACATCAAGGCCCTGCTTATCTTCTGAGGCTCTAGTTTTGTTTGATTCTGTACAAATACATGTGTTAAAATTCTCTTGAGCAAGACAGTGTAGTAAGAAGAGACAGGTGGATCAACAGAAACAGGAGGGGATGAGATGAAAAAGGAATGGCATAAGAAGATGAGAAAATAGGGTCCAAGTTGTCACATGCCCTGGACTGCTCACATCAACAGGAATGCTGTCATTTGGAATAAGAATGCTTCAGAAATGTGGATAGAAAACTTGGTGGATTAAAGTAGTTAATTAGAAAATGAGAGGAAGGAAAATAGGAAGTGGTTGAAAATAGTTACAGGGGAGAGAATCCACCTGTAGATTGAGAAAGCTTGAAACACTGCAGCAGCAGAGATGAATACATGCATCTAATCAAAATGCAAAGTGCAGTTTAGAGATCTTCGTGCTAAAAGGCACTGGTGGTGGTGGTAGTGGGGTACGTAGGTTAATACTGAAAGTGTGCTATTAGTAATGACCAAAGACCTTTAGCCTCCTGTCCAAAATCCTTTTTTACTGTATAGAACGGGAAAGTAAACTCTATCATGTTGGGCTATTTAGTAAGCTATTAGTGCATTCATCTTTTCATCATTTGACAGGTGGAAGTAGTAGTCCAGCTTTTAGTTTTAATTATAAGGGATTCCAGATGTAGAATAGGACATAAATTAAAACCAGATCTACTCATATGTCTTTTCAAAGTAAGCCAACTTCAAGGTATCTGCTTTTCATTTCAAAATGTTATTAAAGCTATTACTAAGAAATTCATAGTCTTAGCATGCTCCAATAATTGACACCTTTAAAGTGACTAAACAGATTTAGAGTGTGCAGAAAAGTAAATTTGTCTTAGAGAATGACTCTAATCATCCATTTACATATAATGGACAAATCAGTGTTTGCGTTTTGAAAGGCCTGGTGAACAGCCTGTCTGGATGGCTTTCTGAGTCCTCTGCCTGGCCTGACTGCAGGGTGTTAGGCTGCTTCTGTGATTATGCTGCTATGCAAGTGAAGATAAAGAATTAAGGGCTGATCCAAAGACAGTGAAAGTCAATGGGAGTCTTTTGATGAGCTTTCTGTCATGGTCTCCTCCTCTCATGTTGACTTGAACTATGTTACATTATGTGGAATTTGCTTTTTTTTTTCTTTTTAAGAAAATCAAATCCAGAACCTTTTTATTTTCAGTGATAGTATTCTTAAACCCCTAACTGTGTAAAGAAACCTGCAGATGCCTTTCTAAAAAGCCTTTCTTTCCCCAAAACCTATTTATCTAGTGATATGTTACAACCATGCAAATAATGCTGTACTTCTGACTTCATAAAAAGTCTGAGGTTTCCAATAATTAGAATGATAGCTGGCAAGTCTGATAAATTAGAGAAATAACTTGTTTGGTGTAAGCTGAGCCTATTTCTGAGGCAGAAATGTTAGGCTTTTATCCTCTGGAGTGTGATTGAAAGGGTGAGAAGTTAATTTGGCAGCTTCGCTTCTATGGTTTCATAATGTTTCTCCTCCCCCCTCCCCTCAGCTTCAGGGAAGGACTGTGATTTCAGTACTTTGCGCCTGCCCTCATACAAGGCAAGAGCATGACCCGAAACGAAACCCCTCTCCCCAGGGCACATCCTGAGCAGTAACAGCTTGGCTCAAGTGTTTCTTATGAACAGCCGTCCAGAGCACTTGATCTAAATCATGCCATTTCCTTCACAGTATGGCACAGTTAACAAGTCAGTGCATCAACACAATCTGCAGATGGCAGTTCAAAAGGTGCACGTTCCCCAGCAAGATAAAGGGCAATGAGTTCCATGGGTTAGCTCATTACTTGGATTCAGGCAGGGGCTCCGTAGGGGTGTGAGGGAGGAAAAGGGGGCAGGCAAACCTTGAGAATGCATGTCTACACAAATAAAGCCAGCATTGCAAGAAGCATGTTATTGAAGTAAAGTGCAAACAGCTTGCAGAGCATGGCTTCCTTCAGAGGTGGCTTGCTTCATCCCTGAAAAGCAAGAGGAAGAGGGGAGTGAAATCAGTGGCAATACACAGTGCCGCTGCACCTTCATTTATCCGCAACACCTGCCAAATATGACACCGTTTCCCAAGCAAAGCCCCAAAATTCAGAAGAAACAAGTGAGTTACCAGCAAGAGCCAGAACTCCTGATTGTTCTGCCTCCTGCTTGGGAAGGAACCTGTTTTCTGGAGCATTGCAGAAGGGCTTCTAGAGAGCAGTGTGCACTCCTGTACAAATTACGTTAGAGCTAAACATCCAGTGAAGAATCTCTGAGACATATTAGTCCTTTAGACTTCAAAACAAGCTTAAATTGGAACCATATTGCTGGAATACTTCTTAGCTAACATTTATATTACTTCAGTTACCAAATCCAGACTAAGTCCCAGGACTCGGCAGGGGAGAACATAATATATTAGGAAGTAAGATGGGGGTGTGCACTTCTGGCCTCCTATTTTATATAAATGTACAAAAAGTTTCCTCACACTAGCAAGGAAATGACTACAAGGCCCTAAAATGCCTATTTCCAGCAGCAAACCAGGGAAGTCCGCTGCCCCTCCTCCCCTCTCTCCCCTGACCATTCTGTGTGTGCCATGCCTTGGGGATAGTTTGGATTACTTGGAGTAAGACTGTTGCATAGAAGCTCAGGTATCAGAGCAGATAATTATACACATATAGCTAGATACAGCAAAGGTCTCAGTGAATTGTCAGAGGATGAGATACATCTCGGGAGACCAAACAAGCCTCCCCTATACTGATCTTTGTAAGTGAATCTCTTTGGGAACTATCAAGATGGTGCTTTACCACGATTTTCACTGCTGAGGAAAGAGGAATTCTTCCAAGCTGTTTGTTTTGCAGGTTGTATCAAAAGCTGGCGAGTGAAGATTTTTTTCTTTCTGTGCTTATGTTAGTATGAATGCACTGAAAGGCGCTAACATACGTGCTGATCTCTGAGTTCCTGCAGCAGAGAAGTTCAAGGCAGGTTAGGCAGGAGAGGAACAGTAACCCCCATTCCCTCCCTTCCCATAACTTCAAATCTACAAAGGCTGACTTTCTGGTGAATTCCCCAGTCTACATTGCAATTCTTTTGGAGAAACAGTGCTAAAACTGGGAAGGGCAGATCCTGAGTGGCTGCTAGGCAGAGGTGTGTTAAACTAAGTTCATTCCTTGTGTAATTTGATTGATTTAGTAGAGTTATGCCAGAGAGAAATTTTGCTTCAGGCTTTTGGGTGAAGTGTTGTGTTTCTTTATTTAACTTACCAAACAGGTGCTTGGCAACAGCATCTTCCACTAGTTTATCCAGATACCTTCACTTCTTTCTTTCTTTATCCATTCTTTAATAATCTTCCAAGCTGTGTTGAGTTACAAACTGAGCCAAGGCTTCAGGCTGTGCCCCACTGGGACACGTAGGTACGCAGCGTGTTTCACCAGGCTCTGTATCCATTTCTTTCTTATGACAGTGCCTGGTAATTGTTGTGTTTCTCATTTCAGGGAGGTAAATGAAGGATGAGGAGCTGTGAGTCTCAACCTTAAGCTCTAGCAGCTGAAGAGGACTTCAGTGGTAAGGAGCTGAACTTCAGTTCATTAGAAATGTTCCAGCTTCTGCTGACAATGACAGAAAACAAGTGAGCCCCAAAGGCTGCAGACCTGAGCTGACAGGCAGCAGTCTTCAGCAGTGATTTAGGTTATTCACAGCTGCTGCACAGTGTGACTTCTCTTGACCACTTTTTAAAAGCCGTGGTTTCTGTATTAGAAGTATCCTTGCCCAAACAACACATGTAGGACGTGCGCATGTCTTCAGACACTGCAAAGCAGCTATTTATTTCTCCCTGTTTGGAAGCAGCCTTCAAAATATTTTCTCTTTTCTGCAGAACACAGTGCCCTTTCAGTGAGGTAGCTTGAATGTAGAAGGGCTCTGCCTTGACGAGATAGTTTCTGCTTCTCTGTCAGAGATAACTTTGATATCTCATCATTGAACTGCATGGTGCTCTGCTGTACATCGTGTTTACCAGGGTTGTGAGAAGCACAATCCTTTCTATCCCATTTCCAGTCTTGAGAAGACATGAAGGAGTGGAGGCAGGCAATCTTTGTGGTCAGCTTTTCCCATACATAAGCAACAAAGCCACATGCCCAATGTGCTCTGTGTGTGTCTTTTCACTGATCTGTAGCACAGCTGTCCATCCTGTGTTGATGGTGGAGGGCATCATTCATGATATCTATGGTAGCCACAACCTACCTCATTGCTTATATCTCTGGCTGTATCTTTCACAGCCATTGCTTGCAGAGAAAGTGTTGTTTGCTTTCTTATGTTATGCCTTAAGTTCAGCCTAGTAAGGCCCACCTGATAAACAGGTGGGTCCACCTTAAGAAAAGGATTATATGCTTGTAGTAACAGGAAACAGAACCTAGTAAATTAAGTCCCTTCCAGCCTCTTCTTCCTGTGATTTCCCTCCTAATGACAGATGTCAGAGAAGAGTATGGTTTATTCTGGTAGTTCTTACTGATCAGTATGCTCATCTTTCTTAGAGCTACAGTGAAAATCTCTGGTGTTGTGTCAAAACAGAATCTCAGACCCTCACAGTGCCTTAGCCTTCCAGAAAGCATTCTGCATCTTTATCATGAAGCATCGGGGGTATGATAGCACTGAGAAGCCCCAATGATGGGGACTCTGATGTGCAAGGGGTCGTATGTTGAGACGTGAAGTAGAGATCAATCTCACACTGGCTGTCTGCAGCAGGGCTAAGACACAGGCCTGGGTCTCCTGCCCCCTAGCCCCATGCTTTCATCATGAAATCACTCAGTTCTTTCAGCTGGATATCCAGGCTCTGTTCTTAGCACTGTAGTTTCTCTGTCCCTCATGGAAACCCCAGGGCTGGGCTTTGCAGACTCTCTGCAACTCTATCCCTTTGGACTGTAATTGATTTGGAGTCAGGTGGTGGTGTAACATAACCCGTATGGAATCTGTTGGTGAAGTTTATGGCCATTCAGTTAAGAAAAAGAAAAAAAAAAGAGGAATATAGAAGGGGAGTAGGAAGTGAATAGAGTGTGAGTTCTGGGATGTGGAGCTGTGTTGTTTCACAGCCCAAGGAGAAAAGCTTGTTGGAGGCCTTGCGTGCAGAGAAATCTATTACCAGCTCACGCACCACAGCTCTCTCAGTCTGCCCATGGTAGCCTGTGTGTATACAGATGAACCTGCAGAAAAATTCCTGTCCCTACCTGCAGTCAGCCCCTAAGCCAGTATGGAAAAGCAGAGAATTTCAGAGAGAATGCAGAGAATACTTCCAGAATTGAAAAAAAGAGAGAGAAATAAATTAAAAAATAAATTGCTCAGTTGATGGCTCTGTGCTGCCTGGCTGTGTGGCTGTAGTAAGTCTCTGAACTTCTGTCTCCCCATACCTAAATTTCCAGGGCTTCTGTGTAGGGGATGAAGATATTCCGGTGTGGCTCCTAGGTTTCTTGAGGTACTGCAGGCAACCTCATCTTATTTGCAGATTTGAATTGATTGTAGATTGAAAGTCTTGAAATTTTGGGGCTTTTTACAAGAGCATGTAGTGACAGGACAAGGAGGAATGGCTTCAAACTGATAGAGGGGAGATTTAGATTAGATATTAGGAAGAAGTTCTTCCCTGTGAGGTTGGTGAGGCCCTGGCACGGGGTGCCCAGAGAAGTTGTGGCTGCCCCATCCCTGGCAGTGTTTAAGGCCAGGTTGGATGGGGCTTGGAACAAAGGGGATTGGAACTGGATGATCTCTCAGGTCCTTTCCAACCCAAACCATTCTGTGGTTCTATGATTCTATGAAATGAACTAGGATGATCTCCATTGGCAGTACTGGATTTTCTGATTCGGCAAATTCCTCTGGGATGATAGAAATGACAGGAAAAAACCGATAATTCTTTCTGTGACAAAAGAATCCCTTTCACAGGGTTTTGTAGAACTTTGAAGATATTCTTCCAGGTGCATAAAGTTCTGGAAAAGATTTCTTGCCCAGCTGCTGGGCTTCCCCTAAGAGTTACACTGAAAATGCTAATAGTGTTATGTGACAAGCATTATGTGACAAGTATTTTGGGTAAGTATGTGATAAGCAAGGCCATAACTTTGTACATGTATCCCTGTGTTGCTGAAATTAAAATAGAGTGAAAAAGGCTGCTGTGAGTGCTTGGATCATGGCTGTGTTTGAAGTACTGTGAGACAAATACTTGCAGCTTTGCTGCAGACATGGTGATTTACTGATACAAGGGAAGTAAAGCCTGTGTGAAGCAGTAATATTCATCAACAGGCCCACTTGTATAGCCAGAAAAAAGAAAAGGACAGGCCTCTGAAGACACAGTGTGGGTATTACTGTAGTTATTGTCATTATTGTAATCTAGGATCTTGCTTTCAAGGAGGAAAAGGGAAGAGAGCAAATTCTCACCCCAGACAGTGGGTAGATTGTTCCTATAACTCTTTGGGCTGTTGGAGCAGTCCTCATCTTGCACAAAATGCTCTCTTACAGAGTGGCTATGGAGAACCATCCTGGTGCTGCCATAAGTCAAAATATCACTCTTTTATACAAGTGTGAAGGATAGAAGGTAGCAGTTAAGTAGAAAGATGGTTTGCTTTTATGCACTTTAAGCCTTGAGTGAGGAGTGGTATCTAAGTTGCATCAGCCCTGCAGACAGCCTACCAGACCTCAGGTTCTGGGTGACTCGCCTGTGGCACATTTTTCCCTTTGCCCCTCAGAGGCTCTTCCAGCTAGTACTAACCAGGGGGGATTTCCTGAGGAAGGGGTAAGATGTTTCAGTCCCTCTGCTAGTATCACCCTATGCAGCATGCACTGTGGGTCCCATGCATACACTGAGTGTCCTGCTGATTCCTTTCTCAGGGACTGACGTGGTCCCTCTTATCAACCCCACTCTGAAGTCACTGTCACACTAGTGTGTACTCCAGGATCCCAGGGCCATCAGTGTGATCTCTTTGCCCCCATAGCCTGTGTGTGCCAGTGTCCCAGAGCACTCCTGGACAGTGTACTCTGCTCTGTACTGGTGTTACTCCATTCTACCTCAGTGGAAAATGAGATGTAACGAGGTTGAAACCAGGCAGTCTGTAGTGAAAAATAGCCTTCTATGGAAAGGTACAGATCAGTAGATGAGAAGAGTTAATAGAGACTTCTAAATTACTCTATGGCTTTCTTAACAGAGGTTATTGTTTTCCGTTGCATTTTGATGGACACTTAGCACATCTGTAGCATGCTGCTTCTCTGCCATTAAACTCTACCATATTCTTCCATAGGGATGATATTTTTTAAAAGATAAAATAATGAAGCCCCATGTAAAAACAGGAAACTCCATGAATTTTTTTATAGTGAAATTTTTCCGCTAGGGTAACATCCGTATTTCACAGTTTGTAGAATGTGTGGGACCAGAAACTGTAAAACCACACGGAGAACCACAACTCCTTTGTACTTTAAAAATAGACATAAAAGTAATTTCTCCAGAAAGAAGGAGCGTATTTTTAAAGGTGAATATTTGGAGGGCTTATAAAAGCTGTTAGTCTGTTCTTGGAAACTGTATGATAATGTTTAAAAAAGGAAAAGATACAGATTGTGGTGAGTCTATTGCAACTGAATCATCTCTGTAGTATGTGCTCAACTGGACCAGCCACAGTGCAGCTGCATGAGGATGTGCAATGTTCCCACCCAGCATGGGAGCCTCTGGTTTCCCACCTCACCCAGAGACAAAGGGACAGGAGAGATGGGGAACAGAGATGAGCAGGCAAGTGGTGGAGATCATGAAGAATCTCAGGCTATTTTATTTCTCCTGCAGTGTTCCTGGAGCTGAGCTGGACTGACGGAAAAGCAAGCTGATCTGGCCACAGGTCTGCTCTTTCCCCCCACTCTGCAGCAAGTGGTGAGGAGGGAAAGGGTCATACTTTATTCTTTCAGCTCCTTGGGGGTGGTGCAGGAATGAGCACACCCAAGGCTTTGAGCCAAAACTGTCTCACACTATTGGCTGTGTCATTCATAGCAAATGAGACGGACACTTCTCTTTTCCTGTTCAGATCAGCTGGTCTGTAGCCAGGGTTGTGCAAGACCTGGCAGGGCTGGTCTTTACAGCTGTCCAACTGGGACATGCACATGTGGCATGATGGTGGTTTCTAGCAGATGCTCTGTGCCATGGAGCAGCACAGGGATGTCATCACAGGGTGTCAGGAGGTATTTCTCTGCTTCTGGATGTGCTGTAAGGGCAACTGGCTGCAATGATTGCACGAGGTCCCTGGTGTTCAAGAACAGGGTAAGACATCCAGTGTGTGAGTAGTCAAATGAAGAGGTGGGGATCCCCCAGTATCTAATGCTGGCTCTGGCTCTCTGTTGGTGAGATGAAAAACCAAGGCCAGGATATGTTCCTCAGCAGACTTAAGGAACTTGTGTGAACACTGAGTTAGACCAGGGCTGGTTGTATTTCAAGACAGAGCAGTTGCCTTGGAGTTGGCAGACTCCTTGGCCCTGCCACCTGATAGGTGCATGCTTAGATCTCTGGAGGGCCAGCTCTTTCTCCACTGCTTCTGTGAAGGAGCTGGGGTGTGTGGAGGAGGGTGCCTTTCTTAGCAGCAGCAGCAGCTATCTTGCTGTCCTCTCCTTCTTATCTAGCAGCAAACAGCACTCTCACAGCTTCTTCCCCTTTCTGTTCTTCCCAGCTTTCAGCTCTACTTCTGTTTCCAGGCAAGAGGAGTCAGTTCCTGGCATAGCCTCTTCTATGGGTGACAACATTCACTCTTGTCTGTGTGGAAGAGAACACTTTATCTGACTCATAGTTTGACAATGATGTCCCATTGATCAAAGTTTATCCTTTCATTTCACATGAATAGGAATGTACTTTTCCATGTGCTGCTCATTGCTGGTGTTGTTGAATAGTGTAATATTCTGGTCTGCTGTTCATTTACAGCTGCCTTTCATCTTCAATTATCCACTATATTTTAGCAGTGGATAACAACTGACTGATTCCTGTATTCAGGCCAAATCCTTCTTGTTTGGCTCATGTGAATAATCTAGGGAAGTCTGACACTTTGTTCCCTGATCTGTCTGGGAATGCTTGCATGACAAGTGGTTCCTAGGCATGGGACCCATGAGCAGGAGTGGAGTCCTGAGCCTGAGACCCATCTTCCTTTCATTGCATAGGCACTAGGCAAATGCACCAGTGCCAGAGTGTGACTCCAGCTCTATAAAGTCATCCAGCTCATAGGCAGCTGGATAACATTAATTTTTACAGGCAGTTGGTACACAGTGTGGAATATACCAGCTGCCTTTCCATTTTCAGGGAGGGATAAGACAAAAGCCTCAGGCCATTCCAGTTGGACACCACTCCTGAAAAGGGCAACTAGATGAGTTGGAAACATGCAAAGTTTAAAACTTTCCCAGTTCTCCTGTGCAGCTGTCATCATTAGCACAAACAGGCTGGTGCTGCCAGAGCTGCTGGGCTTACCCACTGCTGAGACTCATTTTACACGAAATCACTGCCCTGCTCTGCTGGCAAATGTATTTCTTTTGAATGCTTTCATTTAGCTGAGCTATAGAGTGCCAATAGTGGTTTATCTCAGGATGGGGCTGCAACTGCTCTGTTTTTCCTACGTTTGTGCATGCTTGAAAAGATCTGGGATATGGCCCTTACAGAGGTCAGAACACTGACCAGGGTGAGGTATGTGAATTTAAAATAATTAATTTCTTTCTGTCACATGCCATCACCATTTCCACAATGGAGTCACCACCTGAGAGAGGAGGACTGGTCCATAGTAACAGCATTTCCTTTGGACCCGGGAGACATGGGTTCAGGATTTTACTCCCTTACAGATTTTCTCTGTGAAACTCAGTAAATAACTCAGATTTGCTGTGATTCACTGTCATGTGTAAAATAGTGGTAATGGCCTGACCTTTCATCACTAATGCACATAAAAGAAAATGAATTAAAGAAATGTTAAGAGTCAGCTATTAAAATGTTGAGAACCCAAGGGAAAGGAATATCTACCCTGAGGAGATAAACTAATTGGAAAGAACTAAAGTAAATGGCTGAGATAGTTTAGGTTTGGGGATGGACAAGGTGGGGCAGGGAGATTGAGTCCTGGAAGACATTTGGCAGAGGCGGAAAGAACATGAGGGTGTTGGAAGCAGAGTCATAAAAAGGGGAATGAATGACAGCAGGAGGAGTAAACCCCTCTAGAAAAAATCTCTTATTTTTTAAGAGAAACCACATAATTTTCAAGAGCACTGTTTTGAATACCTGGGCTAGAAACCAATGAAAAACAGTAGGGTGTTGGGCTTGGTGGCTGCCCTCTGCATGCACACTGAGATGGCTGCAGGAAGGTTTCCTGCCCTGCTCACCAGGATCACTTGGGCTTGTTAACTGAAATGGTGATGTTGTAAATGTCCCAAGCTGAACTGCTTGTCCCCAGGGTCTATCTTTGTCTTGTTTATCTGTTGGCTGACTTGCAGTTTTCTTTAACAAACTCTTCATTGTCTGCTTTCACAAAATTTAAGTATCTCAGGGTGTAAACTGGCAGTGCCTGGGCAGAGCACTGAGTTTTACAGTTCTGGATGTTGTAAGGTGCTTGTAAATAAAGTTACAATGCAGGTACCAATAGTAACCATTGCAATTAAGACCTCTGGTGCCTGAACTGAGCAATCTGGCTGAGCTCTGACCATTTATGTGGGCTGTAAAAACAAGACAATCTCTTAACAACTGCTCTATGGGTCACTTGTGTGGTAAAGCTTCCAGCTTTACCAGTCTTTCCAACATAGGAAGGGACAAACAACACCAGTTTTTCAAAAGGCTTTAGCCAGGATCCAGGGAGCTATGGAAGTGTCATACAGGTGCTTGTATGGAGAAATTAATAAAAAATAACGGGCTCATGCATATATGTGACCTACTTGGGAAGAGGTACCTGGAAGGGAAGTTCTATCTTTCAAATGTCTTGGAGTTCTTTGGAGGAATCAATAAACAAGTGAATAAGAGCAATGTGATAGACAGAATAAGCTTGGGAAATCCAAAAGACTTTACAAAGAATCTCCCACTAGAGGCTTTTAATGAAACTTAGAAGCCATAGTACAGGAGAGAAGCTTTTTGCATGGATAAATAACCAACATAAAATGATAGGATACAGAGAACTGACATAAATAGCTCTTGCAGTGAGGGAAGTTCACTAGTGGAGTTCTGAGCTGGGGCTGGTGCTGTTCGACTTATTCATGAGTGGTTGGGGAGGAGAGAATAACAATGAGAAAATTTGTTTGTGAGGCAGGATTTAGTCAGGGGAATAAAGTTGCTGATAGACAGTGAAACAATGTAAAAGAGCTTGCAAGACTGAGTGACTGGTCAACAAAATAGAGGGTGAAATTCAACAGACACCTGTGAACAGATGCACACTGGGAAAAGTAACTCAGGCTTCACATTTGAAGTGAGGAGCTTTAAGCTGACCACTACTGCTCAAGAGAAAGAGGCAATGATCATTAGTTTTCTTGCATACTTCTGTGAAAATGTCAGTTCAATGCTCAATAGCACTCAAAAACTCCCAAATCATATGTTAGGAATTACTAGGAAAGGAGTGCTCATTTGGTGTGGTATATGATTCTAAACTCTCATCTTGAAAGAAATATACCAGAATGAGAGAACCTTCAGAGAAGAACAGGGCTGATAAATGTCTGTGGTGGTGGTCAGGATAGGTCTTTTCCAGGTCTGTTAGCCTGGAAAAACTAAGAAGACTGACTGATATGGAGAGTATCGATAGGGATCAGCTGTCCAGGTGTCAGTATAAGAGAGCAATGTGAGCCAATTCAGCTAATGGGAGTTCTGCTCAAACTCAGCTAAAGAGATGGGTAGTTCCTCTCTGGAGCTCCTTGTCAAGAGGATGTGTAGATGGATGCAAAAATAGTTTTAAGGGGGATTGTATAAATAGTTGGAAGAGAGATCTGTGAAGTGTTTCTAAACACTTGAAGAACCATGAAATCCACTAGGCTGAGCAGAGGTGGAAGCTGAAAGATTATTCAGACAAGTATTGTAAATTATTGCCCTGTTCTTACTCTTTCCTGAATGTTGCCTTAGCATCATTACTAGGAAAAGGATATTGATGCTTGCTCTGACCCAGTATGACAATTCTAATTATTTTCACTATATGTGCTTTATGGGCAAACATCCACTGGCCATTCAGATTCACATATAGTGTACTTCCATGGAGGAAGGTCTAATCTCTGTGGTGAGGAGGCAGTTTAGCTCTTGATCTTAAATTCAAACCAGCATTACCTCTTAACTATGGTCATAATATTACGGTCTCATAATCTTAGCTTTCAAGGGTAGAAAGCCTCTCTACAGACCACCTCATGAAGAAGTTCAAAGGATGTTGGCCCTGAGAAGCTAGACAGTCTGATCAATATTCTTGAAATAACAGTTCTTGATGCACCTTTATTTGCAGTCAGAGGTAAAAGAAAATATCAATGCTTCTGTTTTAGGACTCAAATTGTATCTGATTTTAGCCTGGCTCTTTAATGAGTGGAGACCAGAAACTGGAAACTTCTCCCTGTGGAGACTTAAAATGCTATCCACATTCCATCCAATTCCTATTAATTCAGAAAGCTGGCACAAAAACATGCTAAGAAGATTTTGAGAGTCTTAGTGATAGGACAAGGGGGAATGGCTTTATACTGAGACAGGGTAAATTTAGGTTAGATATAAGGAAGAAGTTCTTCTCTGTGAGGGTGGTAAGTCACCAGCACAGGGTGCCCAGAGAAGCTGTGACTACCCAATCCCTGGCAGTGTTCAAGGCCAGGTTGGACAGGGCTTGGAGCAGCCTGGTCTAGTGGAAGGTGCTCCTGCCTGTGGCAGGGGGATTGGAACTGGTTGATCTTTCAGGTCCCCTCCAACCCAAACCATTCTGTGATTCTGATTTGTTAGCCAAAACAGCACTGGTTTTCTGATCTGCAAAAAGTGGTGATTCATCTAATGCTGGTTCTTTTTTTTGAGGATGCAATGTCACCATAATGTAGGTGGACTTTGTATCCCCATTTGCACTGTTTCCACTCCACAGTTTAGACAGTAAGTTGCTAATTTCAATGAGGCAAAGTGAGGCTGTTAGAATCATAGAATAGTTAGGGTTGGAAATGACCTTAAGATCATCTAGTTCCAAGCCCCCTGCCATAGGCAGGGACATCTCACACTAAACCATGTCAATTCCATGTCACCCAAGGCTCTGTCCAACGTGGACTAGAACACTGCCAGGGATGGAGCATTCACAACTTCCTTGGGCAACCCATTCCAGTGCCTCACCGCCTTTACAGTAAAGAATTTCTTCCTTATATCCAATCTAAACTTCCCCTGTCTAAGTTTGAAACCATTACCCCTTGTCCTATCACTACAGTCCCTAATGAAGAGTCCCCCCCCAGCACCCCTATAGGCCCCCTTCAGATGCTGGAAGGCTGCTTCTGAAAGTACATAAAATATCCTCCCTAGCTGGAAAGATTAGAACAGTGTACTTTGAAGATAAATAAAGAAATTTTCTACCCAGGCCTGTTATCATCTGCCATTTCCATCTAGAAGGCATATTCAAAACAATTGGGAATACCTGCTGAAATTGTAATGAGCCTTTGGTGGATCCAGTACAGTTTCAGCTGGCAGCTCTTTGAGAAATGCTCAGTATTTTCACACCTCTGTTAAAAAGGTCACTAAAAGCCTTAAAGAGGACTTACCTGCAAAGGAATTGTTCTTATCGGAGATTTACTTTAATTCTGACTATACTCATGAGTCCTTTTACTTATTATCCTTCTATTCTCATTTCAGTTGTCCAGAAGTTCTGATTTCTTCTGAGCCATAAGAAGGAATGGTGGAGGGAAAATCACCAGTGGTAGATCTCTTTCATACCGTTTCTTATTTTACAAGAAAGACATTTTATTAAGACTCATCCTGAATTCTTGTCCAATGAATTAATGGATTTCCACCTTAAGTATTCAAGTACTAAATATGTTTGTTATTTTTGCTGGAGCTATGAAACATCAGGGATAGGAGCAAGTTTAGTAAACTGGATATATATGAGACACCCTCACTTCAATTAAATGAATTATACAGATTGGATACTGTCCATGTTGCTTACTGCAAAATAAAAGAAGAAGCCTTTTCAGTACTGAGAGTCTTGGTTTTGGCTTCCATAACTATCTAGAGTGGATGTTATCTGTCAGACTTCCAGACATCCAGGGGACATTGCTGCTTGTTTCACCAGGATAGTTTAGACCAACTGGGGAGAAAAAAAAAAGTGTTCTGGAAGCAATTTCTAGTTTTGATCATTTGTCAATTTTAATGTTCATATCTGTCATATTGTCAGAGCATTCAAGCTGCTACAGACTTCAGAAGAAAGTTTTGCAGCCATTGTAACACTTGGAATACACAGAGGAATATATTTATGATTTATAATCACTGGAAAAAGAAGAAAAAGTTCCTTACTTGTACAGAAACTGTTCTTCTTAGCAATGTGCTAGACACAAAATCTCTCCATGGTTTGCTCTCAGCTGTCTGTACTGTAGACTCTACTATAACTTGCAGATCCGAAAGAGATAGTTTCAGAATTTACAATCATGGAATCACAGGATAGGTTGGGTTGGTAGGGACCTTAAAGCTCATCCAGTTCCAACCCCCCTGCCACAGGCAGGGACACCTTCCATTAGACCAGGTTGCTCCAAGCCCCATTCAACCTGGCCTTGAACACTGCCAAAGACGGGGCAGCCACAGCTTCTCTGGGCAACCACCACTCAGGGCCTCACCATCCTCACAGGGAAGAACTTCTTCCTAATATCTAATCTAAATCTCCTCTCTGTCAGTTTAAAGCCATTGCCTCTTGTCCTATCCCTTGCCAAAAGTCCCTCTTCAGCTTTTCTGTTGGCCCCTTTAGGTACTGGAAACTGCTCTAAGGTCTCCCCAGAGCTTTCTCTTCTCCAGGCTCAAAAACCCCAGCTCTCTTGACCCGTCTCCACAGGACAGGTGCTGCAGCCCTCTGAGCATCCTCATGGCCTCCTCTAGGCTTGTTCCAACAGGTCCACATCCTTCTTATGTTGAGGGCCCCGGAGCTGAATGCAGTATATCAGGACACTTTTTTTCATTCCTAATATTTTTTCACTCACAAAAAAGATTTACCATCCCCATCTGGGTGCTGGATATCTCAACAACTTTCTATGTTTTTCGACACTCCTCCCTAATACCTCATTACAGAGTTGGTGGCAAGATGGTGTCTTTCATCTGCTCATTCATTAATGTTACAGAAAGTACCTCAAGTTGCCTAGAAAGATATCTCACTAGGATTCCAGTATGGGGTTTTCTCTTTGACCTTTTCACAGCCCTGGGGCATGCACCAAGTGTTTTGTGTCATGGTAGCTCATCTGAAGAGAAAAGAAATACATATTCAACCATAAAGATCTTTCTTACAGGCACTGCTATCCAAGAGACCTTAACTGCCTGTATAGATTCATGAGAAGCAGAAGTAGAATCCATGTGGACAGCACATCTTGAACTATAATTACCATATGGTAAATAGTAATTCTTTATTGTATTGTCAGCAGTCAGGAACCTGTGGAGGCTTGGGTACTGCTGACAGAGTTAATGGATGAATCCTGGGGGAATACTCTTCTTCCCACTTGACACTCAAGTCACTTTTCTTAATTGTAAAAACATCTGTGAGAAGAACTGAATGAGTTGTAGGCCTTGACAGCTGATCTTCCCATGGCTCATTCCACAAAGACAAACTTGTCTTATGCTTGTCCTGTATCTTTATCCAAAGCATTTGCCAAGAGGAGTATCTGAATTCTGCTTAAATTATAATATTCAATTCTAGATTTTCCATCTGAAGCCTTTGCTTCAGAAAGAGAAGGGAAGCTTCACACTGTGGCAGTAATAAGAATTACTTTGGATAGAGCTTTACTATTTTGGAAGATACTTCAGACTTTTCTATTTTTGTGTATAAGTTCTAAAGATGAAAGCTGATTTTACTCAATTTTAGGTTGATACAAATTAGCTTTTGCATGAAGAGAATTTTTACTTGAATGTTAATAGTTAGAGTGGGGATGTGTACAGATGTTAGCAGCAAGTTGTCTACACCTCAGCTACTAGTCTAGCTTCCGAAATAGTGAATGAAGAGAATTGAGGTGTATCAGTCTCTTCCCATCATAGTCACCTAAACCAACTCAGACTATATGTTTCCTGAAAGGCCTATTTCATTTGTTTCCCTGACAAGCTCAAATATTTCCAATGTGGGGATCTAACGTAACTTTAGTAACTTTCCTCCATTACAGAGTTTGATAGATTTTGTTCCTCAGAGCCTTTGCACTTGTATTGCTGGGAGGCAGATCTGCAGCCTTTCCCAGTAGGTATAAATTAAGCAAGGACTTCCTAAATTCAATCAGATTAGCTTGTCAAAATAAGATTGATAATAAATTCTCTCAAAGTATAAAAACCTTCACAGATATAAAATACTTAGTAGGTTTTTTTAATCTATTAGAGAAAGGTACACTGAAACCTGCTAGTGGAAAGCTAGATATATTTGAATGGAAAATAAGACCTTTTTTAATGAAAGGGGTACTTAATCATTCAAGCAACCCAAAAGGACTGATAGATGCTCCATCTTTTGATGTCATCACATCAAGACTGGCTGCCTTTGTGAAACTTATGTGTCAGCCAGCTACAAGTGACACTCTGGTCAAACACAAATGATTGGGTTCAGCACAGGGGTAACCCAGTGAAAGTTAATGACCTGTGATATATAGGAAATCACACTAGATGATCTAATGGTTTCTTCTAGCCTCACACTCTATGAATCTATGAATATGTATCCTCTGAGGTTGACAGCTAGTTATATTCCTAAACAGTGGAATAGGCAGAGGCTGCTCCAAAAAAAGGGGTTTAAATTTATTTACTGATATCCATTGTTCTTTAGCTCCATATTCAAATGGTTCACACCCAGGTTTTTAAGGTCTGTGAGAGGACCTGGGGTATTTGGGAAAGCATGGTCACTGGGAGCCTCCACTGTGAGAATCTGGCGCTGTGAGAAGTGATTCAGACAGTTCCCAAAAGATGCTGCCTTCCAGCAAGTTACCACATCTTGGCAGGATTTGAAGGGCACCCTGCAAGCATGAAAAGTAGAAGCAGTGATTCAGAAAGCCAGAGAGAGAGGTAATAAACTCTTTATGGTGGAATATAAAAACACAAAATACATATACTTGTTGTGTTCAGGGATACTCAGAATATCAAGAGAGGGACAGCCCTCAGTAACTGGGCTCATGTGTGTATGTCTAGAGATGGCTGTTTTGCCCACCTTTTTTTTTAGTGCTTTTTCCCAGGTTTATTTTCTGGAAGGACAGTGGGAATCACAAGAACTCTTAGATCCTATACCCTGTCCTTGTGCTGTGCTGGGGCTGCCCATGTGTACTTACAACATCAGGATCCTCTTCCTGGTTTTGTTTTGTTTTCTAATTAGGTAGGAGTATTGTCTTTAAACAGACAAGAAAATGAGAACAACTGATTTAAAATCTCTTTCAAGATAATCATCAGGGAAGCAAGGATTGTCACAGGAGGGAAGGAATAATAACTGATGAAGAGGCAAGCAACCTGAGGGAAACAGGAGGCTGGATTTGGAGAATGCTGGGGAAATCCTGACTCTTTACAGCTCTGTTTATCCACACCTGTGGGTTAGAAATGCTGTCATCTGAGGAGTGGCCCCATATTACAAGAAGGTCAAGCACCAAGCAGACCTAATTAAAAGCTCATTACAAGAGACAATCTCCATTAGCATGCCAAGTTTCATGCAAATCCATTAGCACCAGAGCTCTCTTCGGAAGCTTTAAATTCCAGTCCTGTGCCCCAGGGACTGGAAACTGTGGACGGTTAATTTGCCATTCTCAGTCTGTGAACATTAGGCACAGTCCTCTTACTTTCTGGATTATTTCACATTCCAGCAAATTAGTTTTATCCGTTCTGAGAACATTTTAACAAAGAAAGTTCTTTTGGCATCACATGGATAAAATAACAAGGGATAAAAGAATGAGCAGTTCCCCCAATCAGGAACAAATAACTTTAAATCTCTCCTGAAAATGCAGCCTTTCCTGTTATTCCCACCCCCTCACCCCCCTTCCTTTCATTTATCTTTCGGCAGTCGGACTTTTTAATTACGTTTCTGCAGCCAGATTCCCCTCCCGCTCTCTTTATGATGGTGTTCTCAAGAGCCATGTTTTTTTCTTTATGCCATTGTAGCAGAACCTGACTAAAGATCTTCAAACTTGTTAAGTATAAAAGTTGGTAAATGATACTATTGTTTGAGTTAAGGGGGGGGAGGGAGGAGAGGGGGAAGGCAGTTTATCTGTGGTGACTGCGGGAGGGGGAAGGTTTAAAAAAAGGAAAAGAAAAAAGGCTCAAATGAACTGAAATGGATCAAAGTAAACAGAGACATCTAAAAGCTTTTGTAAGTTAAAAGTGGCTGTCTGTTGCAAGTCCTGCCTCATTAACTACTGATAGAAGCACTGTCTTGGCCTTCCAAGATATCTAACGCTGACCGCCTGTAACAAGATGAACTCTGAGTTATTCCCACTTGCCCGTTCCCTGTGTTGCCGGGCACAACTGCTTAACCTCAACCTCTCCACAAATGTTTATCCTCTCCGCTAGGCGCAGCAATGGGAGAGTCAGTCCCTAAACATCAGAGCTCACTTAATATAAGCACAGAGAGGAGGAAGGAAGTGCACGAAAGAAGGAAATGTCCTCAAAGTCAGTGTCTTGCTTGGGCATCTGGTCTTTACCATTTCAATACACCATTTTCGAGGAAGGAGCAGTGAGAGAGGGAGATCAGCCTCCATGCTCCTGGTTATGGTATCCCCCATGCTGTCCCCATTCCGTGGGGGAAGCAAGCTGAAACTGAGAGGCTTGTCTAAGGAAGCAGGGAGAGTGAGGAGGGATGGGGAGGGGTGAACACGATGGCTCTTTGACTGGGACCAGATAGGTCTCTGTGTAGAGTAATATTACAGCTCGCTCTCTCATAAACAAGCTGCATGCCGGCTTCTAAAGAGCCCATCTGGCATAGCTTTGAGAATGGCAATAATTACAAGCTGATGATGGACATGGAAGAAAAGCCCTGCTGAGCTAGCTCATAAGGAAGTACAGGCCAGGACTGTAGGGAAATTACAGGCTAAAACCCTTTCTAGTTTAGGCCTTTTGGTGTTCTTAATCACAGACTTTAAATGTTGTAATAAACACTGTTGCATTTTATTGAACAACTCCCATGACAGGCAAATCTTTTTTATTTTATTTTATTTTTACTATTTGTTAGTTCAGAAAGCAGTTCAAGAACAATTGTTTGTTAAGACTGGGTCTGTTGTTTTTCTGCATGAAAAGAGATCCAAACCGTGAGAGTCCTTTTCTGTTATTTTGCAATTATAAAAAAAGAAAAAAGGAAAAAAAAAGGGAAAAGAAATATTTTAGGATTAAACTTACCCCTATGCAGTACTAGGTTGCTGATAATGCTTGCTTTGTTTTGAGCTTATCATTGAGGAATAAGAAATGTAAAACGAATTGTTACGTTTTTAGGTGAAACTCCTGTTGATTTCACTGGCTGTAGGATTTCACAGGTAAGAAAGCAGTTTTTGGGTATGAGACACATGGCCCCGATCCAATGCCCAGTAAAGTTCCTGGCATGCTTGCTGAGTTCAGTGGTCTAAACCAGTGCAAGTAGAAGGTTAGAGGCCTCATCTGTGTCTATATTTAAGGGCACTCTTACTGTTGTGACTCAGAGCAGTGTTTCTGAATTAAGGGGAAATTTCCAGGCTGTTGGGGTCACTGGGGCTCTGTTCCAGCGTCTTACAGGTCAAACATGATTTTCACAGTGGAACATGTAAAATGTGAAACACAGCAACGCTGATGCCCAGTTCAGGGCCTCTGTTAGGGCTGTAGTTTTCAGAAGAAGGTATCTCTGGCACCAGGTTTCCCAAGGCTGGAATCTAATCAATCACTAAACTGTTGAGAATGTTTCCATGCCTAAATGTTTCTAAATGTCTGTTGTTAGAGTATGTAAGTGAATTTACTATGTCGCTTTATACATGTGTATGTGGCAGTGCCATGGAGTATAGGTGGATATGGACTGTCACTATGGACTATCTATATAGATACATGAGTGGAGTGCAATGGAGCTGTGACATTTAACACCAGCTAAAGTTATGCTTCAGAGAGCCTACGTGTTTTCTCAGACTAATTTCATTCTCCTTTCCTTCTGTGGAGTCTAGAAGATCAAGAGTTAAACAGTTCTGTGAGTTTTATTTGACTGGAGTGCGATAAGTCTCCCAGGGTGACTGATAGACTGATAACTCTCAAAATCCATTCAGTACTTTTTGTGTTGAATCAAGAGTGACTATGGACTCTTTTCAGTTGTTCTAAGTAACACTGTTTTGACAGTATGTTGTTTATTACACTGCAACATGTGTAATTTGTTTTCCTGGAGGAAAACTGCCTTTATTTTACGATGTTGGGGTTTTCTTTTTGTTTAAGAACATCAGCCACATATTAGAAATGCTGCATAATGCTGATCTAGTAGAATCCTGGAGATATATCTGTGTTTTTATAGGACATATTCTTGTATGAGACCCTAAATAGCAGAACATTCTGTTCCTTTCTAATGTTTGCCCGCAGGTATAGCTTTGTGTTTGTAAATTGTTTCATGTTTGTTCTGTTTCTGCTGCAGTTCCCCTTTCACAGGAATTTAAGTTTCTGTTTTACTTGTAGCTATTTGTATCCCAGCATTTCATAATGCAACCACTTATTTAGTTTTCTTGATCCTGATCACATTTGATTTTTTGTTCATGCATCAGATTTTCTTGCTCTTTTTGTTGCAAAGTTGAAGGAATGCAAGGTCAGGCAATGGAAATTTACCTATCCAAATGCAGCTCTCTTTTCTTTCACAAACTTCCTTTGGCTTCTTAATCTGAAACTTGCTTGTCAATGTAAAATGATTTCTTTATATTTGACTGTCTCTTTCCAATACAGACCAGAATTGTTCCTAACAAAGGAAGCATGAATTGGTGGAAACTATATATTAAATGCAAGATTATTTGTCTAGTTTTCATTAGGTTGCTGAGTGAGAAGCCCAAACTCCTCTCTTTTCCCAAGGTACTCGGATATCCACGAAGTGCCTTCATCCCGTAGCTGTTTTTCCTCTCCCAGTAAACCAGCTTTCCAAAAGAATGCTGCACTCTCTGCTCTTTATACTGTCAGCAGTGACAGCAACCAGCAACGCTGACATTTCTTATTGTTTACAAAGGATGAGCTCCAACAAGGCATCTCTGATCATTTGATAAACTCTCCTAACCCTCTCCCCCCTGCCCAGCCCTCTGCTCCACTGACCAAACTAACCTTTTCACGGTACACTGCCTGTAATTACCAGTGAAAGATGCTAACCAGAAAGGATCAAAACTTCAGCTAAACACAAACAAACCAGCAAAACAGCTATGAAGATAAACTACTCACAACTAACATTGCTCAGCAAGCAGTACAGCCCAGGAGAAACTGAGCAGCTGCAGGCAGGGGGTGGAGAAAGAAGAAATCTAACCCTAAATTTCTCATGTGCATGTATTTTTCGTCTGAATTTTAAAATTGCTTGAAAAAACATCCTAGAATAGCATTAAAATAACCTTATTGTTTATTATCATAATCTTGTATATTTAATATCCTTTTTCCCCTTCGGTTCCCCCCATTCCTGCAGTAACTCCCTCCAACACAGTGGTCAAGCTGAGTTCATAGCTCCTCATAATGAACCCAGAACTAATGCCTGTACCAAAAAGAGTTACTTTTCAGTAATCACATGAATTTCATCTTTACCTACACCCCCTTAATTTCTAGTGTGACAAGCAGATTTGTTTCCATTCTGTTTTTCTGGAGGTGAGAAGTACCAGCAAGCACATTCTTCTCTCATCCCTCTTCAAGAATGAGTTGGTGAGGGAGGTAGTATTGATGGCCTTTGTTTGCCAGGTATGTTGATATGGTGACTGATTATATAAAAAAGTTTAAATTCCATCCTAAAAAAAAAATGCATTTGCTGTTCCAGGTTCTACCTGAATTAGCTGGATAACAGGCTTGCTTGCTTAGTTAAGCAGAACTTTTGCCACTGAGTTTTCCAGTGCCAAAGAGTCAGACACAGTTTTCTGGAGGGTGCAATTTTCTTCCTGTATTGGTTCACTCTTTTCTGTGATAAGAGGGCTGTTACATGGAAAACAACAAGATCAAGTTTAGGTCTCCAGCAGAAATCCAAATCTTTAAACTGAAGATTTTTTTTAGGCAAAACAAACAGCAGTGGAGGGTCTTCTGGCTTCTACAAAATACTTTCTGTTCTTGTAGAATTTTTGTCTGCTGGGAACCCAGTCATTCCATGCTATGTCATCATGGAGTTAGTCTCTTCAGCAATAAAATAATTTCCATTTACTTGTGTTACTTCTACAAATGCTGCACCTCCTAAGGAATGACCACAAAAGTAGCACTGCCACTCCTCTGGCCTTTGGACAGGCTTTGTCATCATCTGGATACTGAACACCTAAGAGACCTCTCTTCATCTTTCTTTCTTTCATCAAATTGTTGCAGTGTTGTGATGGATGAAATAGTTTGCACCTTAGCCTTAAAACCCTGATCCTTGGCTGCACGCATTAACTGAAACTTCAGCAAAAATAATAACATGTTGCTAAATTGAAAATGGCCAAGATCTGACCTTGTCTGACTTTGCAGAGCTTCCGTCATCACGCAAGGTCTCCAGAAACACTGTTCATGTCAGCACAATTGGTCAAGGTGGTATGTGGTGTTTTTGCTTTCATTTATTTTAATGTCAATTTTTATGGTTCTCTCTTGAATTTTTATTTTTTCCAAGTAGATTTTACAACACTGTCAAGTAGTAAGACATGAAAAGCTGAGCTTACGGAAGCAGACTTGGAAGTGTTTGTGATTTAAGGAGCATGAAAACCTCCTTTAGAAGTATGCTTCATTTAGCCTTATTGGCTTTTCTGCTTTCCCTCTATATCAGTCTGACATTTTTTAATCGGAAGGCTCTGCACAAAAGTGCCTATTCATGTACTTATGACACTTGAAATGAAAAGCGTTCACTCATCTGAGATATCATGAATTTCCCCAGAAGAACTGGCCATGTGCTCATGCATGTGATGTGCCTTTTGTTTCCTCCCAGCTCTTCTTGTCACAGTAGGTACATCCTAGGAAACTGGTTTGCTCCAATACTCTTGCAGGCACATACTGTGTGAATTGCTGCAACAATGCTGAGTGCTGCAAAGACAAATGCAGTTTAATGTATTGACAAATAAGAATAGAATTTAAAATTGCATCATGCACAGACATGAGCTTAAATATACAGAAAAAAATCCTACAAGTATACAGCATTAGTAAGGAAATTTAGTTTCAAAAGAAACTAACTAGTTTTGAAACAAACTAAATTTAATTGGTTTTGAAACTGATTAGTTTTAGTTTCAAAAGAAACTTGTTGACATTTCTAGGCTAAACTACAAAAGCTGTGCAAAATGCCACAGCTATTTACCCTTTTAAACATTCATAGATAGGAAATGCCTTGTATTAGTTTTTATTTTGTCAAAAATACCCACTGGCCAGTGAATGCAGATGCTAAATGCAAAGCTGAACTTTTTTAAAAGCAATTCAGTGCATTTGGTTATGGGAGACTGTAAATTAGTCTTATCAGAATCAGTCTTAGCTATTGAAAAACTGCTTCCTCCCCATAAATGTAGGGAGGATTCATAGATCATAAGGCTAGAAGCAACAGTCAGGGGGCATGCTGTTTCTAACATGTAGCATGTTGACCAATATTGGGTATTTCTGAAATTAGATACAGGAGAACCTATAGCTTGGTCAGGGTGGGCAGTGGCACAACTATAATCAACTGTTTGCGTTGGACAGAGGTGGACCATGCAATACGTGCTCATCAGTAAGTTACACAGTCACTGCAAACCACTTGGGTTTCTTTTTCCTGCTGCTAATGTAATTAGAGTTCATCTATTTCCCACTACTGTCCTTTTATCTTTTCACTCTTTCATGTTTCCAAGTCTCACTATCACCTTCATGCTAATGAGACACTCCTTGGCTAGTTAAACACTTGTTGTTACCTTAATATAGGTGAGTGGGCACATTGGATATGCAAGTCTTGCCTGTTCTGAATCAACATGACATTTTATTTCTCTGCTTTGTGTTAGTAACTTGGTGTGAGTGTAGCCATGTGTTACCAAAGCTTGGGGCTGCAGCTGAGGGGGCTAGGTGGGGAAAGGCACTGAGAGAAAAACATTAAAAAAGGAAGAAATTTTTTCCTGCACTCAAGTGTGCTTGTATTGTATCAATCCCAAGAAGCCCTGTGAATTAAGATGAGGTGAAAATGCCAGCAATCCCTTGCCCTTTTATCTCCACTGTAATGAAGTCATGTCTTGCTGTTTAGCTTTCATGTTACAATTAAGATTTTTACTTCCTCATGTGATTCACTGCAGGGAAAATGGATTCAGAAAATTTTTAAGGGCAAAAAGACACAAGTCAGAGGAGCAAGTAGGTGGAAATGGAGGTCTTTTTCTGAGTTATTTATTTCCAAGTCAGATTTAAAAGCACTGTAAGAGCAACTCTTGCTTCCATTAGCATTCAGTGATGGGAAATAATACGATATTTGCTCTTGGGGCATTACCAAAAGCCCCCTGACTCAGGAGAAGATGCCAGTTGACTTCAAGGAGTTAGCAGGGGGAGGTGTGTGTGAGACAAATAAAGGTCAAATACTTAAAAGCCAACGGGCTAATTGTTGTTTGAGCCCACGGATCTCTTTCTGGCTTTTAGATCTGCTGTTTAAAAATGTAAACTCAAAATTCATGTCATTAATGCACAGAGTATTTTACAGGGAGAGCTAAGAGAGTAATAACCATATTTAATGAAATTTGTCATGGAACTGCATATAGATTCTCTACGTAGTCTACCTAAAATGAAGTGTCTGCTGGGCAAAGCTAGTTCCCTGGACACTGGATGAAGTAGCTTTCTGCTTTGTAGATTTTTGCTCTATTGCATTTGCAGGTGCCTCATACTTAGTCACAGACGGCAAATAATCAGAACTTATCTGAATAAAATTTTCCTGAGTCTTCTGCCTGAATGTTCTCACTGTCTGTTCCCAGCCAAACTGCCTTTCCAGTTCTTTTCCCTACATTTCTGCATAGTTCATTGCCCTCATTCCACTACTGGGGCCCAACAATTTTGTTTGATGTCTCTCTCTTGCCTATACACATCTGTTTAGGCCAGTGGCTTTCAGACTGCTGTGCAGGGAGTCTCAGTGTGCAGGAAGAGGTGGCTGCCACAGTTTACCTCCTATGAGATGTCATCAGGAAAGCCTACTTATTGTTAGATTCGCTAGTGCATGGCCTGCACTCTCATGTGAAAACTTTAAAGGGCTGGAAATCCAAAAATGTTGTTGCAAGTTGTATTGTGGTGGAGGAGGTGGAGCATACCCCCGTGCTGCATGGCTGCTGCCTTATGGGCATGTTACAGAATCACCCCTCTGGGACAGGGATATGCTCTTCCCAACCACTACTGTGTCAGATTCCCTCCTGAAGTGGCTGCTATGTATCTGTTTTGTTTAGAAGTTGCCAGGGTGGTAGGTTTGCTGATTTTCTAATAGAGCAACTATCACACTGATTGTTGTGGGGCACTGTACTTTGGCTATTGTAACCTTGGTGGGCCAGGTGAAGCAGAAGCACGCAGCTGAGCGTTTCCATCAGGGAACCACTGTGCAGTATCAGCATTAAAACCAAAATTCATTTTCAACCAACCAGCATTTCTTTCTGTGGAAACACTCTAAAGAAGGATAGCAAGAAATGTAAATAAAAAGTCTCTGAAATAATGCTCAAAGGAATTTTGCTCCCCAGGTTGTTGGTCTTGTTGATATAGGTAAGAGAAAATTAGGATAACCCCATCTTGAGGTTAAAATTGTATTTATATGTATTGCAGAGCAGACTTTTCATCAGCTAAGTGCTACAGCTCTGCAGGAGGCTCCTTATCTTTTGGCTTTGAGCTGTGCTGCTGCTTTGCAAATACACAATGCAAAACACCAGCTTGGTGCATCCACTACACCCAATTACTTGGCTTTCATTTGTATACCCAGTCACTGTAACAAACATCATGTTGTACTGGCTGTCAAAAAGGGCCTTTCTGGCTAATGAAAACTCTGGTGTCTGTTACAGTGCCACAGTTAGAGTTCTCTCCCTACTCATATTCCCTGCTATCAGCAGGGGTTTTCCTCAAGAATTTCATAATGCCTCTGCACTGTCCAGGTTGTCCCCCAGTTCAGTGGTGAATATTTTTCAGCATGCATAGTGGTGAGATCTATTGCAAGACAACCAAATCAAACAGCTGAAGCTGCCCTGGGGTCCCAGTCATGGGTGTTCTGGTGTATGGCAGACAGGCAGGCAGGCTGGTAAACTGTGCCAGACACGGGGCTATTATTAGTCCCTTATCCTTAGGTCACACTGGATCAAGAATCAAGATATGATTTATTTAGTCACTATGAGGCTCTAGAGCTATGCATCTTTGCATTGCCCTGGCCTTACAGAGGATAATAAATTCTGCCATGGAGCTCAATGGAAATGGTCCAGCCAGTGTTGGCCTAGTACCTTCTATACACCATTCATCCCACTAAGCCCACTTCCCTCCCACAGTGTGTTCAGCCCTATGATTAGTTGGTCTTCCATTTCCTCACCTCTGTCTTTAGAAAATGGTAAGGGTAGCTCCTTCCTTCTCTAAGGAATCAAAATGAGCAAGCTACCCCTGTGCTTGTGATGTTTGGAACTGCTGTGATTTTAAAAGCTGCTTGAAGCAGAGTTTACCAGTTGTATAAATCTTTGTTTTAAATCCGCTGTAAATACGTTACAGAATCTGCCAAACATGCATTAAAATATTTTGCTCCAGATATGCCTATGTCTAACCTTTTGGTTTCTAAGAGCTTTAATCAGTAATCTTCAAGTAGGAAGTTATTCATCTTTATTGCCAGGCAGTTCTCAGTGGCGGTCGTGGCAACAATCTTTTCATTGCTTCTGTGTTTAGTTGTTCTTTGACATGATAGAAGTCAGCTGCAGTTCAATGAGCTCACTATTTGTGCAACTTAATTGCTTGCTTCCTTTAATATGTACTCAATTTTTCCTTTTATGAGCAGGGTTGTTGGAAAAATTAAGCTTAAGGATATAGCTATCCACTGTTAATTAACCTCCTTCCCAAACACATTAGTAAAATAGGTCAAATGACTGTTGAGTGTTAAGTGTACCATTACTAAGGTATTTCTCAGCTGGAAAATGAACCCTATATTGGATAAGACAGGAGTTTGCAAAGGAGCTTCAAGGACTTAGGTGTCCATATCGCACTGAAATTCAATTAGATTTGAGCGCCTAATTCCCTTAATCTGGATTTTACAAAAGCTCTTAGGAGCATATGTTAAGGAGTTTTGTTTTGGTGCATGTTTAGAGCCTGCATGTTTAAAAATAGACTGAAACTGCTTCCTTTTGTTGCTCTTCAATTAAGCTTAGTGTAATCTACACTGGGATGTGTGATCTGTGCATGCATGCATGTATGTGCATGTGTACACAAGAGCAGGCAGAAAAAAGGGAATTGGTTTCTTCATAGGTATTTGTACTTTGCATTAATAAGGATACTGCATGTGTTTGTTCTTTTGGGAATGACTAATATTATTATTCAGATTTGAAATTCCTAGAATAGCTCTGTTATGTGAGGATATATAAATAGTTTTGGTGAGTATAAAATATGCTCATTGAGGGAACTGATCTATCAAAACAGCTTTACACAGTGATAGTGTAATTTCTTTCCATGTCAGGGATATATTCAGATGGAAAAATCACTTTAATTGCATTGGTGATAGTTCAATTGGAATTTTGCCAGTTTACCCCCAAAATTGTACATGAATTTTAAAATCATATTTAGAAATGTGAGTTAATTTTGGAAGTTCTTAATCTTTAAATATATGTATTTTACAAAGGGATGGATAAAGGTTTAAGAAAAATGGAAGTTGGAAGATTTCCCACTGGGAGATAAAAGGCTGTGTGTTGTTATGATTACATCTCCCAATTGCAGTTCCCAGGCTAAGTCAGGAGACTTATTCTAGAAGCCAGTGGGACTTCCCATATGTGTAAACTCTCCTCATCCAGATATTATTGTGTGTTACAGTAGTGGCCAGCCAAGATCAGAGTTCACTGTGCCAGGCAGGGTCCATGCATGTAGGAGGCAACCCCTGCCTTGGAGACCTTTCAGTCTCCAGAAGGCAATGGAGAGGAAGGCAGCATTCCTGTCCCTGTTTTGTAGAGCAGGATAAAAAGTCTAAGGTCACATCATGGATCCATGGTCGCCATGAAACAGCACCAGGAGGAAAGTTATACTTCCGGGTTTGGATTGCAGGCAAGGGTCTTGCACACTTCATCTTCATGCTGTAGTTCCACAGGTGGAGAAGTGCTTATCTCTGAAATGGCATTTTCCAGGCAGGGTTTCCCAGTGCCATGTCCAGCAGCACTGCACTTGCTGCACAGGAGCAAAAGGATGCAATCCCCCAGACCTCTTCCAGGTGCCAGACCTACATCTCCCCCATGAAGAGAGAGAATACCATCCTTTCCAGCACAAGTTCTGCTTCCCCTCTATTATTTTTCCCTGTTATTTTAATATAGCTTTATAAAGGGCTTCACAGATGCAAAGAAAGAGAAAAATAAGAGTATTAGTAGAGGCCAGGCACTTGAATTGTCTTCCCAGTTCACCAAAGCCAGGGGTGGTGGAAAACTTCTGGCTTCCAGGATGCAACATGGAGCTGTACAGTACAGTCTCTTTTATAGCAGATCAGATGTGCCATAAAAAGGACATAAGGTAGGTATAAATGACATTTCTGCCAAAAAATAAAGCCACTTTAGCCACTGCCAGTGGTGTAATGGGACCTGTAATAAATTAAGCTCTTATTTAGAGAAATGCACTGAAATTGCTGAAATGCTGCCAACATGATACAAGCATCAGGAAATCGCATTTGTTCCATGTGGCCAAAACCCACAGAGAAGCTCCATGAGGCACTTAATCTTTTAGCATGGCTGTAAATAATGTTGTAGAGAATTAATCCTGAAGTCCAGAGAACAATTTAGAGACATGCTCATGACAATGTGTGTTCACCCTACTTTGTAGCTGATGGTGCTGCACTTCAGGATACAAACCTGAGCTTCTCCTCAATAGAAATGCACCTGCCCCCACACAGAGGGTGTGAAGTGACTGGGGCACTTCTGCAAGCCAGGGGATACCTGAAGTATTTAAAATGCCAGTGCTGTAAGCAGGATGCTGCTCCTTGCAGGACACAGGGAACTAACACTAAAGCATAGCTCAGGCACTGCTACTTGCAGCAACAGCAGCAGCCTATTTCTAGATCCTAGGACACCAGGCCAAGAAAAGAGTACAGGGAATTGGCAGCTACTCTCTTATATATCTTCCTGTGGAGGAAAACAGTGTGAGGATTCCCAAGCTGGTCTGTGTGGAGCTGGAGAAAAGGGTGGCACTTGGTTATGACACAGGGTGGAGTGGAGTTAGGAGTGGTTCATGTGGCATTGCTTGTGTTGGGCACACCAGAAGGGATCCAAGTGCTCCGAGCTATTCAGTCTGGCGAACTAAAGCAGTGCGGCTGGTGTTCCTTGGGGCCATCTTAAAATGTGATTTTGCATGTGGCCATGCGAGCTGGCAGCCTCAGAGGGGACAGGAGGCTTGGGAAGCCTTTCTGCTGCAGGGCCCTGCTGAGTGGCTGGGATTCGTGTCGCAGACCAGAAGGTGGCACTGCGGATACTGCGTTGGAGAGGTCTCATCTGCTCCCGGACAGCGAGGGAAAACGGGGGAAATACTGCAGGAAAAAGACACTGTAAACCGGTTTACGTGGAAGGGTGGCAGGGGTCTGAGAGAGCTTAAAGCAAACAGGATGAATGAACGAGGCAGCAGTTTGGACGCGAATGGTGTGAGGAGCATCCTGGGGTTTAATCTTCCACTTGCAAGATTTTGATGTTATTAATTGCAGAATCAGACTGTGCAAAGTGTTGAAACTTGAAGTTTTATTGCAAACTCCCAGAACAAGTTTCCTTAGCAGGAGGTTTACAAAGAGAGCATTGCACAGGGGTTCTTGGCTTTGGCTGGACAGAATGGAAGGCTTGGATGTTTTGAGCTGAAAACGGGCAAAACTTTGCCTTTTCAGCCCTTCTGTAGCTGACTTGGCACACCTGCATTGGGAGAACCACTCCTATCTCTTGTATTTCTTTCTGTCAGCAAATAATCACCTTTTTGTCAATGAATGTTCAGCAGTGAGGGACAAACTGATAGGCTTTGGTTTTGCTAAAACAGGAGACTGACAAAGGAAAGAAGAAGCAGGTGAACAACTAGCTATGAGCAAGCAAATTGTTCATGCAGAGCCCACCTCTAAGGTTAGACACCCAGCTTCTTCACTCCGAGACCATGTGTATTTTGAAGAGGATTCTGTGCTCTGCTCTCAGGGAAGCGTCCTAAAGACAGTTTGATAGGAAACAACTCTGGGAGGCCAGTGGACAATTCATCATCCAAATGACTTATCCCTCCCCCAGAGCTTCTCTCAAGTTTCCTGTCAGAGCTCATGTGCCCTGAGGAAAAGTGCTTTTTCTTTTTTCATTCCTTCACTCTTCACTAGCTACTTGTGTGGGTGTCCTGGGGTCTCAGAGAAAGTGGTTTTGTGCCTGGATTTGTTTCAGCTTAACTCCACCTTTTTCTATCCACCCCCATGCAAATCTGGAGTTACATGTTAATGTTAATGGAGATCCATTCATGGACAGGCTTATTGGGCACATCTGTCAGGTGGGGGCTTTAGCCTTCTCCAGAGCATCTCTCAGCCGCTCCCCCTCCACTGCCAAGTGGAGATACCTATACAGGTGACAGGAGAATGAGGACCTCTGTGTCCCAAACCTCCTAACCCTTGTGAACAGTCACCCTAGGTCAGTTTCAGGGTTGGCTGGGATTTGTGCCTAGGTCCAGTGCCCAGTGCAGGAACAGAGCTGAGCCTGTGTGGGGATGCTTGGAGTTTACAGCCCTGTAGGGACCAGCTGGATTAAATCATGAAGGATGGCAGGTTTTCCTTCTGCTGTGGGTAGTAGCTGCCAGCTCAGGGCCAGTAATAAGCAGTTGGAGAGAAAAGACCTGTAAACTGTGTGGAGAAGGTACACAAAAGCTGAGCAAAGACATGAGGATTAATGTTTTGGCCCAGAAGCATCAGCCTGCCATCAACCTGGAAGAGTGCTGTGCCGCAAGGGGGAAAGAACTCAGTCTCTGTGTTCTGCTCTTCCTATGAATGCATGAGAAATTGCTTCAGTGTAGAAAGCATAGCTCTCAGACCAATGCAAGAGGCTTGTGCAGGGGAGGTCAGGTCTGCTGCATCCTACCCTACTCCCTTTTCCCCTCTGTGGGCAGACAGGGTGGCTCACAGTGTGACCAGGCATAAATGGTGCGGCTCTCTGAATTGGCAGGGAGGGAAGTTCATTTTTTTTTTTGGTCAAGATTGCACTTACAGTTTACAGCAAGCTGGTTTCTGCTCAAAGGTGGATGTGACTTCGCTGTCCTGAGAAGCCAGCCCCCATTCCTCCTCTTCCAGTCCTGGTGCAGTCCTGAGGCAGGGAAGGCCACGAGCAGCTCCAAAGGGCACATGTTTCCTGTCTCTTTGCTCCTGGCAGGTTTTGTCTGCAGACACTGGCTTGAGTACCCCATAATTACATTTTTGCATTTTTTAATATAGTAACACATGGCTGGGCTTGTGGTATAGAGCCAAGTGATGTCTTTGGGCCATGAGGACTATAAATAACCAAAGGGATCATTTTAGTTGGTTATGGAAGGAAGAAGGTCTTTCTTCAGCAGTTATTGTACAAGTACAGCTTTGAAGCACATAAAGAAGGGTTCTTTTTCTATATGTTACAGAGATACCCATGGATTTAGCAGAACCCCCCAAAAGACAAAAATTCTTTGAATTGCACCTTTCCGCAGAAAGCCTTCACACACTGTCAAGTTGTCCAAATTATAGCTTTGTTTTCATTTTGGTTGCAGCAATTATTGTACTTTTGTTAAAAATACCATTCTGTGTCAATTCTAAGCTCTTGGTAGCAAGGACTGTCTTAAAATAAATGTATGTACAGTGCCAGGCACAATATGCCTCATCTGTGCCTGAGATCTGGAGGCACAACTGCCAAGGTTTCAGTACGTAGCTGGTTTGTGTAGCAAGATGCAACTTTTCAGGTCTAGATCTTGATACTATGAACCCTGAAATCCACAATTCCTCCTTTCCCTCAGCAGTGTTCTCTTTGGCACACGGTCATAAGCTGTCAAACCCTGCTGTTGAGCAACCCCCTCACTTGCTCCCCAACACATTTCCCCTTTTGCTCTGTGTAACAGCCTCCTTTCCAGATTCAGGCAGGCCCTGGATCTGTGTGCTGCACTGCTGAGCAGCAGGCAGGACCAAGGCTGCGGTGCTGCCCTGCTGCCAAGGGAATTCCCTAACAGCAGCAGCCTAGCCGAATGCTTCAGCATTTCTCTGTTGGGTGGGTGGCCTTGTATCACATACTTCTGAGATGCACCGGCACAGGAACACCTGCATCATGACAGCCATCCCCACCACATGGCTCACTGATAATCTAATGCGTTGTGATTCTTCCAGCTTGTGGAGCTTGCTTAGTGTGAACAACTATCCATGAGGCTTGGGGCACAAATGTGTAGCCTGGTACATGTAACTTTACTTGTGCTCTGGAATAAGGCTCCCATGGCCTAGTATCCAGGCTGAGTGCTGGATCTGTTGTAAAGTTTGTAGGATTTGATCACGAGCTTCTGCTAGCAGAAAAGAAGATGCTTGGAGGGATTACAAAGGTATACTGTGCATTTCTATCTACATTTTGTGGATACAAAAAGTGATCTAAGTGTACTCTGACTCTTGATAACCAAGCAGTTGAAGAGCATTTATCACAGCCTTTTTCATTTCCTTGTGGGGAATGTTTTCTCCTGCATGTGGTCCAACCCTAAGCATAGATGACTGCCAGACCAAGAGGTTTCATTCCTGTCATGTGTGTCAACTCTACATTTCCAGAGGAAAGGTGCTGTTCATACAATTCCATCATTACAAAGAGGCTATGGTTGCATGATTGTTCTCAATCAGTGGTGCTGCCAGATCATTCCTAATATTTTTTTTAGGTACAGAAGTGCAATGAATCTGATAGTGTGTATGTTTTGATGGTAGTGCATTGACAGCAACAGTGTCTGTCAAGAACAACAGCTACAGATGAAATAGCAGGGTGCTCTCTCTGTTGTAATGGGGCAGTTATGGGGAAAAAGCTCCCATTGTTTCCATGGCCATATTGACCGAGGCCTACACAAGGCCCTCTTGATTAAACGAACTGGCAGCAGAACAGCAAGTTCTTGTTAACCATACATGCCAAAAGGCCCTAATACAAACAATCCCCATTATAAATTAGGCCTTTTACAAACAATATTTCAAGAAACTACTTGTCCGTTTTCCATGCCATTATGCATTTTTAGGATGATTACATGTTTCTGCTGGATAATGGCCTTTTGCCAAGGGCAAAATGGAGTTTCAATAGGGTTCATTATGAAGTGAAATGTTTTCTATTCCTACCTCCTGGAAGGAAAAAGCCACTCACAGATAAAGCTTGTGATATAATTACGTTTCTTTAGATAACCAGGGACATTACTTCCCAGATGATAAGTACTTGTTTTTATCCATTCTTAATCTCACAGGCCTCTTGTAGTCTTTCAATAGGAAGTGGTGGCAGCTGTGAAGGCCACTTGATCATTCTGTTCTGAGCAGAGTGCAAGTCTCCATCACTGATAAAAGTCAAGACAGCTTCAGCTATCAGGATCACTGTTAGAGGAGGAAGTGCTGTCTGCAAGCACAGACTATGCCAGGCAACTTTTCAATGCACTGCTAAATAATTGTGTTCCATTTTAGACCTTTTCCTTCCCCTTGTCCAGTTCGCAGAGCCTGATCTTCCCTTTAATTAAGATATTCCTATCTTGCATGCTGTTTGTATCTGCAAGGGAGCATGAAATGCTGAGCTTTCAGAATGGGGTTGTCAGTGTTTGACCCTGAAAAGGGCCAAACCCTTGGATCGTGGTACTGGGCAAAGGAGTTTAATGGTTCTCAGTATCACAGGAGTTACACTGCAGCTTTGTTATTGGGATCCTGACAAAGGTGTGTGTGCGGGGGGGGGAGGTGGGGGGGGGTCGGGTGGGGCTGAAAAGAAGAGGGAACTTCTAGTTCAAGCCCTGACCACATTTCAGGAACCCTGGCTCAGTTTCCAGTCCTCCCTCAGAGTCCTTAGTTTTGATCAGTTGCTCACTGCCCTCATTTCCTATTTGTTAAATGTGAATGGAAATGATTTCTCCTTTTGGTCAACTGGTAGGATTATAGGATCATAAGATTAAGACTCTGTCATCTGTACAGAATATCAAGATCAACAGGCTTTTGCCTGTCTTAGTTAAGATACTGAGATGTTACTGTACCAGAAATCCCATTTCTCTGATCTGTGGCTCACATGATGAACATTGTTTACAAAGATGCCCATCATTCTCCATTACATGCTTCCCTCATCATTACTGCAGAATTTCATAAGGAGGGCAAAAAAATTACTCAGTGACCATGAGGCAAAAGCCCCAGTTCATGAAAATTCACTTTCAGGTAGCAAAATCAATTTGTTACACCGCTATAGTAATTATTGTCAGGATTTCATTGCTATTTTTAAGAAGAGAAGCCATTTACAGTTTTATAGTCTGAAGGTCTTTAGGAACACTAATTAGAGCTTTTCAGCACTCCTGGAAGGGAGGAAGAGTTTATTGTGCAAGATCAGCTCACATTCATTAGGAGGGGAGTAGGGGGTTAAGTCACTTGCCTGCATGACAGTGAGAATTCTGTGCTGACAGCTAAGGAGTTAAGAGACTCCCCGTTGGCTTTGTTGCTGGATTCATCTCCCTTGGCTTATCCAAGAAGCCAGTCTTCAGGCTCCTGTGGAAGAGCAGAGGAAAAGGCACCTCCAGGTGGCAACTCAACTACTGAACATCCACACTTCCACTCACTAAAATCAGTTTTCAAGGACCCTAACAGAGGTGCTGCTGGCAGGTTACTGAAGTTGGATGACGTGAAACTGAGGTTGTGGCACCCTAATTCTGCTTCCCTAGCTGTCAGGCAGGAGCTAGGAGAACTGAAAGAACTAACTCTGGGGAAAGTATGTACTATCCAAACTGAGGGTGGGCAGGGAAGTCTGAGTGAGGCATGGAGGAGCAGGAAAGGAAATATTGGTCCTGGACTTTAGATAGCAAGATGCATCAACCCTGCTGCCACAGTGGTCTTGTATGAGGTGAAATACTTTTATTATTGCCCTTATGGCTGGGAGCACTAAGGGCACATTTTTCTGTTTCTGAGTACTCCTCTGAGCTCCAAATGAATTGCAAGTGAGCTTAGTGCTTCAAACTGTGTACATGAAAAATGCTGTTAAATGTAAAGTACTTTGAAATATCATGCTCTGGACACAATATTTTTCACCTGTGATAATATAGTCCTCTCCTTTCCTTGCTGTAGAGAGGAATAATTCTATCCACTTACACCACAGAGGAAACAGAGCCACAGAAAGCTCATGTGGAATTAGGGTAATGGATGAGACAAAAAGAAGACAATGAAAGTTTGAGAGGAGAGTGTTTAATGGGCATATAAGGAAGTATACAACTGAAGGAAATCTTGTCCTCTGTGCATTACAAGAGAATAGAGAATGGGTTACAGACTGTTCACACAAACAGGGGAGTTGAAAGCTGGTTGTGGGAAGTTAGTTTTCAGTCATTTTTACAACATAGGTATGGTGTGTAGAACAGGTGTATTATATAAATGTGTGTATATTAACAGTATGTATTTGTGCATACTTAGGAAAACAAAAGAGATAAAAACATATATATGTACAAAGAAACATGGGCCTGGTGGGGTATGCCTCTATGAATTCTGGTCCTCTCATCCTGTTAGCAGTCACTACAGGGTTTGGGTCACAGAGTTGACTGCCTGTATGCCCCATGGAGGGAGCACAGAGGCAAACACACCCAGGCATTCCCAACTTCTGCTACCTCTTACAGGCAGATTGAAGCACCAAGTGGTGGCAGGTCACAGTCAAGGACCTGTAAGCTGCCAAGAGAGTGACAGCAGGAAGGATGTGCCTTGTGATGTTACTTTGTGCAGCCAAAGTCATGGAATCCTGCTCCTAGATTTACCAGGCTCCACTTGAAAGTACAGTAGTGCTCAGGGAGGAAGGAGCCTGCAGGCTTGACTTGCTGTCCTGTGTGGGTTAGCAGATGATATTTTTAGATAGCCTTGGTAGAAGCAGCCATGCTGCAGGCACAGTGTTGTGCTGCCCAAAAGGCTGTTAACTGCATTAGTCATTAGTCATTTAATTACCTCTTTTTCACTTAAGATTCAGCTAACCTCTAATGACCTGTATTTTTGTTCAGAAGAAAGAGATTAATTGAAACAAGCACTGTGAAAGTCTAATGGCAAGTGAATGCTTGCCTAAAATCATGCAGGCAGTTTGTGGAAGAAACCTCCTCTGCCATAAACCCAAAGCCATTCCTCGCTAGTGGAGTCATGCTTCAGCCAGGGTGATTGTGCTCTGGGTACCAGCTGTATTCATGAGGACAAGTGAAAAGGAGGAAATCCTTTCAGAGTCCTGGGAACTGGGAGGTCCATTTGCTGCCCCTGAAGATAGTGGAAGAACTCATTGTGTTCTGTAAACTTGGCATGGAGGGAAACTTCTGGCCAGATGGAGGGCCTGAGGCTGGAAGAAGGAGAGAAGAGAAGCATCACACTGCTGGGTCAAGAACAGCCCTTTCTGTTCTCCTAACAGCTGCCTCTGAGGCATCACAGCTACACACTTCTGATGTGGGGCTCTGTCCTATTCCATGAACCACACACAGAAACCCCGACCCAGAACTCCTGTGTGGAGACCTTCTGGCATGGGAAAAATGAAGAGTGTCCAAGAGGAAACTCCAGAAATTCAGGTATATAGATATTACATTGCAAAGGATACTCTCTCCCAATTAGTCTCCTGAGCCAGATAGTAGAAAGAAGAAAAGTAAGCTTTATTGGGGGGCATGAGGAGGGCAAGAAAAACTGAATAGAAAACAGATTACTTCAGGGCACTTGAATTCTCTGCCCATTTTTGGTGTCAAAATTACCTAGAGGATGTTGACAAACTAAGAGAAGCTTAGGAAACCAAACAAGTAATAAACCCTGATAACCAGCAAGCTGCCCAACAACGGTGTGTGCCTCAGGAAGGGGAATTCCAGTGAAAATCACCACATTTGCAAACTGCTGTTTTTAGTGTTAATCTGCTGGAGCTGTTTTTAAACAAGGTCTGCAGCAGCTGAGCAGATGATGTGAATAAAAGCAATGAGCCACAGATCAAAAAAGTCTACATGGTTTGGCTTTTAATTTTACCTCTTCGTCTTTTACCCAGATGTGGTTGTGGGTAGGTATCAGCCAAGAAATTGCAGGTGGCATGGTTATCTTGCTTTACTGTGCGATGATGCTGCTACCAGCTATTCAATAATAGGAAATGACTAACGATGTGGTGGAAATTATGAACCAGGATTAATAAAACTTGAAAAGGAACAGTCTGGTCTGTTTGATCCTCTGAAGAGGAAGTCTGTCTGTGTACAAGTCTTTTCCCTGAGGTGATGTTCTTATTAGTCTGATCTAAGAAGGAACTAAGAAGTCTGATCTGCAAAAGGAACCGAGTTTGCAAGTGGCTTAAAAAGAAGACAGTAAAAGAGGACATGAAGTATTGTTGAAAAACATCCCTGGGTGACAGGCTCCTTCCTAATGCTGCCTTGCAGGAGGGTGGTGGTTAAGTCACAGGAAGGCAGCTCCAGTCTGCCCGTCGCTTGCAAGTGAAAAGGAATTTCTTGGAGAGCTGCATTTGACTCAGGTCCGATTTTGCTGCTTTTTCTCCTGCCAAATCCTCCTTGAGTCACTTTGCTTGATGAGGGACTATAGTGCTGCGTTACTTCCAGTGCTGCTCAGCCTTGTGAATAGGAGGTACCATCTTCTGAGTGTCATAGAGCTGGAGGCAGATTGCTTTTGATAGGACTGGTGCAGATGCTGTGATTTGAAAGCAAAAAAAGTGCCCTTAAAAATCAGGCCCAAGAAAGGGAAGTGGAGGGCCTGAACAAAGTAGAATCCTGTACTGAGCCTAATGGAAGAGTTTCTGGACATATATCCTGAAATGATTTCATCTGTCTCAAAGAACTGGAGTTTTCCTGGGTAAAACCACCACCATCTGAGATGGCATCAAGATGGAAATATTTGATGTGGCAAGCCCGACAGCTAAGACAAATGGTGGATTCCAGGCTGTTACCACAAACATCAGTCCTTTCTCCCATGTCTAATAGCTGTGCTATTAGACATGGTACTAGATTGGTCTGCAAGTCTGGAACTGACAGGGCAATGAGGCATGGTAGGAGAACAGTAGCGAATCACAAGTCATGGATGCAAGAGGATACAAGGGAGCTCTTGTAGGAGCTGGGAAAGCTGGCCTCCTCTAAGCCCATTTTACTCAATTTCCCACAGAGGAGATTTGGGTCTTCTTTTTTGTTCTTTTTTTTTTTTTTTTTTGTGAAATATTGTCTGTTTCCTAGGTTCCTTGATGTAACAAATACCCATGACTGCATTGGTGAGCTACTGGTCATCTCTCCTGCTCTTCTTGAAGCAGGTCAGAGTCATTGCTATTGCTGGTGCTGTGAGCACTCAGAGCTTTAACTTCTTGATACTCTTCAAGTTCACAGAATTAGAGGAAATCAGTTGGATCTGCTCTAATTCCATTTATAACAGCTGTGGGACTGGCTTCAGCCTCATTATGTTTCATCAGTCTAGACAGTGACCATTATTCAGTAGTCACAGCTTAGGCCTTTTAAAGGAATGAACATTTGGTTGAATTTCAGTGTGTGTGGAGGACAAGTCACCTCTCAGATTTTGGTATTCAGAGTTTGCTGCTCAGGCCAATGGACAAGCAGTCACTAATGTCAGTATGTGAGCTAGCCCCAGAACAATGTAGGTAGTCCCTGAGCAGTGGGGTAGTTTGTGACAGGGTATAACCTCCTCCTCTAGATCTCTTACGTTGCCTCCTAATTCTTTCCCCTATATCAGATTTCTTTTTCTCAGTCCTCCTCTGCCTTCCTCTTTCAAATAATTTATGTTTTAAAGTGAAACTCAGCCATGCAACTGGTTTTATGTTTATAAACTGTATTGGGCTGACCCTCTCCTTACCTCTGAGTTGGTATTTTTAAAAGCCCTGTTGTTTCCCACTGCTTCAGAAGGTTAAAAGTCCAATCTCATTACAAGTGCTGTGCATATGTTGCTGTTTAGTATTATATCAGTGCATTACCTAAATCTACACAGCCAATCAAAACTCCAATGGGCTGTGTCTCACGTCATCATATGGGTGGGTTGGAGCCACTGAAAGACATTAAATCCTGGTTCCTGTTTTGTAGTATCTGAGGATCTTCCTTTTGTCCATTTTCACTCTTTGCTTGGGCAATACAAAGAAACATTCAGGGCTTCAAATCCCATAATCAGGTTTGATTATGCTGCTTTTGGGAAAGTAAGGACTTTGTCTTGGTGGAATGTTCTTTCCTGTGAATGCTTTTGAAGTTCTTTTTTCATATTATTTCATTCTTGATTTAAACCAACCTACTAGATTTTTGGTGCTGTTGTCTTATTCATAAGCTATGCACCAAGTTGCTATTTTTTAAATTCTTTTCCCAAAGATTTTCTTGACTCTGAGTTCTTTATCTACTAAGAAGAATAGAAACCTGCCTAATACGTCAAACAGATTAAATTTACTGTGTCACCTCTACCTCTTCCAACTTATCAAAAGGAGTTCTCAATACTGAATCTTTAGTATCAAAAGATTTTGGTTGTATTTAGAGTGGACCTTGTCCTGTTATATATAAGTAACAATTGCATCTAGGCCAGCATATTTGAAATATACCATGACTGGTCCCTTGAAAGAAAGTAAATTTTCAGTCCTTGACTGTAGGGAGCATATTTCAGCTTAGTATAAACCAGAATAAATTAATATTATGCTCTGGCCCCATTGCTATTGTTATTTGGCTATAGGAGATTCAAGCCCAAAGACTGTTTAGATTGGGTGAACCTTACACCAAAGGGTAATGATCAAGGTAAGGCTCTCGCATACAGCCTTGGCATCAATTTTATGTGTAGTAATTATAGTAGTAACATCTTTGTGTTACTGCTTCATTCACAAAAGCAGCTCAGCCTCATACATGGTTCTCTCTCATTGTTCTTTCCATAGAACAGAAGGTGTATTTGCAGAACAATGTCCACTCCTTGCAAAAGCAGATGCTCAAGCTGTTTAATTCTTTTTGCTCTGAGATAGATGAATGTTCCCTTGAGTTGTAAAAGTTATTGTATCTCATAGTCACATTTCAGTATCAGCAAATATTTTAGGTATTACTTAAGAGGGGTACCCCACTCACAGAAGAAGGCTGGTGGAACTTGTAGTATCACATCGTAAATTCCCTCTTCTGCTGTGAAAATGTAATAAAATATGTGGCACAAAAGATTTTCAATGACAATGCTGCTGCTGTGTTAGGGCAGCTATTTTATTTCTTTGTTTTAAAACACAGTTTTTACTCTACTGCACACAGTGAGTACTTCTTCCAAGAGACAATGCCTACAAGCTTCACATATGAAGTCAAATATGATCTCATAGTAAATCTACATCAACTTGTTACACCTTTAGCTCTCTGCTGCTAATAAATTTTAGGAGCAAAAGTTTATATGCAAATGCTTTATTTCATCTATCATTATACTTTGCTTATCGTGAGCCTGGTAGTGCCCCCACCCAGTTACATCATCCTTGGAAAAAATTAGTTCAATATGTCTTTTGTAGTCTTACTGCAATGTTAAATTTGCAGCCTGACCACACACATGTAGCAGGCTTTCCAGCCCACCGCAGCCTCATCCCATCAGGTGATGCTGGTAGGCAGGGTCTTGCTTGCCCAGGGAGCTATGTCAACACAGCTGGTTCTGTATCAGATGCTGGTAGCATGAGAAAGGGCTGTGAGTAATGTCCCCAGGTAAATCACTTCTCATCTCTTGTGTCTCTTACTGGTGTATCTGGCTATCTGTTTGTCAAGTGCCTTCTCCAGGAGTATCAGTGCTTTACTTCTCACTGCCCTTTTTGTTGTTGGGTTCTGACTTGGAAAAGTTGAGATTACAATCTCTGATTAACCAAACTTCAGGCTTCCTCCATCTCCCACTGGTAGATTGACATAGAGCTGTCAGTTTGTCTGATGGTGCTGCCCATCCTGATTCTGCAAAGTGTTTAAACATGTTGGCCCTGCCCATGGCAGGGGGCTTGGTACTAGATGATCTTTAAGGTCCCTTCCAACCCAACCCATTCTATGATTCTATGTCTTAATGTCTATTGCACTCCTATGAGCACTCATCATACAAACTGCAGGCAGGAGTGAGAAGGGAAGAGTTACTTGTGATTTTGTGTGTGTAGTATTGAACAAATAAGAATATATGTGTTCTGGGCTGCTCACTTGAATATTTCTGTAGGTCATATAACTTTCAGAGGGATGGTGGGGGCAGGAGCTGTCATCTTCTTTATGTATATTACTTTGACACTATGGATCCATAGGCTAGATGATAGATAAATAGATACTGTTTCACTAGATCCTAGATGCTATTTGGTTTGTTCTGTGCTTGTATTGTGATAAGAGCATTGTGACTTTTGATGAGAAATTCTACATGCAACTATAATAAGCAATAACACAGGCAGGTGAGAATTTCAAGAGGCTGAACCTGGGAGCAGGAAGGTTTGGTAATGATGCTTTTAGTGCTTTCACATGTAGAGAGTGTGAATAAACTTTATATGGATCATTTTTCCAGGGGACTGGAAAGGTCTGTGATTTTTTTGTAGTATGTTCATCCACTCCATGAAAGTTAACGTTCTTTAACTTTTTTTACACTTTTGCTGTTAAGATAATAAAATGCTTTTTCTCCTAAGGAAATTGCTTTCATTGCTAAGGAGATATCCCATGATATGGTTGCCTTTAATTTGTTAGTATGTGTTTATGTGAATGCCTTAGTATGATGGTAGTGATAAAATTTATGACGCTTATGCCTCCATACTTCCCAAAGACACAAAGGAATGAGCACATCTCATGGGACTTGTTTTTAAGTGCTCACCAGATACTTTTGCTTCGTTGTCCAAACTGTACTTACAAAATTGTACAACTGCTTCCTCTCCATGTTTTCAGGTCTGTATTGTCAACACCTAGATAACTCCCAAAGACTGAAGGATTGTTATACCCAAGCAAACCTTATCTTATGACTTTTCTACTCTGTCATTAGCAAGCTAAAGAAGGCTTTTTTTCTTTTTTTTGAAAGAACAGCAAAGGAATCTGTAGGTACTAACCTCAGAGGCTGTGATCACTGTAATTCTTAGATGAAGAATATCACGTGTAGTCATGGGAAGAGAATGGGAGAGGAAGTAGCCATTGAAAGAGTGAGTAAAATTAGCTACAAAGACTGGCATTTCAAAAATTCCTGTCAGATTAGAAATATGTGTTATGTTGACAGACTTGTGATCCTTCAGTATTCATACATGTTTGGGAACCTCACCACAAGGAGTGAAGGGGATCACCTGGGAACGGTGGAAGAACATAAAATCTGACATCAAAAGCACTTGTCTGGTAAGGAGAGCTTTCAATCCAGGGACACAGATAAGACCCTGAGTCATAAAAAGCACATTTATTTCAGAATTGCATCAAAATATCTGTTAAGGGCTGCATTTAATTATGTACAAAATGGATTTTCTTCATTTTGGTGTAAAATAAAGTTGGTATTATAATTTCTTCAGTGGCTGCAGCATATTGCTGTGTCAGTGAACCCATCTGCTGCACAACTGTCAGGATTATGGCACTTCAAACACAGGGCTGAAATACCATTCATTTGACAAACACTTGCTCAGCAGATCAAAGGTCACATAAACAAAAGGCATCAGTAATCAAGAGCGCTGGGTCTATAGTATACAAAAATATTTCAACTACAGCTGCTTCTAAATCTTAGCTGTTGTCTTCCTAATAGTTAAGAGACCAGTTGAAAGTAGCAGCTACAATGATGTTTCATCAGATTAGCAGAAGCCTGGTTCTGTGTTTGAAGCAATTAGAGCAAGACATAGAAGAGCACCAGTGAAAATCAAAGGAAGAGACAAAATGTCTTTCACTGTTACATTTATCAACACATATGGACAATGCCAGTCCAGCCAGGAACTGTTTTTTCTATGGTCATGAGGAAAGTGAACTATTGTATCCTAAGTCATCTGACATCTTTTCCCAAATAGCCGAATTTCCTTTCTTCTTCTGGAGAACTTTGCATTTTTCAAGGGAGTGTGTTTACGATCAATTCCCACATCAGAAGTGGTGACATCAGTGATTCCTCTTGCAATTTCCCACCAGTACCCTGGGGACAGGGCTGGCCTTCCTTTGGTAGCACACGCTGAGGTCTTGGGACAGCAGGTGCTGTAATACACCAAAGTGCTAGTGCTCCCACCAGGCATTAAAGCCTCTGAAAGTTGCGGGAGTTACCACAATGTGTAATGTGTAGCATCAGGGTGTGATTGCTCTTTATTTCATGGAGCTCTGTGACAACTAATGTGATGTTGCCCAGCAGTTACAGAAAGCAGCGGCTGTGTTGCAGTAGCTGTAGTAATGGAAGGAATCTTGATGTTTGGTTCCAAACTAAGCAGGAACTAGGGTATTTTGCAGGCAGCCTGCAGTTCAGTTGTGTGGATTATCTCCAGATGTGGATAATGTAAAGGGCAGACAAGTGTAGATTCACTGGGTAGGGTGCTAATTAGCTCATCCCTCATTTGCTGCTGCTCTTTCTTTCTTTTCAGGTTCTAGGGGCAAGTTAAGGCTGCTTGAGCTGGAGCATTACAGTGTCACCCTCCCAGACTTTGGGCTCTGTAGGCCCAGGAGAAAGTCTAATCCACTCCCTTCTCTTCCTTGAGGCAGGAGATAAGGGGAATAGGGGGAATCCAAATTGTCCAAAGAAGATCTGCATTTGTTGGCCATTCTGGAAGCTATGCAGGAGTATATAATCTTGTGTATAACTCCCCATGCTGATGGACCTGCTTCAGGTGGTCTGGGGATGTGGGTTATCTATAGCTTTATTTCTAAGGGGTGAGCTCTCTGACAAGTGAAAAATAGGCTTTTCACTGAGTTACACTAAATATTACTTTTTTGCTTCTTTTTTCTTGCATATGCTGGGGATGTCCCTCTCAAAGAAATGCTTTAACACACACCCCACATGACTCCTGGAGATTTAAGAGCACTGTGAAAAGTGATTTGGCTTGTTAAGGATTTAAGAAACAACTTGCTGAGGTCATTTGACTATCCGTGATTTAGCAAACTGCTAAGTGGTTAATGATGATTTTTCAGTTAGGTTGCTGCTAGTCTTTTAGGGGTCTAATGAACATCAGCAGCTGAGCTGATTGATAGCTAATCATCTAATGTGGCTGCTAATTGCCTGTTTGACCACCCAGTTACCTGTTTGTTAGATTTTCAGGTGGCCATCAGAAACAATCTGTCTTGCGATTGCTCAGTCATGACTTGGATATATACTGAGATGAATCAGCTGTTAGAATATTTCCAAATGAAATCTGTAAGAAAATATCTTATGTTCCCAAACAAGAACTAGGATCCTAATGAATTTTAGAGTATTATATGGCTTTCCCAAGGAGACACTGCTCACCAAGGGGGCTTTAAAGGTTTGTTACAGAGATGGAGCTAATCCGACTGAGGTTGCCTGGGTGGAAGGCATGCGTGTGTGCAGTTATATAACCCCACATACCATGTGTTTCTCTTCTGTTAGTCAGGAAGCAGATCTGTCCTCTTGCCATGTATATTCATCAGGTGTTATCTGACCTCAGGTGCTACTTAAGGAAACATCTAACCGAGGCTGATGGATGATTTTCTCAGGTAATGGCATCATTAACAGCACTTGTGATAAAAGTGGAGTGTCACTCACAGTGATTGTGTGGAGCATAGTATGATAGCTGGGATCTCTGTAAAATCTGTACAAAATTAACTACAGCTGCACAATAGGTGATTAAACTAGTTTCCTCATGCTGTAACTCAACCCTCTTTAATACTCGTTTAAGAATTCTTTTTCTTTTATAGGACTATAATATGCATGAGCCTATTCCTTTCCACCCTTCCTAGTACTCTACAGCAATGCCTTATTTAATACCCTACTTTTATTTTTATTGCTTCTTGCAATCAATCTCCTCTCCTTAGCCTTTGTCCTGGGAAGCTTAGCCAAGAAATGGGGATTTTTTTGGTGAAGAAAGTGATGGAAAAGGAACAGAACCACACCAAATTTGTTATACTGGTCCTGCAGCAGAAGTAGCTTTCCCAGAGAAAGATTAGTACAGGGCAGATTCCCCTCCTGTTTCTATCTTCACACCTCTGAACCTACCTGTGTTGAGTCCATGTGGGTTAAAATTACATCACTTCTTCAGTCCCCTAAGGTCTTTTTGTTGGATAAGAGGGAATTCCTACCAAGGCTCCGTGGAGCTGGTCTGTAACCTTTGTAAAACCTGGGAAATCTGAGGGATGAGGCTTCCTTGCAAATATTCTTAGATCTGGTAACCATTTCAGGAGCTGTTCCTAACGGAGCAGTGAAGTTGCTACTTTGGGGAAAATCCTGACTTATTTCATCTCAAGTCAACTGGCTATGTCGGCTGACAACTGAGGACCTGTTACCTATAAAGTGAGAAATGTCTTGGAAAAACGGGGACATAAACAAAGCAAGTTTTCAAAGAAACTGAATGCAGTGTATCAACACTGCCAGTGTATAACATTCTCATGAATTTGTTACCACAGCACAAAACCAGAGCTCTCTGTGGTTCTTCCCTTCAGTTAATAGACTGAGGTCCCAGGGAGGGGTTGTGTTTCTCTGATCTGATCAGCAAAATCTGATCCAGAGAATTTCACTGTGTGATTGCTGGGTAGAGTTCAAAAGCTCGTGTGTCAGACTGTCTGCTGCCTACAAGAGGATGTGTTATGCCATCTTGACTTGAAGACTTCAAATAAAAAAGAAATTAACATATCCCAAAGTTATTTATTCCAATGGTTAACCATCATCATTGCTAAAATGTGTCTTTTGCTTTTTAAACTTTGGGATTAATCTTTTAAGATTTCCTTCACAACTGTGAGGATTTTCTACATGTTTTAATTTTTAATGAGCCTGAAATTCTTATAGCAAGATGCTGGAACATGGGTTTTTGAACAAAATACAAGAAGGACGTGGACCTGTTGGAGCAAATCCAGAGGAGGCCATGAAGATGATTCAAAGGGCTGGAGCATGTCTTCTATGCAGATAGGCTGAGAGAATTGGGGTTGTTCTGCCTGGAGAAGAGAAGGCTCTGGGGAGACCTTAGAGCAGCTTCCAGTGCCTAAAGGGCCTGCAAGAAAGCTGGAGATGGGCTTTTGACAAGGGCGTGTAGGTATAGAACTAGGGGGAAATGGCTTTAAACTGACAAAGGGTAGACTTAGATTAGATATTAGGAACATATTTAGATATAGTTAGGTATTAGTAAATTCTTCACCATCAGGTGGTGGGACAATTGCACAGGTTGCCCAAAGAAGTTGTGGCTACCCTGTACCTGGCAGTATTCAAAGCCAGGTTGAATGGGGCTTGGAACAACCTGGTATAGTGGAAAGTGACCCTGCCTGTGGCAGAGGGTTAGAACTGGATGATCTGTCAGGTCCATTTAACTCAAACCATTCTGTCACTCTATGATTCTATGATTTGGTCATACAGGACCAGCAATCAAATGGATAGAGTTGGAAGGACTGACAGAGCTGAATTCTCCAGTCTTTCCAGTAGCAGAAGGTAATTACTGAGTTGTATTGTTTTTACTAGGAAATGACTGAAGACCTTTTTTCTGGAAAATGAATGCACCCTGATCAAAGGGACTCTAGTGAGATGAAACAGGTTTTAAATATATTTATCTACTAAAATGCTGTGATAAGCTTCTCTTGGTCCCTACCGGGCAGAAGAAGCCTATTTCATTCACCTCTAATCTGAGCAGCTCATTGCGTCTACCAGACATATTTGCAGCGAGACGATTGCAGGAGACAAAACCTTGGCATGGGAGGTTGCTTGTCTCTGAGGGCTGCTGGAATGGGAGCAGAATTCCTTGTCTGCCTTGGTCCACCCACACAAACAGGAAGGGGCCCGTGCCAGATGATAAGTCCAACTTACCATCCAGGATAACTAGATGCCACAGAGGATTGTTTTCATTTCTACGGGATTTCTAATTAAGGGACATACTTTAACTGTGTTTTCAATGGCTGAACATCCAAATGACAGTTTGATATGAGCAATTTTTCTGGCAGGCTAGATAAATTCATACCAAAGCTAAAGGATTTTCCATTTAAAATGGGTACACATCCTTAGCTGTGAATCAGATCAAACATTCCCGTAACTAAAAAATCCCCTTTATGTAACAATTTATTTTTAAGGTTCATTCTTTGCAGTTTTAATGATCAAAATCTTTCTCCTGATGTGTCCCCAGTCATTGACTCTGCCAAGTGACTTTTTTTTTCCTGAACTCTGTCTTGTTCCAGTTTGATGAATGAAGGGAAATGTCTGTTCCCATTTCTCCTGTCCCACCCAGCCCTAATGAGCAGGAGCATTGTCTGATAGACTCCTGAGGGAATTTGCTACCTGCATAACTGTTGGACTGGGCTGTTGCAGCTGAATTTCTTTTGATGCTTTGTTTTCTAGAGATGTGATCCAGGGTCCTGAGAACAGGTGGAAAGGAAAGGGGGAAGCTAAGTGCAACAGAATGAGGCTCTTAGGTGCTGTGTGTTTCTGGAATATTGCAAGTCCACCCAGTCATGAAAGATGTTGCTTTGGTTGAAGATATACTGCCTTTTATCGCTTTCACAGAAATAGATCAAACACACATTCATGAGATAAGTGACCAGCAGAGGTGATGTGGACAGATATTAAGTGGGTTTGTTACTGTACGAGCCCTAGTATGAAACTCTTGGTAACTTTGGCAGATTCAACTAGAAAGACTTTGACATTTAGTGTGGGTTAATGAGAACTGTGAGCTTTGAAGGTTATGTGTTTGCATGTTCTCCCTTCCCCCATCATCACATGACACCATTCAAAATATGTCTCAGTGGAGAATACAGTTATTTTTGGTACTGGCCCAGAAACTTATCAGGTGAAGTGCAATTAATGAATCAAGTGGCTTAAAAATATCTGCCCAGAAGCAGCAGGTACTCTTTTGGTGACTGAGTAACAAGAATTTCATTCAGAAGAACAGCAAAAAGCTTTTCTTACCTCGTGTCTTTACAGTGTATTTGTCCTGCTGCTTCCAGGAACACTATGTTTTTCCTATACCAATAAAAATATGCCTGCACCTTGGCAAATCACAGGACTGAAAAATCTCAGTTTGTATGTGCTCAGTGCAGATTTAGCTGAAATCCTGAGGAAGTTTGCCTGCCCTAAGTGTTAACTGCTGCCCAGGCAGCTGTAGTGGTTGCTGATCTGGGAGGGAGGTGCAGGTTGGCTTTAGAGCTTATTCTGCCTGTCCTCTTCTTTCCTGGGTCATCAAATGCCAGAAAATGTAGAGGAACAATCTATCACTTAAATTCAGATGGGACCAGGACTAGCACAAGCATGGGGGAAGATAGGAGAAAGGAGTCTTCAAAGGACTATTCTTATATTCTAAGGAATATTCTTATGTCTGAAGACGTGGCAGAAGGAAACTGAACAGGACTTGCAGAGAGATGTGGACTAATAAGTTAACGGAAACTGAGAGTACCCACTCTCAGTTGTGGGTACCACTCTCAGCAAGCCAGTTGTTTGGGAAAGGGCAGAAAAAGCTTCAGATTGGAAACTGGGTAGGGATAGTAAAATCAGGAATGGATGGGACAGAAATAATTATCTGTGATGATGGAGAAGGAGAGGAGGAAGCAGGGGCAGAAAAGCACTGTGTATGGAGGACAGACATGAATAAGGGAAAGAGTGAGGACTAGCTGACCAGGCAAAAGGAGACAAAATGTTATAAGGAGGAGAAGTGAGACTGGGTGTGAAAGCAGGAACTCAAGTGAGTTGACTTTGAGAGGAGACCAGTGCTGGCATAAAAGTTGCAGGTGGTTCTCAAACAAGATCAATTTCAAAGGAGTCAGACTTTGGGGCAGGTCCATGTCCATTTGTCTCTAGGTTGTAATGAGACCTGGAGCCAGGGGCATACCATCCCACCATATCTGAATTCTTCTCCACCTCTGTTATCCATAGTCAAGCATGCCTAAGGCTAGATGAGTTAAAAAACAGACTGAGGATAGCAATAAAGCATATACATCATCACCTGCACACCAAGGTCTTAAGGCACGAGCAGTCTTGACCTGCATATTTCTAATAGTGTGGGATGATTGAGTTTCCAACTGTACTAACATAGTCTGAACTTTGAATGTAGTCTTGGTAACACAGAACAATGAGTTAAGGAGACAGGGAAGCTTTATGCTGTTCAGAAGGGAACCATTTTAGCAGATAAGCAATTAGAGATAACAAAGATGGAGAGCACAGGGCTGACACATTATGGCTGAAATACCCGTGATTATTAGTAAAGCCAAGAGGGAAAGACTGTCTCTGTGTTCTTATTTTCCATATACGTTTTCTAATATATTCTAATATATATTTTCTAATACAAATGTTTGGTAGCTCCAAAAGAGGTCATGGCTGTGATCCTGAGCACTCAACACTATTACAGGAAGATGATATTTGCATTAAAGAGCCTATAGTTCAAATAGACAAGACAGACACAAAGCGGGAGAGGAGCAAGAGCACTGAGAGGCAAAGCAGGTGGCAATGGTTAGCAGCAGAGTTGATCACTGAACTTCTGAATCCCAATGCACTGATGTGTCTGTTAAATTGTACTGCTGTTTGCACTCGTATTGAAGCCAAAAGGAGGTCTGAGTAAATGCTCAAGGCTAAAAGCTCTATGGGATTTCTGCCCTAGAAACCAGAATCCAAAATGAGCTGATTTTATTTTTAAAGGAAAAAGCAAATGGATTGGTTCCTATTCTGAATGGTCCTACTGCCACCATAGCACACAGTGAGTGCTCTGTTAGGAGAGGAGAAATCCTATTAAAATGAGTAGGACTACAGTCCTGAGCTGTGGTGGGAGATGCAGTCATACTGAAAGCTGTTTATATTGGCTAAGAAATACACAGGTTAATAGTAGTTTTAGCATTTACACAGGACCTAGAAAAGTCCTCAAAGCTTTGCACTACAAATAAAATAAGTTGTTAATTACTTGTCCTGAAGATTTATATAATGCAATGTTAGTCCTACAGAAGCAAAGTTAGGGCAGCAAGAACAGAAGCTTTGATTGCAGAGCACATGAAGGCAGTTATACCAGGGAACACACCAGCCTTGTGTTCTCCCTACCCAGACCAGCCCCTTGCTTCTGGGGCATTGATTTACTCCATGTTTGTGCAGTCAAATTCCATACTAGATTTAGCAGGAGTCTTTTTGTATACAAATCTCAACTTCTCTTCCCTCCCATCAAAAATAGCTGAAAATGCCAATACATTACGAGATTTGTTTCCAGGATTTTGCTGGTTGTTTGAAAAATTGAAGTTTTAAAGTTGTTTATTTGCTTTTCTGTACAGTGATGTTTGACTAACACCAATAAAGCCATCAGAAGCAACGAATCTAGATAGTTACGTCACAACTGAAAAAGAGAATGACAGCATATGTTTTAGCTGAGTTTATTTAGGACATCATGCTGCTAAAATCAGTCCACAGAATAGTCAAATTTCATAAAGGTAACATTCAGACTATTTGTACTCAATTATATGTTTATTTAAATTTTCCTTTTGGTTTACTGATGTAAATGTATTGTTCATTTTTCACATACCAAGCACTGTTATTTAGTCTCAAGGGAATTATTGTTACAAATTTAACAACTGTGACATATCAAAGAGCACATTTAAGGAAGAAATTAAGGGTTGAGAGGATGTGACCAAATGTTTCCATGGTGTTTTGCCAGAATGTCACTAAAATGCCAGTGCGATTTTAATAGGAGTTGCTCTTTCAGAGCTCATCTTGCCCACCAAAAAAATAAAATCAATCTTGTCTGCATCAGTAGCAGGCATACTTTCATTGCATTTGTCAGAAAATAATTTCCTAAGTTTTATTTTCATTTTGGAAACTGCTTTTAACCATTGGGTGATTAATGTGTTAGGTCTCTGCGTTATGCAGCTGATCAGCGAGGAGGAGGTTGAGAGATCAGAGTGTGTAAGCAAAAATATTCAAATTAGATGCCTCAGGTAGGCACCTACATCCCTAATTAACAACTGGCTGATAGTGTCAGGAACTGATTTTCACAAAGTTCTTTGTTCTTTGAAAGTCAGGCCCCAAACTTGACAATGAAAAATAGAAACCTGAAACATCAATGGTTACTTCTGAGAAACTCAAGCCTAATGTCAAAGTGAATTGTGAATGGTGCATGGGCAAGTCTGGGAAATGCTATCATTGCTTATTATTCTGTAATTTATTGCCTTTCTAAAGTAATCAAAGTGAGAGTGTTGCAAGAGGCAGTTTTGCATATATGATTTTCTATCAGCAGAGAGCTTCCTAGAGAATCACAGAATGATAGAATGATTTGGGTTGGAAGGGACTTTAAAGGCCATGTAGTTCCACCTCCCTGACACAGGCAGGGACACCTTCCACTAGACCAGGTTGCTCCAAGACCCACCAAACACGGCCTTGAACACTGCCAGGGATGGGGCAGCCACAGCTTCTCTGGGCAACCTGTTCCAGTGCCTCACCACCCTCACAGGGGAGAACTTATTAATATCCAATCTAAATCTCCCCTCTTTCAGTTTAAAGCCATTCCCCCTTTTCCTATCCCTACCCTTTTCAGCCCTTTTAGGGCTGAAAGGTCATTCTACGCTCTCCTTGGAGCCTTCTCTTCTCCAGGCTGGACAACCCCAGCTCTCTCAGACTGTCTCCATAGCGGAGGTGCTCCAGCCCTCTGAGCATCTCGGTGGCCTCCTCTGGACTTGGACGTGGACCTGTTGGGGGCCCAGAGCCGGATGCAGTACTGTAGGTGGGGTCTCACAAGAGCAGGGTAGAGGGGAAAAATCACTTCCCTCAACCTTGAAAGTTGATGTAATCTACCTGGACTTGTGCAAAGCATTTGACACTGTCCCACACGACATCCCTGTCTCTAAATTGGAGAGACATCAATTTGATAGGTGGACCACTCAGTAGATAAAGAACTGGCTGGATGGCAGCACATAGAATTGTGATCAATGGCTCAGTGTCAAGCTGGAGACCAGTAATGAGTGGTGTCCCTCAGGGATGGGTGTTGGGTCCAGACTTGTTCAACATCTTTGTGGGTGACATGGACGGTGGGATTGAGTGCACCCTCAGCAAGTTTGCCGATGACACCAAGCTGTGTGGTTCTGTTGATACGCTGGAGGGAAGGAATGCCATCCAGAGGGACCTTGACACACTTGTGAGGTGGGCTGATGCCAACCTCATGAAGTTTAACCATGCCAAGTGCAAGGTCCTACAGCTGGGTTGGAGCAATCCCAGGCACAGCTACAGGCTGGGCAAAAGGAAATTCATGGTAGTCCTGTGGAGAAGGACTTGGGGGTGTTGGTCAATGAGAAAATGAACATGAGCCGGCTTCAGTGTGTGCTCACAGCCCAGAAAGCCAACCGTATCCTGGGCTGCGTCAAAAGGAGCATGACCAGCAGGTCGAAGGAGGTGATCCTGCCCTTCTAATCTGCTCTTGTGAGACCTCACTTGGAGCATTGTGTGCAGTTCTGGTGTCCCCAGCATAAAAAGGACATGGAACTGTTGGAACAAGTCCAGAGGAGGGCCACGAGGATGATCAGGGGACTGGAGCACCTCCTGTATGAAGACAGGCTGAGAAAGTTGGGTCTGTTCAGCCTGGAGAAGAGAAGGCTGCGTGGAGACCTCATAGCAGCCTTCCAGTATCTGAAGGGGACCTACAGGGATGCTGGAGAGGGACTCTTCATTAGGGACTGTAGTGACAGGACAAGGGGTAATGGGTTGAAACTTAAACAGCAGAGGTTTAGACTGGAGATGAGGAAGAAATTCTTTCCTGTTAGGGTGGTGAGGTACTGGAATGGGTTGCCCAGGGAGGTAGTGAATGCTCCATCCCTGGCATTGTTCAAGGCCAGGTTGGACGAAGCTTTGAGTGGCATGGTTTAGTGTGAGGTGTCCCTGCCCATGGCGGGGGATTGGAGCTAGATGATCTTAAGGTCCTTTCCAACACTAACTATTCTATGATTCTATGAAAATAGTAGTGCTAGAAGGCACATCTCCCAGATTAATCTATTTTAAGCATTTTAACCTAGATCACGTTTTCTAGAACTGTTTTTCTATCCATGTGGACAATGTCACCATCTAAAAGTTCCACATGTGATTTTCTCCTCCCTGAGCTCTAGTGCTCTCTAAAGGTGGAATGAACTGAGTCACTGAGTGCTATCTTCTGATCACCTTCCAGCTGCCTGCTGCAAGTGTCACTCTTGCTCTGATCTGAGGTCAGTGGCATGAGGAACAATGTAAGGCTATCTTCTGGTTAGGGTGGCTTGAACCCTACAGACTTTGGTCAGGCTGGGACTGAGGGCCTTGGGCTGAGCTCCTGGGAGTGGAGTGGAGCCCAGTTAGGGCCATTAAAGCCTATTAGTGCCCTCAGGGCCCTGACACAGAGAAAGAGTTCTGATGCTAATGCAGAGTGGGCAATTTGAGAAACAAAAGGATGTTTTCTTTGTGTTCTAAACCTTACACAGGACGTTTCACTTTGAGGTGATTAGGATAGCTTGTGGTGGCCACACTGAAATGCAAAACAGTAACTCTAAGGGAGTAACTCTAACAGTGACAGTTTCCTCTCCCAGGCCAGCAGGACTGAGTACTCTTCTACACCAATGCGTGATAGATTTTGTTTACTTAATTCTCCCATAAGGCTATGATAGTGAATGTCCAGGAAAATAGAATATCTTCCCTTTTTGTCTCGAAGCCTTTAATTACTTTCAATTGTATTAAAATTAAAAAAAAAAGTAGGAAAAACATGCCTGAGAACTTAAGCTCTGGAACCTCTAGGTTTTTCCAAGTTTCCTCCTAGAAGAGCTTGGTCCTGCCACTTGCCTGAATGTGTTTATAAATGTGTTTATGCATACTGACCAGTGGTGGGGGCACATGCAGAGGACTGGTATACCTCCAGGAGGGATAGGGAGGAAGCAGCTCCTTTAGACTGTTCAAGGGCACACTTGGATGTGCTTAGCTAGCTGTACATCATTATGGAGACATTATGGCCCGTGGTTTGGCAGCAGCTGTGACATTAAATATATAAGATGTTACCAAAGGAAGCACTTGGCAAATCTTTTTTTGGCTTCCCAGACATAAACAACAAATTTTCTCAACAATGGTAGGTTATGGCTGGGGGTGAGTCACTAATGTATTTAGAAGGATGTCCTCTCCCTGTACAGAGGAGACCACAATTGGCTAAAATAAGCCAAGACAGGGTAACCCTCGTGGTTGAGGGGCACATTGGGGAATTCCCAGATAGCTTTCTGAAATCTATGCGTTATACACCACTGCTGTTCTGCATAGAGCTCTGCAGGAGCCCTCTGAATCTGTGCAGGACAGATTCTCCAGTGCTAGAAACTGGTGCAGCCCTTTGTTACCTGGGCAGGTAATCTGACTTTTACCATCTGAAAGATTCTGTTTAGGAGTAGACTGTGGTTCAGTTGCTATTTAGAAGCAAACTTGGTCATTTCTGGTGTTAATGGTCATTTTAGGGAGGTACCAGCCATGGAATTCAAAGGGGACTTAAACATCATGTGGTAATCTGGAGATAAAATTTAGTCTTTATATCTGGTAAATCATTTATGAAACTTTAATTTCCACTTTTGTATTAACCTAGTGCTTGGGAGATTTATATATGGCCCAAGCTATAGAATAAGTTCTTTATGTTACATCTAACTTTCAAAGAGAAAGTGTGGTGAAGATGTAGTGTCAAGACTGGTTCAGAAAAGTCCACAGAAAAGATCTGCAATTTGGAGAAGTATATCTTCATTCCTGGTTGATGTAGTAACAGTTTAGCTTGTACAGCTGATTTTACAAAAATATTTATTTCAGTGAAATTAATTCCAGCTCATTTTTAATTTTTTCTTTTAGTATTTTTCCTTGTTCCTTCATTTGGCTCATGATGAGGTGAGAGTTGCAGTGATGGCATGTAGAAACTCACATTTGCAATAATATTAACAATACAGTCTTATGAGCAGCACTGTAAGTCTCCACACAGCCATATGCACTTCCGCACCAACACCAGGATGTCGAAATTCAAGTGAGAAAGACTTTACATCGGCCTGGTGATGTAACAAAGCAATATTAACATTTTCAGAAAACATTCTGAAATCAGTTTTGTTTGGCTCATCATTCGAATACTCAAGCCAAAAAGACTGTCCAGAGAGTGGTGTAAACAGAGAAGCACTACAATAGTAAGTGAGCTTGCAGGACCTGAAGTGTCATTAAATAAGGCAGTTAAGGGTAGTGGTGGAGCTTTGTAAAATCCCTTGGTTTTCTACCTATGCATACATACTTGAAAGACATAAGAAAACCATGCACACACTGCTGTACAGTGTGGGGACACTTTTCATCCTGATGCTCACTAAGAAATTCATAGGAACCTTTATTTGATACTTTTTCCGTAGCTCACCTCAACTATCTAAAGTTTAGAGAAAGGTGCCAGCAAGTACTGTAAGACAGTTGCTGTGGGTGTTGAAAGAGGAAGTGAAGATAGTACTATCCTTCAGTCTGTTCATTGCAAAAATATAACAGCAGTGCTTTTTAATCTAGCAGCAAAAGAAATAACATTAACTGATGGCTGGGAACCTGCGGATGAACATTTCTGAACAAGAAAATGTAAGTAAATAGTACCACAGAGTAATTAAACATTGCTGCATTTTACTAAGAGATGCCTTGAATGCTTTGTCTCTGGAAGTCTTAAAAGCCTTGCAGGGAGGATACTCTAATTCAGCCACAGTTTAGTGGGGTCAGTACAGGAATTAGAGGTTGAAATCCCATTGCCATTGGGACTGACGTTTAATTAGAGTGGCCACAACAATCCCTTCAACACTTGTTACTTTTTACTCCAGCTGGGCTTGCCAGACTTGAGTCTGTTGAGGTCCTCAATAACTCCCTGTCTCTGTATGCCTGGACAGATTTTATTCGCATGCTAGTTTGGGAATTGCTTGTTCTTTGTATGCGTACTTATATTTACATGTGAACAGGAATATTTGTTCTTCATCAGCCTTTGTTCTCCTATTTTTCAAAGGATTATTCATCCCCTCAAAGATTAGAATCAGCTCCATCTGACTTAGGTGACAGTTCTCACCCCATGAGCAGCAAGACATTGAAATGAACTGTTTCTGGAATGAGCCATTGTTGATCCAAGCTGTCCAACAAGTACTTGAATAACAAATATCTCTTACCAAACCAATGTTGGTTCATGAACAGAGAAAAAGAGTGAAGTTCACTGGATTGCTTGTTTGCAAAACACAGTTCAGCCATTTCTTTGCCAGAGTAGAGCTGTCGGGAGCTAGATCCTTAACTACTATAAACCAATTCAACTCATTGACTTTAGTGCTGAGGTGATAATTTACATTAATTGTTCATCCAGCCTCAAAAGTGCAGCAAGATAGCAAGGTGAAAAAAAAAACCCAAATTATGGGGAATGGTACTAAAACATTTCAGAATAACCAGAGAAATTTCTGGGATAAATCATAGATAGGATATTTCCCCATACCTACCCCCCTTACCCTCCCCCCCCCCCCTCCACGCCCCCCCCAGTATAAGGGGTTTTGTTCCTTTTTTCCTGTTTCACTTAGTGTTTGCAAAGATCAAATCTGAAGCAAAACTTGTAAGGAGGGCTAATGTTAGCACAAGTGATGCAGCTCGGATAAAAAGAAAACTTTAGGAACAAAAGCCTTTCCTCTTGACAATTTACTCCTTTCTTTATATCAATTGGTTCAATAAAGAATATCATTTGCATCTAGAAAAACTGCTGTGCTCACGTTGCTGGTCATCACCTTTAACAGAACACTATCTGATAGAATACTTCAGGTTTTCCACTGAAGTTGTGTTTATGGGCTTAGCAGATCAACTGGCTCAAGTATAAAAATTGTAAGAATTTCAAATGTTAGAAATTGAATCATTTGCTTGATCTTCTCTTCTGTGGTTTGGTCATGAGACAGTTGTATAAGGAGACATCATGCCCAAAGTAGGAAACCTGTCAAACTGTAAGCTCTTCAGGCTAAGCAAGCACTGTGTAGTATTCTGCAGCCATCCAGATCATAGAACCATAGAATCATTTAGGTAAGAAAAGACTTTTAAAATCATCAACTCCAACTGTAAATGAAACAAACACGAGGACTTAAGCAGTAAAATGTTATTGCCTTACAATGAAAACAGGTCTCTGGGTGTGTGGAAGTTTGAGAGTCTAAAAAGGGAACGGGTAACTTGTGTATTCAATTGGGCTGGAGAGGAATCTTAATGGAGAAGTTCCCCTCCTGTCAGAATGGCAAAAACATCCTTCAGCACTAAGTTAACTTTCTATTAGCATGTTTAAAGCTAATTTGCTATCATTTAGCACATTATATTCATGGCACTTGGAAACAGAAATGCAGTAAGGCACATAATTAAGGGTTATTAGCATTATTTACTACCGGTGCTGTTGTAGTGTTTTAGAGGCACTTCTCAGGTTGCTTTTTGCTATGGCTTATATAAGAAGAGGCAGTTCCTCTCCAAAATATTTCCATTTAAGAACACTGCTTAGCATTAATAGAAATACCAGCACCCCCCTCCCAAATGTAAAGCAATCTCTCGTTTTTAATGAACAGATAACACCAGCTACTCAAGATATGTAAGTGACTTCACCTTTTGCTCGTTTGCCACTCATGTTTCATGGATGAAAAAAATGTTGGTATGAGATTTGTGAATTACTTCTGCAGTAAGTAATTCCAGCAGAAATGTTTCCAAAGAACTAATCTGTAAAATCGTGTAAATGCCAGCGCGTATATTGCACACTTTACTAGTTAATGGGATGGTGAATCCTGTGACTGTTATCTTCTTCCAAATATAGGAGGTTTTTCTAACAAACTTTTGTGGAAGATAGGAAAAATCTGGACATCAGCTGCGGAGTTTTAAACTCTCTTAAACCAAGAACAATTAGAATAGCTTCTCTAGTATCCAGTTAAATTTCAGAGCCCTACAATGTCTGTAATTGGAAATAGCTTGACTCACTCCAACAAAGCCATAGCAGCTGAAGATTTGGCCCACGAGATGTATCCAAAATACTGCAAATTCCTACAAAAAGGAATTCTTTGTCTCCATTAGCGTTTCAAGACACACTCACTACAGAGATCTCACTGGGGGTAAAGCATTAAAACCCTTTCAAAAATGGTTTAGTTGGCTAATGAGACAATAAGCATAAACCTGATGCACCCAGCTGTACAAATAAAACGTGACTTTAAAGTTTAATGTTCTGCGTTCGCAGAGTAGTCATGAACTTGGAGCCAAGACAGGCTGAGAGGAAGGTGGCTAGCTTACAGCTCAGTAGTGGTGTGTCTGAAGGCAGAAACCTTCTGAGAACTAAAAGACAGTTTATTTTAAGAGTAACTAAAAGGAACTAAGTACCAGTTACCACAAATAGGGTGATCTTTATCTTCCTTGTGTGGAGGGAAAAGAATCTTAAAAGACTTGGGCAGCCGCAGGCTTCACAAAGAGGGTATCTCCCGCACATTGCTGACATGTCTCTCATATTTTGGGTGCTACCTTACTGTTGAAAGAAATTAACAGGTCATTTTAATGCCCTCTTATGTCCTTGGCTCCTGGGTAGGTGTGATCAAGTAGCTAAACACATAACTGACATTTCTCCCTTCCATCCTAATGCATCCATCCTGCAATTGTTTAAGGAAAATTAGGCTCCTCTTGTGCATTTTTCCACTTTGGCTATCTTGAAGTGGCACCTGTAAGCACTCACTTTGAGAGATTGCTAATGTGCTAATTACCCAGGACCCAAAAATGCAAGCTGTAAACAAATGAGGACTGTATTTATAATCAATCAATTTTATGACCTTCTGATGGTGATGATATCAGTGGAGTTTACATTGGGAGCCCTTGTACTCCTCCAGGGCAGCTGTGCCCTTCTGTTTTAGTTACGGCTGGAAGAAGATTTTTTGCTAATTTACTTTATGGTAGGCGTTCTTAAGAAAAATATTACCTTCCCCAAACAGCTGAGCCTCTTACATGTCTCATTTTTAAATAATGAAAATACATGGACTGTCATTACCTTCAGGTTGTATTGTCAGGTGACGAGCTGTTTTCAAAACACCCATGGCAGAAAGTAATGACTTCAGAGCAAAATATTGTTCTCATTGGTATAAGTTGCCGTGAGACAAATCCCACACCCTCTGATGTCAATGGAAAGACTCTGTTTGACTTAAAAAAGGACTGGATCAGGCCCTGACAGAAATGTTGCCACCATAAAACACCAAAAATGCTTTATGGTTCATGCATTAAAAAAAATGCTCGGCTCACTGGTGATCTTCTGCACAGTTTACCTGGCTACATATAGCTTGTAATTTTTGTGTTTGCTTTGCAATGGATTTATGATAGGAGAATGTCCATAAAGTCTGATTTGTGAAGTGTTAAAATGATGTCCTGGAAAGCCACACAATGCCAAGGTATACAAGATGCCCTGTAATACCTCACCTCGAGGAAAGCTATCCAACTTTCCTGATGTTACTAAGTTCTTACAAAGAAAAATAATGTTGTTTAACCATAGACAGATGTGTTAAAAATAGCTCGATTCTGTGCCCTTGTTTCTTTTATTGGAATTGTTATCTTTTTAATCTAAATTCAGGTTAGATTTTGAGGACAGAATTTTTCTTAAATTTCCCAAAGCTTTGCTCGGGTGGTTACTGATTTGAGCAGCTTTTAAAATGGGCAGGATGGGGACCCTCTGTGTCTGTGACTATGAGCCCTCAAGGCGAAAGCCCAGAGATAAGGTTCAAACCAGCACCAGATGCAAGTTGTTCAGCATAATTCCTTTCTCTCAACATTGTACCCCGATTTAATCATGGGTTATAGATGATTTTTGTTCCTTGGGGTTGTTAAGGATGTGGCTCTTCAGAGAGGATCAGAGCTCCATTTTTTCCTGCATCATATCTCCTATGATCAGATGCCTGAGAGGACTGTGAGGATGCTGGACTGATCATTCCACTGATACTGGATGACCGATGAAATTAGTAATCCGAAAAGGTGCTCTGGAGCACTTTTGAACTTCTGCGAATTAGCTCTTTGCTTATGCTAAGGGAATGAGAGCTGCTCCTGCCTGTGGGCTGGCATTGTCAACTGGAGGGACAGGACTGTATTGTCGCATGGGGACTTCTTGCTACCCTGGGCTGCAGTGAGGCAGCAGGCGAGCTGGCCAGAGGGCTCAGGGAGCCCCTGGGAGAGTGCTGCCCTCATCTTAGAAGGCTGAGCTTTGCGGTCTTGTTTGCAGGCAGGCAGCTGGCCAGACAGCTGGATTGCCATGGAAAGACAGTGTCTGGCCTTTTTAAAAGAGAAACTTGCTAGATTTATGTGTGAGAATGGATGTAGTCCTTCTGGAGTTGACGCGGTCTAATGAATGGGATGGGGAGTAAAATACTTTATACTTGCTATCAGGGGTTAACGACTCCTGCCCTCTCCATTTTCCCCTGCTCATGTTTTCCCTTTCTCTCCCTCCTCCAGTCCCAGTCCCCCCCTGCTGTGTGTCTGTATTTTCCAAGCAGTGGCACCACCTGGTTTGTTTTCTGTGTCAGGTATATTACAGACTGTCTGTCAGAGGTTAACTGCCACAGCCAGCTCAGCCTTTTCTCTTATTGTACCTGGTCTATACTCCTTCCCTGCCCAGATGCCTCTTGTTATGTTTCCCAGAATGTAATGGTACCTGGAGAAAGCAGCTCTTTTGGTCGTTTTTAGTTTCTCAGTGATTAGCAGGATGGTGAGGATGGCATCTCTGCCTGCCTGTGGTCTTGGGAACTCACTGAATGTGCCTCCATCACTCTGCCTGGGTGCTAGAGCCTGAAAGACCTAAGAGCGGAGAAATGAACTTCAGTTACACGTCAGAAACTATATATGCCTTTTCTGTTCTCAGAGAAAACACTGATGTGAATTTTCCTCTGTTGATGCCGACTCTGGCTGTGTCCCCAGTCCATATCAAAGAGGTCAATAACCCTTCCCAGCTGCCTACATGGAAGGGAAACTTCAGCTTGCGGCTCAGATGGGAGCCCTGGGGTGGTTGTACAGGTGCTTGGCCTTGAACCTGAAAGAAGCGGGGCCTTCTGTTCTGGGCCAAGAGTATATTTGGGCCCTGGAGAATGTACAGAAAGTCCTGGCTTCTCTCAGGGTTGAGGCCAAACAAAGAGGATAGTAAGGGGAGATTTAATACAACTGTTTGTTGTGGGCAGCTACAAATATGATGAGATCAAAACACTTCTTGGCAGTGGCAGGTGATGAAATAAGGGGCAGTGGCCATGGATTGCAGTGTGGGAGTGAGCATTAGGCAAAACTTTTTTCCTGGAAGAGGAATGCAATGTTGGAACAGGCTGCTAGTGGAGGGGGAGAAGAGGGAAATCTTCATCCCTGGAAGTTTTCAAGACTCAGCTAGAAATACATCATCTCACATATGGCCTTTTCTCAATGGGCACTGGCACAAGCCCAGGTAGACAGTTGCTCAATCGTCTCAGGACTGCGTCTCTCTTAACAGTCTCATAAACTGCATACAAACTCATCCCCTCAGGAAAAAATGAACATGTTTTACTGCAAATCTGAAGGGACAAACCAAAACTTTTCTTGGAGCACCTCTCCAAGCTATGAAGGATACATCAGCATCAAGCTGCCCATGATGCTGCTCCCCTGTACATCTGCAGTGGGATGGAGACTTTTAGTTGTAAATCAGTGAGCTAGTTGCCCTTGGACCACTGCCTTGTTTTGTAGATGGGAGAAATGTCTGTATGAACAATTACTGTTCTCCTAGTAATGTGGTTATTGTCTGTGAGATTCCTTTCTCTGCTGGTGCAGCAACCAGTAATAGTGTGATGAATGATGAACTGGATGGTCCCAAAATTAAGGCATTGTAATGCTGCCTGGGAAGATAGGGCTTCCGTGTTCCTAGGTGAGGCAATCCCTTCATGGAACGTTTCCTAGGGGTCACTGTTTGTAAGCTGCTCACCTTCTGTTTTCCTGACTTATGATCCTACAAATTTGATATGCAAAAGAGCAAAGGGCCACCAAGAGCCACTTTATGCAAAAAGAGCAGTATGCTGAATGTATAAAGTAGTATATAATGCTAAGTACCGTGAATAATCATGTTCAAGGCATATCAAATTGGGCTCTGAAAATTAATGGGCACTTTTGACCTTCTGTGCCTCAGCTCCTTGCCTATAAAATGGGAAGTGTACTACTTTCCCATTTTGCAGAGTGAACAGCAATATTGGGCAAGCACTCATATACTACATTTAAATGCTCTTTTGAAAAACCTAGAGAGAAATTATTAATCTTGACTTTGGAGCAGGGCTTGGGTTGCATAAGAAGGCACAAAGACATAGTGCATAGTGAGGAGGGGCAAAATGTTGAACAGCCACTCATTCATTCAGTATTATTCACTGTGTGTGAATAAGATACATAAACATGGTCTGAAATGATGCTGTAATTAAAGACCCCATCACAAGATATAAGCACAAGAGAGCTAGTGAGGTATCTGCTTAACTGGCAGTGCTTGATTTTGAAACCTAAATGCACATATTTTAAAATGTCATTTTAAATATGGTTCCTCAGGACAGAAAGCTTATATTTAAACAAAGATCTTTAATTTGATTAGCCAGGAATTGCATCCCTTTTTGCTTTTCAGTCTTTTAAATGAATTAATTATTAGAAGGCAGTGCCCAGAAATTAAATACTTACCAGTACAGGTACTAACGTGATTTCAGAGAAAGAATCAAATTGTGAGAGTTCTGGAAAGAGCCTTCTATTTAAATAACTTCAGTCACTGAATCAGAAACAGTAACTACATCAGGTGACTCAAAGTACACAGCAAATACAAATATCTCAATTAACAGATAGAGGGACCAGATAAAATCAATAGTTCAAGTGTATTTATGCAATACTGGAAAATTCAAATGAACAGCAAAATCTCTGTGTAAGGTACTGAGATTAAGGTTATATTTTTCCCAAGTGATTCAAGATGAATATAGGATCCTAAGTACAATGGATTAATTGTTAAATACTGGAGTTAAGTTTTCTCACTGGGGCAGTAGGCAAAAGGATGGAGGTTTGTGATGCAGAACAACACAGATGAAATATGAATCAGAACCAGTTCTCAGCTCTAAAGTATCAGCAGGACTGCAGTTGGTAATAATAAACAATACTGTTGGTGACATGCATTTTACAAAGATTAGGGTTGATTTTCATCGCCAGAAATATTTTTCCTCGGCCCTGCATTTGCTGCATTTTTTCCAAGTATTTTGTGTTGCCTGTTAGCCTGTGGAACACTAGAGCATCTCTAGCATCACTGAGTGCCTCTTTGCCAAGTTCCACGAATAGAAGAACAGCTACTGAGAATGGTTGTTTTTCTGGTATTCCAACTTGCACAGTGAAATGCAAGGCATTTGAAAAATAAGTCTGGGAACTTGGCTGGTACTCCTTGGAGATTACCCATCCATTACCCATTCCCTCTTTCACAGACCAAATGGCAGAACTCAAATGGGAAGGTTTCATGAGAAGAACAAGTTCCCTCGCTATTTTATACTTCATCATAGAAGAGTAACATCTCATTCAAATGGTGCATGATACCAGATTATCTTCTTCCATCTTCCTCCTAGGCATATGGCTAACAGATACTAACTTATGCAACATGAAGAGGAGAGTGTTTTTCATCTTGTGGTACAGTAGTGCCATCAGCCCCCTCAGACCAAAGGAAGATACTGCTTAGCAAGGCACATTAGAACTCCTGAGCTGCTGCTGCCTCAACTGTGCTGGGATGCTAAAGGGCATAATGTGAGATTATCTTTCAGGTCTAATTGCTACCTAGAGAACTAGGAGTGCAGTTTTGTAAAAAAGTAACATGAAGGTGACCCATAAACTGAATTAGTAAAATTAACCGAGTCGAACTCCTTACGATCAAACTTCAGTGTTTCAGTGTCACCATCAGGTCTGGTTACTCCAGGCACTCAGAATCAGGGTCCTGAATTTTTCTCCTTTACTGCTATTTCTCTGCTATGTTTGACCATCCTCCCATTAGGATTAAACTGATATTAATTTTTCTTCGGAGCTAATTTTTTTTACCCATGCAAACAATTAATAGTTATTCTTAGAGCTAGTGTAATGTCTTGCATACAGCTGCCTTTGATTACCATGCTTCTGAGGCCCCATTATTTTGTGTCCTAAGTGAAGCCTTATATGATAGTATAGTCACAGATAGCAGAGCAGAAACTTTGCAAGTCTGAAAGAACAGAGTGGAAACAGTTGTCAGAAGCTGGAAGCTTCAGTGCTGTTGCATGGTTACTGCCTGCTGGACCCTGATGCACACAGAGCAGGAGCTGGAGTTCAGTGACAGCAAAGCATGAGGGACTTTCTGCTGATGAATCTGGAGTCCTGGTGGCCATCAGCATTACTCCTGAGTGCAAAACACTCCAGCTTTTCTTTTTTCCACATATACTAGATGGTTGCTTAGGGCTGTGGGTCTGACACATCAAGTCAAGTGTCTGCAGAGGGGCAGAGCTCACTGGGACGGGTTTGATGGCTGTAAGATTGGGGCATTATTTTAGAGCAAGTATTTGGTCTTTCTTCTGCACAGGTCTGGAGGAGCCTTTCTTACTTGCAAGGTTGTCATGAGACTCACTGACTTGGTATGCTTAATCTTCAAGTGAAGAAAGAAATAAGTAGGAAAATGGGCCTGCATTTCTTGGGGTGAGTGATGGAACAGCTAATGCTGCCTGGAGTGATGTCTGCCTTGGGTCAAGTGGTGCACAGCTACAAATCATGGGTAGCATCTACTAGTAATCCCACAGCTGCATCCTCTCTAGAGAAAGAAACTTACTGAGAAGTTAAAATATGAGCATTTCATTCCTAAAGCAAGGTTTTTAAGTTTGCTTCAGATATGTCATATAGAGATTATTTAAGTACAGCATTTCAGACCTAATTCTGCAAAAAGCCTTACCTTTATGGGTTGCATTGAAATAAGCAAGTATTCCAATATTCGCAGAATTGATGCTCTCAGGATTTTTTTTCCCCCAATTTTCCTATGGAGTTTTCATAAGAAAACAAATAATTTCCTGAGTAGTTCCAGCTTTAAATAGTTTCTTTAACTGTCTTGGTTTATTGACATGAGAGTACAGCAAGCTAAGGTGTTTGGTTTCTTTTTTTTCTTCAAAGAGGCACATGTTCATAGAGATGAACTATGAATAAAGGTATGGCTAGAGATACTCTGATACATGCACAGGTTTGGCAGATGTAACTTTAGCCACTAAAGAGTTAAAAACTACAAAGCAGTTTTGTCAACTATAGAAAGCCAAATATATATTTTTAAAAAAATCAGATATTTTAAGTGTGCATAAAGTAGCATACAGCTGTTAATTTTGACTTCAAGAGTGTAGCCTAGCTTTTAAAATGGTCATCTTAGATTCTCCAGCCTGTCAGCAGCTGCAGATATGAGTAGCTTTGCATATACAGTTTCTTTGGTAATATCTACTCAGTGCTGAAGCACAACCTTTGGTTTTGCTTTGTCCCCTGCCTGCTTTCCACCCACATGGCTTCACACACAGGACACATCATGGAGGCAGCAGAAGGGTCACTTGTGGTGTGTCCCTCTTGGATGGGCTTTCTGGAAATACTTGTGTGTTTTGAGTCACCCTGCTGTGGGATTTGAATCTTTTTTACTCTACCTATACTGTCTTTTATGTGTTTCAGAACAGGGGCGATTTCTTTCTCTGCAGCAGACTCAGCATCATAGATTTTACCAGGGGCCTCTAGGTGCTACCAAACTGTTCTATTAAGAACAGTTTGTAGGCCTGGTCACCAAAGTTTCTTACAACACTTATTTATTACCAGTCTCATATAACTCATTCATGGTAAACAATGCAGGTTTTATTATGTGTAAGTAATAGGAAACCTTTGCTTTTTCCACTAACAAACATGCCATGGGTAATTATTCCTGTATTAAAACGACATGTGGACATATTTGCGACATGCAACAGTTCCATTTCTTTGAAGAGAAGTATTATTCTAAACAAGGTTAGCCACCATTTATTTTGAGGGGCTCTTGCATTTCTGTGTTCGAAGCGCTTTGCGGCTTTCCTTGTCTATTTGATAATCATTAACATGTTCCGTCGTTAACCTTCAAGCAGCTTTGCTTGAAACTTTATATGCAACTTTTCAAACATTTGTCTTGCATTGCAGACTGTGGTTTGCTGGGGCTGTTTTTATGATCACTGGTGGTAAAATCAGGAAGATGAAAAATGGGTGTGTATTGAAGAGCAGCGTATCCAGCTTTCTAAGTCTTAAATTAGAGTGATGAGCATAAACATTGCAAACAGAGCTTTTTCAACTCAAGTGCAATTATATTTGAAATTACCTACAATTACCAGTAACCATCTCAAAGCTAGAAATTAACTTTGCAGGCTCTCCTCCAGATGGATCAGCTGTTAAACGTGCTGTCTCGTGCAGCTGAATGGAGGGAAGGAAAAAGGGTGAGGAGGCATCTGAATGGCAACTACGCTGTCTTCTAGCTGAGGCAGAGCCTGTGCTGCCTGTCATGAATGTGCGCCCTTTCACTTTGAAATAAAGCCATGCCACTTTTTGAGGCATAGCTTAGGAAACTGTGGCTTTGCTCACCTCATTGGACTCTGACCCTGGAAGCCAGTGCAGAAAGTGACCTTTTATTTTTGCTGTGAAAACTGGCAGAAGGACTCATCCGCTTTACTGTGTAAGGCTGCATGGGGAGTGTGGGGAGGAGTCAGGCCCTGGCTGCTCCCCTGGCCCCACTCACCACCAATCCTGCTGTTACAAGACAGAAGCAAAGCTGCTTTGCGGCACCTAGGTTGCTGGGGAGACAACCCTGTCTTTCCAAATGGGAACCCCATGCATGCCTCCATACCCCTGTATTGCTGTGCAATCTGCAGAATCCAACATCCAGAGGTGAATTAATGTGAACAGCTACCGGAGAAATGAACACACTGCACTGACTCTCATGGTAGTGCATGGGTCTAGCTGAGTGACCTCCCTTCCTACGTGGAGCTGGTGGGAGCAGGCTGTCCATGTCTACTTCCCTTGAGTCAAGTCATGAGCTAAAAGGTTACATTTATGGCAGATCCACTAAACTGCCTGACCAGCTAGAAAGTAATATTTTCTAATTCCTACTCTGCTTGATGATTTCCTGCTGTTATTTCTTAAACTGATCTTCATAATTTGTTTAGCTAACTCTATACCGATTTCTTTCATAACCACTGTGGCCAAAGAAATTCAAGACTCTTCTCCCTCTTCTTCCACAATCAGTCAGTGTACAAGGATGTTGCCATGGCTCCATGGTTGCAGTGGACTTCATTGATTTTCAGCTGGTGGAGCTGAGGGAGGTATTTTGCCCAAAGCATCTCAGAAATGCTTGTGATTTCAGTTTCCAACATGGCTTTGAGCTGGGGAATGAGAACGTGCCAGGAGTGTCAGTGACAGCTTTAGAAATGGATTGTTTGCATAAACTTGAAAACAGTACAAGCATAAATGTATTTCCTTTGTTTAACTTTTCACTCTTGTTTACTCGTCTCTGCTTCTAAAAGGCTTTGCAAGTAAACTCTGCAAATCATTAAGTTTCACAGGCATTAATGAGGGCTGGGAGTTCTGGGATCACTCCTCGGCCCTGCTGCCCGGGATCTGAGGCATGGGGCAGGGCTGTAAGACTCTGATCCACAAGCCATTGGAATCAGCGGGAAGATTTTTGCTTACTTTGCCTTGGAAACCTTGGAAACCTCTGTGTCCTTGGGGCTTCATTGGCTCTCCATGGACAGCATCCATTTCCTTGGCGCTGCGATGTGATGTCTGTAAAACTATGTGAGTCTCAGCCCCTTTTCCATGTGCTTCAGAGGTGTGTGGGCAATGCAGAAAAGTGACCTGGAAAATCAGACAGGGTCAGATTTCTTCAGTGCAGCTGATGAAAATAGAGACTTCTATAGACTCTAGTGTTCTTTGCTAGAGAAAAACTACTTAGACTGTGAGCTTTTGAGGGGAACAACTGTTTTTCAGTTCCATGTTTCACAACACCAGTGCAGTGGAGTCCTAGTTTCTGTACGCTGGGGAGGAGGGAGAGGAGCTTCAACTATATAACAAATGAAAATCTAGGTCTCCTGTTGCCTTTCCTAATAATTCCTCCTCCCCTGCATTTATGTAGTCAGCCACCTTATTAAACCTACGCATGTATCTTTGTACTATTCTTGTTCTGCATAGATTTAAAGTGTATGCAGGTGTTGGTAGATGACTTTTTAAATAGCTTCTAAAACTACCAGCTTTCTCCTTACCTCATGCAGTATCTCTAGAGGACTACAAGCCCTATGACTTAACACTGCAGAGAAGTTGTCAGAAGGCTCAGCTTCACTCTGCAGGAGTTTGCACTAGCACTGGGATATTCACAGGATTTCTACAGTTCTGGTATGCTGGACATGACTTGCTCAGGAAAAGGATCTGCTTTTGCAGTTGAGGCTCTGAACTGACATGTGCATGAGCAAGAACAACACTGCAATTCCAGAACAATACTGGACAAGTTACTGAGGCCCAAATCTGCAAAGAATATGTTGTAGCTTGATTCCTGTTGAAATAAATAGGAAAGATGTGTCTTAACATCTTGGTGAATGTGAACCCTTGCATATTCTGAAATGAAATTTTTGTCAGCTTCCTACCTATCTAGTTTATTTAGACTAAAAAGCTGTGAACGTAAGAACTGTGCATATGAATGGAGCCTGGCATGAACTTTGTTGCTGCCAAGTCCTCCAAGCACTACGACCTGTCAGATACGCCACAGAGACTGTCAAATGAGCAAGAGAATGCAATGTGACAAGTTACACCTGCATTTTGGGTCACTATTTTTAGCCTGATATCCAAAGGGGAAAGAAAGTTTTATGTAGTCATGCTCTGTGTGACTGTCTCGGTCCTTATCCTTGCTTTTTGTCCCCATCACTTTCTAGCCACAGCCCAGTTTCACCCAAATCTGAGGAAGTCCCACTTCTAACAGACTTTATGCAAATATATGGCCAGGCATTGGAGAGAGACCTAATTACTCCTCCTAGCACAGGGAAAGCTAAGCTCAGCTGTTGCTAGACATCAGAAAATGGAAGAGAGCAGGAAATGTTTAGAACCCAGTGTAAGGCAAGTGGCTACCGGAGAATCCACCCTTCAATTAAAGAGATGATTTTATGTGGATTCTCTAGTGTTTAGCATGATGCACAGGGAATGATGATTTCCTCTCTGAGGGTTTTTTCTGACTCTGAGGGTCTGTCTGGGGATCTCCAGACACATTAGGTCAAGCAATTTTTTGCAGAAGTGACTCCAGCAAGGTCAGGCTAATGACAAGTCTGTGGAACTGCTTGTGCCACTAGCTGTCCAACATTGTGCAAACCCTTGTCCTCAGCAAATGAATACTCCTACCTGCCCCATGTCCTGTTTGAGGAGCTATAACTAACCACCATTGCTCTACCTTGCAAGAAATCTGTATCTGGTGTCAACATCTTATTTTCTGAAATCATCTCTGGAGCATAGGAGGTTCCACATTAACATCAAAATGAACCCTGAAGTCTTCTGATACAGATTTCATTTGATACCACACACCTTATAGAACAATATATGGTTAATTACCTTTCCTTTCTCTTCTAAAGGCTGCAGAGGTACCAACAGTTAATTTCTCAGACACAATCCTTGGAGGAGAATATTAACCCATTGCCTTCAGTAAGCAAGGAAGATTTCACACGTCTGTAATGTACATGGTCACCCTGGATCTTTTCCTTGTCTCCCAAACTAGAGAGCTGGGGTAGGTGGGATACTAAGCAATATTCAGACTTTGGTGAGCCTCTGACCTTGTCAGATGTGTATCAACACTGTCAGATGCATAAAATTGTTTGGCATAACAGTGTGGTTATTGTAGCTTTTCCTAATCTCGCCTCCTCTACCTTTCTGTAAGTCAGTATCACCATCTTCTCTGAAAGCTCCACACCAGCTGCTTGGCCTCTGCAACACTGGATGAAACCTTTCCAGGGCTCCATGCTGGATCATCTAGTGGTCATATTAGGGCAGTCTAAGAAGCAAGGAAAGCCCTTCTTACTCTCCAAAGTTGCTGTCTTCTCTGCTAGATTACAGCTGCAAAGAGAAAAGCTGCTTCTAAGCTTGGATTGTGCATATGACAGTAAAAAGCTCAGTTGCTATCATTGCTCATGAAGGATGACTAATATGAAACTACTTCTCTTGAGCTTCCTGGTAGGTCCACATTTCAGCTTTGTTCAGTAAAGCGCTTAAGCATGTGCTTAAAATTAAGTGTGCTGCTGACTGGAGGCCTTGGACAATAAATATGCTAGTGGAAAAGTATCTGGACCATACATTTATTAGTCTGTCTAAAAGCCCTGTTATTTCTTCTTCAGTTCTGAAGTAAATCATGTCTTTCAAAAGCCACAGTTGTGGGTAAATGTCTGATTTTGATAGGCGCTGAATATTGCAGCTATTGCTGATTTTAACTAAACTTACAGACACTCGCTATGTACACAAATGAGACACAGCTTGGCTCCTTCCAGTGGTTTGGTGTTTTTTGAGAAATCCCTCTTTGAACAACCCATCTGCAGGCTTTTTCTTTTTTCTGTCTGTGTGGCCATCCTGCAATTACCTGTGGGTTTATGATCCTTCTCTGGAGAGCAAGTTGGTTGAACAGTCTGGTGATAAAGAAAGATGGGGGTGATAAAATAGGGCAGAGTATGATATCAGTTACATGTGTGACATGAGTGTCACTCCAGATTTACATTGCTGCAACCTTGCTCTGGATCCAGCATGAAGATTTGCTATAAATGGCCTTTTTTAGTCATTTTGGAATTTAGTCTGTTGAATAAAAATCTACTATCAAGGGTTTGGGGACTTTGAGCAGCTCGTTGGCAAAGTAAGTGGAAGGTAAATCTGTGGGAGTGGGAGGAAGAAACTAAAACATGTTTTTAAAGAGTTTTATAGCTAGCAAGCTCATTCTTTAACCCCTGGTTCGATGCTGGGCAACAGTAAACAATGAAGAAGCTATACTTGCCTCTGAAATTAATTGACCATGCAAAGAAAGGCTGTAATTCCAAAAGTGGAAAGATTTTGAGAACCTGCTTGAAATATTCTGAAAGTTCCAGGGAAGTTCAGGTGAGTGCTTAAGTCTTGGAAAACTGGGTTTCTGTGAGGTGGGGGGAGAGCAGATCTCCAAATCATTGTTTTCTTCTGAGGTGTTTAGTCATAAAAACCATCTCTGATTATCCCCACGCAAGGTCAAATGTTCAGTTCTGTGAAACCCCTTGAAAATAAGCATGTAGAGAGATGAATTCAGGAGCTGAAGTGAACATTCACTAGTAATCAACATGAATCAATGGCATTGCCCAAATCTGAAGTCAGTGCAGAGCTGGGCCTGAAATCAGCTAATTTTAGCAGTCAGTAGTGCAAAAGCACAATCAGTCTATATTTACATCAGATAATATTTGTGTTTAGTGTGTAATTACCATTGACCCTCTTTACACATATAATTAACAGTTTGACATCACATCCCGCTGGGTTGACATCTGTAGGATTCAAAAAGGGCTCAGGATCTCCAAAGAGTGTTTTTGTTTCAGGTTAGATGTGGTCTGATTGTCTAAATTAAAGACATGTCAAACCACATGAAAAGTTCAGGACAGAAGGTAACCACACAGGACGTGGCATGCGGGCCAGGTAATCACAGTGGTGGAAAGAATGGCTGCACTTGCAAAGAGCCTACTCCTCTTTGGGAAAAAAATGCTCCTTTTTGGTTTTAGTAGGAAATAAAAATTAGTAAATACAACCCCTGGCTGCAAGGAAGCACAAATAAAGCAAACCAGATGTTCATTAGCTAATCACTTGCAATTTTTCCCCCTCTTGTTCTTCATGGAGGAAAAGAAAATTGAGCATGTGGGAACTTGCCTGTTGAGAAAACATTTGGATCTTCAGTCATTTATCTGTTTCACCTCTGACTCGGTTCAGGCCTCCATTAAAAGGCAGGCGGGGTGCTATCAGAAAGAAAGGTCAGCGGGGATCACTGCAGATGCTTTTCAGCTGGGGCAACCCTTGAGGCTATCTTTGCTTTTGTGGGCACAGAGAATCAGTTAAAAACAAAACAGAAAATCAAACAAAAATCCAGTGAGTGCAGGGGAGCTTTGAGCTACATCACTTGTGTTTGTCTTATTCCTAAATTACAGTGTCATTTTTGTACAGTGCTCATTATTATCACATGCATACATCAGGAAGTGTGTTTGTTACAGTGAATACCAATGAATCCCGAATGGCAAACTGCTTATTTCACAGTGTTATCGAAGGAAAGTAGCATAACCTTTATTCCCTTTGGACTGAAGTAATTTTCTTTCCCCCCCTGCGTAAGATGAGACAAAAATAGGTACAAGTTTGTACTGCGGTTGGTGGATTTTATCAATAAAAAAGTGCTAGTGCACAAAGCCATCTATTTGCATGAGCACCAAACCATGTGCCTCTCCGTCACAGTGTTACTGCATTGGGCAAAATTACAGTAACTCAGCCAACACCTTTTTCATTAGTGGTACTTGCTTCATGCTTTAATAACATTAATTTAACAGTGTTAATTTTAATGTACAATGACATAATGGTTCCTAGGAACCTGGCACTACACCATAGGGTGGGCAGGTGTAGGATGTTGCCTACAAACAAGTTGAACCATCCTCATAGCATCTTAGCTGTCATATGAAAACTGGTTCACTATGAGCTAGTTTACTTGGGAGCATTGGTGTGGGAGAGCTCAAACAGCCTTTCTCTGTAAGGGTGAGGTTGTATTTTATTTTCCTTTCATGCCTGTAGCATTGAAGCTCGTGGTCATTTTGCTCCTATGGGAAATGAGCTCCACAGCCATGGGCCAGCTGGCAGGAGAGTGATTTTGTGGGGAGATCTCTGTTGAGGGCAGACCTGTGGGTCCTTCAAGAGGAGTCACAGTCAGAGTGAGGTGGCATCCTGAATAATTTGTGCAAGTCTGGGGAGAAGTTCCTGCAAACCTGGCAGGTTTCTTGGATTAGATAGCTGGGCTTTCCAGGCAAGAGGAATGCAATAGGTCCTACTTACCTGGACATCAGCAAATCGTTTAATGTTGTGCTGTTTGCATGTTTATCCCAATAAACTGGAGATTAGAATGAGTACTGTTAAGACGTTTGAAGAACTGACAGAGCAACAAGAAGTAGCATTAAAAGGGAAAGTATCTGGCTTGGTACATGAGTGGAGTTCTTCAAGGATTCATCTTGGGGACGGATCTTATTTAATATTTTCATGAATGGCCTTGGCACAAAACATAGTATGTTGCTGAAGTCTGCTGATGACACAAACTTGGGAGGTGTGCCATACAGAAAGAACTGGATGACCTTGAAGACTGGAGTAATAGAAATGAGATGGCATCCAGTAGTGCAAAATGCAAAGTCATGAGTTTAGGGAGTAATAACAATTTCCACCAAAAACTAGAGACTTGTCAGCTATAGATGACAAAGGAGAAGAAATACATGTGGATAGCTCAGTCAAAGGAAGGGCTCTGAAAAAGGTACATACAGCTTCAAATATATGCTGGGAAGTGTTTCTTCCATGAGAAGGTAGGTATGCCATTTCCCAGGAACTGGAGAAGCCTCATGTGGCATCTTACGGACAATTCTGATCCCAGTTTTCTTGAAGTGTCAGTTTGCCCTGGGCTGTGTACAGAAAAGGATGGTGAAAATGCTGGGAGGATGGAGAGCTTGTTCTTTGCAAGAGTGAAAGAGCTAAGATTTTAACCTAGACAAATGAAAGCTGAGAAGAAGGGTCATGGCTTTACGTCTGTACAGCAGAATGGTAAGCATCAGAGAGGAAAATTAACTATATAAGTTAAAGAACACAAGGCAAACTGGGTACAAATTGGTCTGACTCTCAAATGAGAGGAAGGTTTGTGACTATGCAGAGCACGGAGGCTCTGAAACAACCTTCTGGTAGGAGCTGGGGACAAATAACACCTTGTTATAAGAACAAGCTTGGCATGTTTGTGGAAAGGATTATAACACCTGGGCTTAAAGGATATAGACTTTGGAGGCTGCAGGCACGTCTCCAGCCACTCCTAGAGGGGTAAATTTCACAGGTGCTTTTGAAAAGTTGGCTGTTTACTTCAAAAGAGAGGCAAATAAATTAGAAGAAGTTAGAAATGGTTTCAGAATAAGAGATTTCTATCACTGCATGTAGCCTGATGCATCGACCCCATGCAGGTTCAGCAGGTGCTGGAAACAGAAACCTCCAGCTGGAAAGGTGGGCTCATTTTACTGCTATGACACAGTCTAACAAAGTGTGATACAAGCTTGTCTTGAATCAGCAGACACTTGAATCTACTTTGCTAAATATTGGCCCAAAGCAATTCCTAAAAACTCTTTCCATCAGCCTACCCTTTGACTTGAAAACTGTTACCTACTTGGAGCTGCTTAGGCTGTGTGTTATTTTCTGGTACCTTGCAGTGTCCTGCAGTACTGTGTTTAGGAGCATGTGTAATTTCTGATCCAGTATTTCACTTTTGAAGTGCAGTGCTGTGGACATTTCTATAGCATAGCCCAGCCCATCTTGTCATGTTTAATAACCCTAGGGAAAGCATGTCAGTTTAACACTCAGGTCTCTCTTCCTTTGCTTTGCTAACCAAAGTGTTGAGCTCCACAAAAATATCTGAAGGGACAGTTGACGCAAAGAGCAAAATTTGTGTAATATGAAGTAAAGAAGAAGCCAAAGACAAGCGAAAGAAGGCTTTTTGGCTTACAGCTTTCCTCTCACTTGATCTGATGTAAAGTACAGTGAGTACTTAGCATTCCTGTGGAAATGGGCAAACACTTTCTTCTGTAGATGACAATTGCCATGGTTTAACAGGTACTCTACACTATGCTCCTTTCAGTGTATATAAAGTGGAGACTTAACAAAGTGGATTAGGTAGTGAATCAAGTTGGAGGTTTTCATTAGGCACAACTCATGGCAGAAGGACTGCATGAAAGGAAGTAGCTGAAAATAAAAAATAAATGTGAATTTTCCAGTCATTTGGCATTGCCTTCCTTGCAGGGAAGTGAGCCCAACCTGTCCAGCCATAGCTGTCTGTGAGTGGAGAGCCAAAGTTTTTCAACTCTTCCTTTAGAATCTTTCATGAGTGAAGGTCCTACATCATCTCTAGGTGCTCCAGGAGCTGCCATTTAAAAAATGTTGCTAATTAAGAAGATGTCTGCATGTCCCTGGAGAGGGAGAGCTCACAAAGACCTGTTGTCTCCATAGGATCAGCTCCTTATAAAGATGTAGCACATCTAGTCTCTAAAGACTCTTCATTGTTGAGAAGCCATCCCTTCCTTCCAAGAGACTCAGCTGAGGATATGGAGAAGAATCTGTGACGAAGTCATGGCACTCTGATTCCCTGGCTGAGGAGGTATGTAAGGAGGGAGGCTTCTGCTATGCTAAAGAGACCAGAATTTACTTGGTTGCTGAAGCAGAGAGGGGCAGTATATCTACTGTTCTCTTTGCCCAGGGCGTGTTGGCTTTTCCTACAGGTTTTGATTGCACCCTTCATTAAAAGAGCCATTCCTCCCTCCAAATTAGGTGGAATCCAGCACTGAAAGAATCCAGCCCAAGTTCCAGTTTATTTCTCCATAAAACATCTGTATTGTTCTTCCAGGATGGCTCTGCCAAATGAGTCCTCAATAAACCCAAAACCTGGCAATAGACAAAACGCTAAAAAGCGCCTTTTTAATATGGAAAAGTATCCTGCAGTGTCGCAATCTTCCAGTGGAGACCACCCCCTACCCCTGAGAAACGCAGAACCCAGGCCCACAATTTGCCTAGGGTAAAGCAACAGAGCTGGGCCTGTGCTGATTTACTCCAGCCAGAGGATCTGGCCTATAGTTTCTTGGGATTTTTTTCTTTTGTTTTTTTTTTTTTCCTGAAGATCCTTAACTTTTTTTTCTCCTTTTTTTTTTTTTTTTTTCCCTGTGGATAGAAGCTTTGCAAGTTCCTTCTTTTATTGTTAGCTCATTTGGCAAGAGCAGCCAAGCAACAGAAGTGTTTTATTTGGAAATAGTTGAGGGGGAAGTCGACAATGTCCGGGGTCTATTCTGATTGCATGAGCTCTGGGAGGTTTTCACCTCTGCTTCCAGGCTGCACCAGGCTGGGATTATCTCATTTGATTTCATTGGATCTGTGTGCAGTTAAGAAGTGGGGAAAATTAAAGGTTAGTGAAGTTTGCCTTTGTGTCACACTAGAAGTTTTTAGTTACTTAAGTGCAAAGTGATAGCTCTCTTCTCTTTCTCTGTAGACTGAAATATCATGCAAAGTTCTAGTTAGCTGATTTGAACGCAAAATATAATTTATGCAGCTTATATTCCATTGCAGAAGAGATCTTGGGAAAGAAGCAGGGGAAATGCCTATATTGGCTAAGGTGGGGAAAATGCAGAGTGTGAAAGGCACTGGTAGCTGAGTCTCCTCCATCTGAGTATTGCACTCAGAAACTCTCACTCTTTTATGGCCAGCTATAATACATGCTATTATTTTGATCTGTGATGTTGCCTATGTCTGTTGATTTCTTTCCAGATCTTTAAGACCCCCTTCACAAAAGCTCCACTCAGCAGGGATTAAAGGCTCCACTCTGCAAACACCCAAAATAAACCAGAAACAGTGCATTACTGCAGGCAGATCTTTTTTCTTCCATGCTTGAGGCTCTTGTGAATCGGTTGAGATCTGCCCCGTTTTGTGCAGTGCTAAGTGCACACATGAGCTGAGGTTTGTCTTTCCTGCTGTGCTCTGCAGGGCTCATCCAAAATAGCTCAGGGCCAGATTTCTAAGAATTCAGCACCCACAGACAGGGCCAAGTAAGGAAGTCAGGAGTGATCTTAATGTAATGAGTAGGTAATGACTTGTGGCATGGGGAGTAGCTGGGTATCTGTGTATGTTTATGTGGGTGTAAAATGATTCACCCAAGGCCAAGGAGGCCCTCAGTGTCAGCACCAAGGTTAGCCTTTCAGAGTATGGTTTCAAGAGCCCAGCACTCTGACTTAGGAGCAGATTTTCAGCCCCTCATTTTCCACCAAGGACAGTTGTGATGAGATTTTCAGGGCATGGTGCACAAGGGCATGCTGAGCTCTTCTGAAAATATGGCCACTCCTTGTTGTGTCTCTGTGGAAATGGGGTTACTCAGGGAAACTCATCCTCTGCCTAAGTGCTGAGCTGTTAAGAAGCCAGCCCTGACCCTGATAGCCTCACTGACCTGAGGTTGGATATGGAGTCTCTATGCACCTTCAAAGCTTCACAGCCACAGCCTAGCAAAAGGTCTCCTACTTAACTGATGAGTTACTAGAGTTAATTAATTGATGCTTCTAAGACAACCTGATGATAGAAAATGCTGTTTACCAGATAATATTACTAGGGCCCTGTGGGCAATTCAAATGTGCTATTCCCTGCAGGGACTGACTCGTGTCATTACTACAGCGCTGATTCATGTCTTTACTGTAGAGCTGATTAGATGACTCTCAAATGCTTTCCCACCACCACAAACCCAACACTTGTCACCAGACAATGCAGTTTCCCAATCAGCTGCTGGGCTCTCTATAGCTGGTCACTCCCTAGATCAGGTATTGGGGCCTCTAGAATTGCAAAAGTCTTTTATAAATAGTGAGTTGATTTTATTCTGTGAATGTTACTTTTAGCCTTCAGCATGTGTTCAGGCTATCTCCTAAACTGTGTTTTGTTTAAAACCATAAGTACCACTGAGATTTTTCCTTAAAGTGAAAGTGCTGGAGAGAGTGACACATCAGGAGTTTGGGTTTCACGTAAAATCAGGGAAGATCTGCAGCAAAATCACAAGAGTTGGCAACAGAGGAGTTTTCTTTCTGAAAGGGCCAGCACAGCTCGATGCACAGACGTTCCGAGAGCAGCTCCTTTGCTGGTGCAGCTCCAGCTCTACCAATGCCAGGGAAAGGATGCAAATTTACAGCTGCTGAGGATCTGCCACCATCTGGTTCATTGCTGGTCAGTTTCTTCCGTATTTTAAGGACCAGTGAGAAGAAGTAGGCTTGCTGGAGACACATGCCAGCTAGTGAGCACAGTGTTAATTGTCTCCCCAGAGAGTTGCCTTCTGCATGATGGAGAGGAGGGAAAACTGAACTCCCTTTCTTCCTGCTCTTCACTTTAGGGGTGGTGCACAAAGGGAAGTCCTATAGCTTCTGTTCAACACAGCATCCAAATAGGGAGGGAAATGTTTCAGCATGGAAAGCTGTGCCTTTGCCCCAGCTTTTGCATCCAAACAAGCACAGTCAGGCTTTCAGGTCACCTGGAAATAAGGCTGGCTTTGGAGACAAAGATCCTGGCGTTCTTTAAGGAGGGGTCCTTGATACCCTAGGCATGGGGGATTCTCTCTATATTTTGAGGACAGGATGTCTGCTGTGCAGCAGGGACTGCCTTCTGTGCTTTCCTGCTGAAATACCACATCACAGTGCTTCCTGGGGTCAACCCAACAGTGTCCATCCAGCCGGCACACAGAAAGTGCAGCTTTTGGAAAAGCGAATATAATTTTAAAGTTGGCCTGAGAAGCCTCCATCTAGTTTTCAGGGTTCCAGAATGTTGTTTTATTAGGATTACAGTCTTGTTCTTCTTAGGTTTCAGCAGGCGTTTATGACTGTTACAACAGGAATGAAAAGCTGGGGCTGGAATCGGCATCGCTTTCTCCTGCCAGGCACAGGGTTCACGGTGGAGGCCAGACATATGTCTTTCTCCCACAGATGCTACTTTTTTTCTGGATGAGGAGGTGAGCTCTGTCCTCTCCCTTGAAGAGAGGGCTGGCAGCAGCTCTGAGATGTGGGGGCTGCACAGGGGGCCCAACTGCTGAAGGTAATTGCTCTGTTGATTCACATCATTCTCCTCTGCTGTTTACAAAGAGGAGAGACCAGGTCCTGGCGGGGCTGCAGGGAAGGTCATGTTTGTGTAGGGTGCTGTAGGATGCCTTGTGTTGTTCCTGTCTCCTTTCTCCCGTGCCCCATGGACATACTTCCCTGGAGGCTCTGAAGTTAGCAGAGGGGATTGGTGAGAGAGAGAGCACGTCAGGGCCAAAACCATCTGTGCCTACAGACATTTCTCCCTTTGTTTTTTTCCAGCCTGCACTATTCCAGACATTCACCTGTCCATATTTCTGCAGAGAGAGAAAACCTCTCCTTGAGGGCTCCTGAGCCTAAGAGGGGTTCTCTGTCTCCTCAGAGTCCATGTTGTCTACATGTGAGAGGCACAGGCATGAAAGTAAGGGTAAAAACAGCCCCCACAAGTCCCATACTATCCTTTTAGGTCTTGTGGCTGAGCTGGTTTGGGGAGCTAAATCCCCTGCATTATCCACAGAAGTGAAGGAGTTCAGCCTGCCTGAATGGCCCAGCATGGAGAGTAGAACTCAGCTCTCTGCTTGGGTAATTTCTGGCTACAGGACAGCTGGGCCTTCTGCACAGTAATAATTAGCAGACAGATCCTGCTGACTTGGGAAACTCATCTGAGGGTTTGTTTGTGTGTTTGTTGTTTTTATGAGAAGGTCCATATGCCTTTCAGATTTTGTTATTTTCAAAGAACTGATGATCTGAGGAACAGAGTTGACATCGTTGGTTGTTTTCTTGGACTGCTTTAAATAGCAGATGTAGGTTGGTAGAAGGGCTACAGCTCGTTATACTGGTGGAATTTGATGAGTTTTATTGCAAAGACATTAGGGCAGCTCTTAATACAGAGAGAAAAGAGGCTTTGTACCTGGTGGGTACTGATCATCCACCAGTGCACCCCTTCATGTGTTGGATCATATCCAAGAGGCAATATGGGAATTTCTGCATGTAGTTAAAATTTATGAGACTGCCTGCCTGAATGCATGAGTATGTGAGCACGTGTGTAGTGGAACGAGGCTCTCTAGCACAATACTTAATCCAAATCCAGTTTCATCAGTGGGATAAGACAGATCAAGCACCAGCTGAATATGATCCTCAGGGTCTGCCCCTATAATTTAGACACCGTGTTTATGGCATACACAGTAACTGCCAATGCACAAAACATGTGATTTACTTTGAAACCCTGGATGACCCGGATTTTCCAAATCAGAACCTTCTTTTAACTCTTAAGATAACAGTGCCTAGTAATTCATGCATTTGCTGATCTCTGGGGCAGTTCTAGTTCAATGCTGGCTTTTTCATAGGGGATGGAAATACTATCTAACATGTAGTGCATCTGATTGTTACTCTGAAATGTGTGCTCACTCAAGGTGTTTAAGAAACAGGCAGTAGAGTTTGAGCCACAACTTTGTCATCAGGGAACACAGATATTCAACTCTAAATGCTTGCTATGTCATGTTCCTTCTTTCAACACTCTCCTGTTCCTGGTGAATAGCCATATTTAGTGTGTTTTTTATCAGGTTTTTGAGAGTTCTCTCACTTTTGCTAGCAGAGCTCCCCATAAGTGGGAGCCATCAGCCCCATTTTATAACTTTCTAACCTAATGAGGGCATAGCATCAGAATTTTGATGCTCCTTTTGGGGTCCTGTTTGTGAAACTTGCCACCATGATCCTTAGAAACCTTCCCCTCCTTATTCCTGGTTACACTTGCCAGCGCTGACCTTTCATTTATTCCATCCATGTTGCCCCCTGAAGTGACTCCTCCAAGTCTTTGATCCACCAGATTTCACAAAGCCAGGCTGCTGTAGCTGACCTTTGCCTTGTTAGTCCTCCTGTATCCTGACCACCCTTTTCAGCTGTTTTCCACTTTTATCTCACTTTGAATTAATCTCATTCAAATAAGAATGGGCAGAGAAGTCTTGAGGAAGATGTTCTGGGTTCAGCAGTGCCCTATACAATGTCCATGACTATAGTAGGATGTTGTATTAGTCCCATAGTCATCTTGTGGGTTGTATGTTGTTTCCTCATATATGATATTCTGATGTTCCTGTTATTTATAATGTCTTTGTACTCTGTGCCTCAGGCAATTCAGTTAGAAATACTTCTGCATTTTGCAGCAGTGCTGATAAAGGCAGTGTTACATGCAGTCATCCCACAGCTGATACTGAGAATTTGTCCAGTAACATCCCTTTGGTTCAGTTGCTCTGTCAGTACAACATGTTATCAATCATCTGCATTTCAGCCAACTTATTATCCTCCCTACAACACTTGTCTTATCCCTCTCTTCTACAGTTTAACTAGTAATTTTGTGTGGCAATATATTTGTATAGAGTAGCCTCGTAAAAAAGCCTGATGTTTTTATACTCAGGTTCAAGTTTTTTTCCTATGTCACATTTTGCCACCTCTGTCTTTATTCTTTACCCAGTGTTTCTTCTGAAGCTTTGTATAACATTGATACTGGTGTTGTGAGCCTGTGAGTGGTCCTTAAATGAAGGATAAAGGCACACAATTTTCTTTTCTCTAATGCATCAGTTTCAGCATCATAAATCTTATAAAGGGATTTGCAATTCCACATGCTATTCCTTTCAGTGTTCAGACCTGAATTGGTATTGCTTCTTTCCAACTCAAGCACATTTAGTATTTAACTAGATACTAATGGGTGAGTAACTCCTATATTTCTCCTAAAGGGACCACTGCACGCTCTGTATACTGGGATGTACGAAATGCAGCTTAAAAGATGAAACTTTAATTTTGTACAAACACAGCATTCAACTTCTGTCTTGACTGTACAGGCATGCCTTAAATGGTTCTCTGCAGTCAGGTAGCATCTCTGCAGCGTATTCACTGTCACTAGACTCCTGTGTGGAGTTTTTGCTGAAACAGACTCAGGTGTACACAGAATGGACATAACACTGTTAGCTCCATGTTTAGAGAAGGAAGTCTTTCACATTTCTGCTAAAGAGCTGCTTTAATATCTGGGGGTTTCATATATTTAAGTCAAGTGTACAAAAAGTCTGTTACCTTTCCAGGGTACACTGCCTAAGGAAGACAAACCTATGTTAATTTGACGTGACTGAAATAAGACCATATCTGCATCAGACCTCTCTGGATGATAAGGTATGATTTGTTGTGAAAGAAGTAACTCTGTCATGAACTGGCAGGCAAATGGCTGAGATCCAGGGTAAGCCTTCTGAAGACCTGCAGAAGAGTCTATACACAGTCTGAATATACTGGATTTATCACAGAGGGAGGGATGTTATCTCTAATTGTTGTAAATTTGTATGCTGGCTTAGTTCTTTTCAGTGGAGGAAAGCTTAAGAAACTAGATCTGAAGGAGATGATAACCTTCTCAGCTGAAGGAATGATGACTTTCTAGAAAGGGTGAAAAATATCTAAACTTTTTCCAGGTTATTAGTATCTTCTAAGCTAGTTTCATGTGGAAGTGTGGCAGAGTGGCATGCTTGGAGCATGTCCCAGGCACCAGGATTGGAGTCTCACAAGATGCTTCAGGTTATCAGCACCACAGGAACCCTGTATCTCTGCCAGCTATGGCCCCAGACTGACAAACCCAGTTTTTCCTCAGCTTTTCTGGGTGCTTTCTGTGAGGATGTTGTTTTCCTCATTGCATTTTTTTTTTCCAAATGAAACCAAAAAAAGAGGAATCCTCAAAGTGTGGAAGCTAGCTTCAGATTGGAAATGAAATTCAAATTGTGCTATCCACTTTTTTATCTCTCTCTTTCTCTTCTAGAGCTACTCTTTGTAAATCTTCTCCCCTGCCTGGGAAGTGGTGCTGTAGACCCCTGGCTCTCTGCAGTCACACCATTCAATTTTTACATAAGTGCAAGCAGCAGTTTTATGAATGCTTGTAATTTGGTTGCATTTGGGGATATTTTCATGTGACAAGTGAGTAAAAGATCTATTTTTTTTTTTGTCAAGAGACTTCCTTGCTAGAAATATTTAAGCCCTTATTGCAAGAATTAGGACCCTAGGACATTTCAAACTGAAGAGCACAGGGGTTGTGTGAGAAAACCCTTGCACAGTGTTTGTTCCTCAGACCTTCTTCTCTGAAACAGGTGAGCCATTTCAGCTGTATAAAAATAGATTAAAAAATCTTCCTCACACAAAACCCAGCCCTGAGGCTCATGATTAACATGAGTTATCTCACCTATATGGCTGGAGAAGGGCTATGTTTCAAGTAACAAAAGCCATATTCTTACAATAGGAAGTAATTAATAAGATTTATAATGGACAGTAGTGCTACCTCTACCTTTAATGAAGGTTTTTTTCTGCTAAAGCTTATTCACAGGCTTCATTCTGAGAATATATGTAAGTGCTGGCAGGACCAGTGGCCCATGTAACTGTAATGCAGTGGGTTGCTATAAAACAAGTGAGAGAAATTCTAAGGTTTTGTTCCAGCAGTCGTAGTGGGGGTGAAACCAGTAAGTCTGTACCAGAAAATCCACACATTTTATTTTACCATAAAGAAATTTGCTGTAGAAAAGTAATTTTGAAAATATCTGGAAGAAACTCCTACATTTACTCCGATTTTTTAAGGTTTTACCACCTTTTCTGCTTGGTTTCATAAGAAAAAAAACCAGTAATTTAATGTGTTTCTTTTTTGCTTCTTTTTTTTTGAAAAACAGTAAGTAAAATACTATTTATTTATTTTACCTTTACTATTTGTGTTACTTTCTTAAGGAGAGGATTAGCGAGCAAAACTTTGAGTTACAAATGTGACAAAAGACCTTCAAAAAGAAAGATGAAAGCAAGTTAAAAAATTTAAGGCTTCTAAAAAAGCCCAGTACTCTCTCTTATATGTATGTTTTAAACATCACTCACTCTTGAGGAGGAGTCAGTTTTTTAAAAAGAGAAAAGGAAATATTTCTGGTCTCAAATTAAGATGCTTAAAATTTTATTTTTCCATCATTTCTTTCCTTTTAAATTAAAAAATAAACTCCATTTAGCTTAAAAAACTACTTTCAAATAAAAGAGTTGCCTTCAAGAAATCCCAGATTTTCAATTAAGAAACTTCAAAGTTTGCTTAGTTTATGTATTTAAGGTGTAAAAAAACCAGAGTAGTGAAATTGAGAGTGGCAAAAGTTGACCTAAAAAATTTGCTAGAATAGACTTTTCCTTCTAGGCTATTTAAATACATTGCTGAAATATGAAAGGAGAAGGATTTTTCTCAGCTCAGAGAAATATGAGTGAAATTGGGATAGAGCCAGTGAGTGATTTTATAGAAGGTGCTGAACCTCCATCATCTGTCTTTTGTTCAGATTTTAACAGGCTTCATGAAGTTGTATTTATGTATTTGCCGGTTGTTCTCCATCCTTCTTTCAAAAGCAAACCAAAGAGACTGAGATTGAGGTGGCCTAAATCAGGCCAAGGCAGATGTTCGCTGATCAAAGAGATAATTTTGCAATACTATGCTCTCTGTCCTGCCAGCTTCCCTTGCTATGGTCCCAATGAACAGGGGTGGCATTCTGGGCCCAGGTCCTTGAAAGAGGAGGTGAATGTCCATTTTGCATATCCCATTTGTGTGCTAAATGGCTGTGGTATCTTAAACAGAGATACAGTGGCAATTAAAATAATGAGATACATAAAAGACACCTGCTTTAAATAAATACAGTAATCTGCCCAAAGCTCCTTGAATGGACTGGTATTCAGCAAGAGCCCTGAACCTGCATACATACCTATGCTTAACAACATAATCATTAAAGAACAGAAACCTTTCCTTCTAATCCCCCTCATACAGGACAACATGTGGATGTTAGCATATTTGGACTGCTTTGCATTCCTTCTTGCCTGCTTTTGAGAACATACTACATTTTAAAACTTGTTGGGTTCTTTCATGTTTTATTTGACCCTATGTAATTGCATTCCTGAAGGAATAACAGGCTCCCACAGTGATTTATACCCTGTATTAAATGTCAGTTTTGAAGAGACACAGTTAGTTTGGTTTAACCTCCTGCCTTCCTATGTAAGTTCAAAACTGAAGTGGAACTCAGGATCCAAGGGGAAAAGTAAAAAGATGAAAATGGACTTACAGGCAGCGTGGAATGAGACATATATGTTCCTGGCCCTGCACCTTTAGAAGCCACTGGAATGAGATTCCAAAAAGCCATTTCTATTTTTAACTGTAATTTGTATACTTCATTGCTGCCCTTGACCAGTTGAAAAGGCTGTAAATTAGCACTGCAATACACTCTGCTTTCTCCAGGCAGACAACTGAAGTGTCTCTGACAATGGGCCAGAACATTTTTGCTGTAAAATCAACAAAACCAACAACAAACCAACCTCCATTGGGTTTAGCATGTGTCCCAATAAGAAGGTCAGCAAAATAAATTGTCCTTGTAATTAAGAGTTGCTCCTTTGTTTTTATGTGTTTAACTGTGCATATATAGCAAAGCAGGATAGGTATGTTATTACTGTTTTAAATATTTCATTCCCTTTGTAGATTTCCTTACGACACAGTTAACAACTGCTTAATCATATGTTATGACCTAATTATGGGGGATTCAGTTAAATAAATCTTGATGTAAGACTATATTCTTGATGTAATGGTCCTCTGATGGCCGCTTTTATGTGCATGTGTGCACTTCAGTGTAGAGGTAAATGCAGCCTAAGTTAGGATCTGACACATAACTTAAATTGTCATCATCTTTAGAATCACTGCTGAAACAAGTTACCAGGAGACCTCTTTTAAGCAATATTGTTCATTAAAACATATTGCCTATACCCAGGAAATTAACATCCTAGTGGCCATTTGCTTTAATGTGTAACTGTAACATTTAATTTTCCAGAAAGAAGATTTAGCTGGAGCTGCTCCAAGGAGGATTCTCTTTTCACACTGAAAGCAATAGATTTGATTCATAAAAGCTTTGCTCAGATTAGTTTTCCCTAAATATCTTTGGCAAAAGTATTTAAATTAACACAAAGCTTTTGTAGGATCAGGCCAAGGGACCATTGGTAGTTGTTCTGACATACGCAAATGACTATAGTTTTTCAGCTGAAGTAATTCAAGGCACATCTGTTGCTTTTTCCAGAGCCTCTGTTGTCCATCAGATGAATGATGAGTACAGCTTTGATCTGCTGTTTGTCAGGTGGGAAGGCTGACAGTGATCTTTTATTTTGAAGTGAAAAATGTAGGTGATAACTTTTGCTTGTGATTGGATTTATCTTGCCAAGCACAGGTATCTGAAAGTCATGGAATAAGTTGCCCTCTGGAAACGCGTATCTCTGTTGACTATTCAGAGAGCTAATATGACCAGCTTAGACCTGATGCTTGCCTTTCAGGTAGATAGAGTTAGGTAAGATGAGTCCTACCATGTAGTGTGTGCACAGTATTGTGTATCAGCTTCCTGACTTCTAGATGTGCTGCCTTATCCCTGTAAATGTTTGTGCCTTGATGTGAGAGACTCAGGGATAGTTCCCTCACCAGACAAAAAATGTAGCTGGAAGACAAAAATTTTATGGTAATTTGAACGTAGAAGCCCATGGTTGCAATTAATATCTCTGACATACAGGATGAGCTCTGCCTTTCCTAACTTCAGATGGCAGGATGAGAGGCATCCATCCCTCCACTTGTCACACTATGTCATCAGTGGAGGGAAGAAGTGCTGTCTAATGGGATTATTCCTGACGGTGTGATCAGTTCAAAGTCAAAGGAGCAAGTCTTGAACTTGAATGTTTGTGCTTCCTGCCTATGAGACTTGGTTCTGCAGTATTCACTAGGATCACCCACAGTAGCTGTCCAGCTTCAGGATCATGAAGAGCCTGTCCTAAACTGATCAGCACTTGCTCTGTTTTTTATTTTGCCATTTGTGGTACCTAGCCAGGACTGCAGGTTCCACAGGCAGAGCATTATCCATTCATGTGTAAAATGAGAACAGAGTTCAACTATGCCAGATATAGAGAGGGAAAATGTGAAGACAAACTTGCCTTAAGGTCCTCATTCAGTGGGCTCCGATTTAAACTGACCTGTGCACATGCATACTGCGCATGGCTGTTTACTTGGTTATTACATGATTTGGGTAGTGATGGTATAGAGATTATATCCTGGGTATGAATCTGTTAGTCTCCCTGGTAGGTTTGATTCGAGAAGGAGGTTAACCAATAGCAGAAAAAGGATCTTAAACTAATGTGAGTAGAAAAAAATCAATTCCCCGTTAGCAACAATATATCAACATGATTTTACCTAATTGCATCCAGCCCTACAGCCAGCGCTTGTTCTCAGTAATAACAATTAGGAATTAAAGGACTAAGTGAGGAGTATCTCATGGTTATCTCAAATCTCAAATATTTTGGAAAATATTAGTATTTTCCAGGCATTCAAAACGCTAAAAACTAAACCAATGCCAGCAGAGGGAGACAAACCCTGTTACCAGCCCAGCCCAGTCTAGTGAGACCTGAAGAACTTTTGTATGGGAAGCCAAAGTGGAAAACTGCAGGAAGAGCATCTTTTGTTCAATGTTGTGTGTGCAATCAATGTCTGAACGTGTTTAGTGGCATTAACTTAGGGATAAAGGAAGCTCTCTTAGAAACAAAATCTCTTGGTACCATACTAAATGTCTCATTGACCTAAATAAAATGTTTATTGTTGGTGGGTTGCATGTGTATGTGGATGAGTGTATGCACAGAATACATTAAAAAATGCAGCTATGCTATTGGTTTCAGATGAAGAGTCAGAACGTTTAAAAAAAGATTCACCCAAAAAAAACTTGTTTTTTTCCTGGTTTTTATTTCTTGCAGAGAGTAGACAGTCACTGGACTTGACGCAAGTAAAGCTGTAGGCTTGTGTACTCTAAAACTGTGTTTTCTGGTGAATGGAAGAGCTATTTCAAATATTTTGATGGCTGTCCTCAAGCAAGAAAGCAACCCAAAGTTTCACAGATAAGTTACTTTTAATGTCATTTGAAAATAAATTGAAAGAAAGTAAAAGAAACCGAATCACAAAAGCTTTTTTAAGGTGTAAACACAGAAGATATTGGCTCAGGTTGGCTAATTTTGCTCTCCAGATGACACAAAAAAGTCACAGGTAGATCCAGAAGCATTTTATTTCCATAATGTTTAGTGCCAAATGAAAATGTTTCCTTTGCTTTGCGTAGTTGCAACTCCTGTCTCTGAAAGAGTGGAAATGGAGGGGAGATGGAAAGATAAATGTGAAAATTATATCGTCTGCTTTGCAGTGTGTTTTTTAACCTTTTCATGTTCCTTTAGGTTGTGAAGCAGTCTTGGATTGCTTGAGGCTGTAAGATGGAGATTTCTTTCACCACTGAATGATTGTACTTGTATTTACTTCACTTGTCATACAGGTTGTTTTTTCACTCCTCTGTCTGTGTGTCTAAGTCAATGATTGACTTGAATATGTGGTGAAGCATCCCCTTGTTTGTGTATATTGGTTATTGCATGTGATTATTGAGTTTTTTTTATAGCAAAGAATTGCATGCAATGGCAGGGAGCTGCAATGCGTTTTTAAAAAACCAATTCCATTGTCCTTTGCATTGGAGGTGAACCGGATGGATTGGCACAACTGATACTAGCAGAGCTGGTGTTCAAACTCCAAACCCTACATGTGCTATGGGATTGAGTTGCTTACTTCAGGGGGAGAGGGACCTTGTTTGCCAAGGTTAAGCATCAGTGCATGCTCTCTGAATGTGTCCTTCCATGTGCATCTTGCAAAACTCTCATTTTGAGCAGTGCATGGTAAGTGATGCATATGGCTGTGGCTGTAAGACCCAAGGATCTGAGATGGAGGAGGCCCCCACAGTCAGATGATGTTCATGCTGGCTGGGTCTACAGGCACCACTTTCAGACCTGACAGGATCTACCCATCTGGGAGTCCCACATTTCTTGGCTGGAGGAAAGCTTTTGAATGGGGTGCAGACATGGCATTTCATAGTATCAACCATAAGAGAAAATATGCGCAGGGGGAATAAAAAAAGTGTTGTTTAATTAATTGTCTAAATAGAAATAAATGTGGATGCCTTCAAATGCACTGCCACAATAGATGAAACCAGCAGTAAAAATCTCTGAGAGCGTTCAAGAAAGATTTTGTCCTTCCTCACTGTGGAACAAAGATCCTGTATATATACTGACTTGTATAAATACATAGTAGTAATTAAAGGGGCAGAGAGAACCTTGGAAGATCATCCATCCCTTTACCCCAAGGCAAGATTTGCCAGGTCTGAGCCATTCCTGGAAGATCTTTGCCTTAATAGTGACGGAGTCTGTAGCTCCTTGACTAATTTGCTCCAGTGTTCACCTGTCCTTCCTCTTAGGAAACGTGTATAATGTTTGACCTATATCCTCCATGCTGCAATTTAAACACATTATTTCTTGTCTTATACCCAGTGGACATGGAGAACAATTTATTACCTTCCTATCTGCAACAACCTTTCACATAGTTGAAGGCTGTTATCATGTCTCCCCCTCCGTCTTTTCTTCTCTAGACTAAACAAACCCAATTCTTTCAATCTTTCCTCATAGGTCATGTTTTCTAGACCCCTGATCATTTTTGTTACGGAAATAAACATCCTTTAAATCAAGTTCTGTGAATCAATCTTGTGTAGAAAGGAAGGGAAACAGAGAGGTTAGAGTTAGCATTGGGAACAGGAATCTGGTGGTGAAAGAAGTGAATTTTCTGAGGTCTGTTGAGAGTACAGCCTTCCATCCTTCTTTGGGTTTTGGAAATACATTGAACAAAATTTTCTTTTCCCAGATTTCCTTGGGAAAGTTTTACACATCTGCTACCAAAAGAACGCCAGTATTTCATTTCCACGGGTTATATGGAAAGTGGTCTCTGAAAGCACTGAGCAGGGTACCAGAGGGAGGTAATTTTTAATCAGATGGCATGCTCTTCATGCAGAATTTCTAAAATCAACTTGCCTGCAGTGATGTCAACCCTTGTTCTCCAACAAGTAATGCTGAGGTCATCCTCAAAAGGTAGTTTAAAACTGGGTCATAACTCTTGGACCAGAGACTCAACACAGAGATGCTGATGAGTATTTACCTTCTGATTTGGTTGTGATATTCTCCTTTATTACATGAGCTGCTCAGACAGCACTGGAAATACCAAACACCAAAACCAGCTGTTTCAGCTGCAAAGACATACACTGCCCAAGGCTGTAGTCCATCTGAATACCTATTTTGTAGAAAACAGTGCTCTAAGAATTGCCACCATTTCTCTCTATGAGGGTGATTTTTTTTTTCACAAGACTCTTACTGGTCTATCAGTGCAACCATTCACCAGAGCCCAGAGGTCTAAGCTTTGTCTGCTCCATCAGTTCTAGAGTATTAGCCTCTGTACAATATCCCACTCATTTCTCAACTGTCTCAGACCAGGTTCTCTAAATCTTCTTGACCACTGACTAAATCATGAAACTGAGGGAACAGGGAATAGCTGTCCTAGACTGAGCAGGCATGGAGGTGTTGGATCAAGATACTGATCCAGCAGCTCCTGAGCAACCTCCCCTAGCCGACCATGCATTGAAGAAGTGTTTAGATTAGGTAATCTCCAGAGGTCCCTTCCAAACTTGCTAACTATGTGATTCTTCAATCAGCACATTATATTTGTGCGATAGCTGCTTTAGGAGAGTGCCTTGTAGTTTAGAGCCAATGGCCAAAAATGGATTATAGTTAGATGGACATCCTGCGCCCTTTTACTTTGGATCCACTATTTCAGGTTTCAGAGAAGGTGGATCTAATGCTGCTTACAAAATTTTAATCTCTTCTGTAGACTCACCATGAGCTGGGCCTTTGGCACTGAAGTATCAAGGAGTTAAGGAGATTACTGTTGTCAACTTAAAGACTAGGGAATGCAGAAGAAAGAGAAGTTTCCTGTGTTTATCCTCCTTTCCATCCTCAAAACAGCATGGCCTGAGTTGAAGCTATTTTATGTGTTTTCTGAAATTCTGGACTGTGGAGGACTATGCTGCTAATGCTTCTAGCCAAGCAAAGCCTGCAGCATCCTTTCGTTCTTGGTGATTCAGACAGTCAATGCATTGACTTGCAACTTCCGTGTTACTTAGAGCTAAGTGTGAAGCTGTGGTAAATCTAATTTCAGATCAAAGACACTGCAGCCATATGATGTAAAGCATTCAAACAATAATTTTTCTCTTAAAAAATATTCTTTTGAAGGCTTTATGCTGGGTTCAGATATCACCTGTCTTTCCATAGCCTGTATAAATAGTAAAGCCAGCAGGAGCACTGGACTGCATGCTTTGGCTAACTTGAGAGAAATATGTGCTAACATCTGATCCAGATTCCTCATTAAGGGACGTGGAAACACGGCCTCATTGCTTAGCCTTCAGAACAATGAACCTATAAACATGGAACAGCATAAACTTTTATAGAGAGCAATGAAGGGCCAAGATAGTGCATTGGAGTGCATTGATGCATCTTGAAAAAGGAGTTCAGGAAGATATGCTACAAGGAGAAAAGGTGAAGTGTAGAAGCCACAGAAAGACAGGTTTCAGTCCTTGCACAGGAGATGCTGAAACGTGAGAGGTTTCATATTAGCTGGCATGTCATACCTATGTGAATGTGAAGTTATCAGTAGAAAGTGCAACTAGGTTCTCAGGACTGTTTTGCAAAGGAACTTCCCAAGTGTTCACTTACTAGAGACAACAGTGATTTGACATGTCAGACATGTTAAATTTCAAACCTTGTCTGTGATCAAGATAGCTGAGGGCTCTAACACCCTTTAGCAGAGGTCCAAAATAAACAAGGTGTGGTGAAGAAAACTGTTTTTTGCTCTTGGCAGGTTACTGGAATAGTCTTCCTTTTGCTGTCTGACCCAATGGTAAAGTCTCACTTAATCTTCCAAGAACCAGACTCTACAGGATGCACAAGGACTTCCTTTAAGCAAAGTGAAGGAGGCCAGGGACAATATTTTGGCCGAAGTGAGACACATTTGCTCTTGAGATGCCAGTAAACACATACATTGCAAAATGCAGTTTTACTTTGATGCGTTTGCTTGTCATGATGGGACTGTGTTGTAGTAATAGCCAGGAAAAGCGTCTGGTTTTAGATATTCTTATTTAAAAAAATATCTAAGAAACTCTGCTTCCTTTAACTAGTTGTAAATGGTATTGTAACAGAATCAGTCTTATAGCCATTAAAGTCAGGCTTCCAACATTAGATACAATACTAAAAGTTGCACTTCCAAGATGTAATGTCTCCATGTAATCTTTCCCATATGGACCCTAAAACCTCTAAGATGTGTTTAGGGCCCTGTAAGACACAGGGCCATCACTAATTAGCAAAGACCTTGAGCACATGTTTAATTTTAAGCATGTGCTTTTCTCTCCCAGGTGTCCATAGAACTGCAGACTCTAAGTGAATGGGTTTAGGGATATGCTTAAAGGTAAGCATGTGTTTAGTTGCTTCTTTGTACTACAGCTTTATTTGTTTTTACAGGAATAAGAGAAATGAAAGATCTTATTACAGATCAAACACACATAAATGTCCAAAACACAGCAGGGAGGCTTTATGTCTTGGTTCAGAGCCCAGTGAAGTCAATGGAAAAACACCCCAACACCTCAGTGGACTTTGGAATGAAGTCCTCAGAGGACTGATGATGAACCCACTACAGAAACTTATTGAATACCTCATGTTTCTTTGCAAGGTTCCCTTGTTGCTAACAAGGGTTTTTATTAGCTGCTGAGAAGTATGAGAGAGGCAGTTTTTCAACTCTTAAAACACATGCACATATAGATGAGGCAGAAATACTTTGCTTTGCAGTAGCAATTGTGGTCTGTGGAACTGTGAGTATTTCAAAAGTTTCCTGGTTCTTATCAGCAGAACCATTCCTTGGTCCCACTGATCGTAAAGTGTTTGCTCTTTCTTTCACGAAATGCAGTGAGGCAAGTGTGACACAGTTCCTAGGGTAAATGTTGCCTCTTTGTAGAGGGAAACGTTTACACAACAGGAACAGCAGGTTCCTTTGAAGAGCATTCGTCTTTTCTGCCTTTAGATCTCTACAGTGTATACAGCAACACCTGAGTCAGTAATTCAGATTCTTTTTTTAGGCATGCAGGGAAATAGACACCATTTTTGAGCAATTTGATCTATTTTTGATGTTCATTCCAGGGTGAGATGATGCTGGAGATTTCTCCATTTGATTGGCTAAATTTCCACTGAAACAGCTGGATTTTGATCCTTTGGTTCAGGCTGAATCTTTCCTTTCCAGAGGCTGCCCTAACCAAGATCAGCAGAACCGCCTGAGTCATCAGCTATCACCCAGCAGGGAAAAAGATCATGCACCGTCTTGTCAGGCTTGTCATGAAGGTAGGTGTCATTAGAATGCATGTGTTTCTACCTCCTCCTCGGAATTCATTTGGGTCGCAGTACCAGAGCCATGGGACAAGCTTTGTCCAAGCTAGCAAGCAGAGTGCCTTCTAGAGTCTCTAGAGAACTGGTAAGCAGTTAATGTTTCCTAAGCTGATATTGCTTCCTCTTCTATTATTACCTGTGTTTACTAGGTCAAATTGACATTGGTCTGCAAGGATGCACTATGGCCATATTACAGTACCCATCCAGAGTCTCTGGAGAATTGTTAAGCTGTCAGTACATGCTAAATTCATGTTGTTGCATTGTCTGTTATTGCCTATGTTTGCTAGGTCAGAGTGACAAAGATGGGCTATGGTCACACCATTTTGCTCTGGAAATACCCTTTGTCACCCTGGGCCTTACTTCCCCCTCAATGAAAAACTTCTGGTGGTTTCCACTGATAGTGGCTCTGGGATATGGTGTGCTGGAAAAGTGTCCTGTACCAGCTGCTTAGCACAATGGAATTGTACTGTTCTAAGTTTGATAGAGTAAAAGATAATAGAAGGATATTATTTGATGCTCACTGTGTGAGCCCCACAACACTCCTTGATGTTTTATTAATTTTTTGGTATCTTGATCTTTAACTGAGATCTCATTTTAAGGCTAGAGAAAAAATGCTAATGTTCACCAAAATCTAAAATGCAAAGCCAAAACGTTGGATCTGGTTTCTCTTTTCGTTCATGGTTCAGAGATTGCAGGGAAAGTGATTTGAAGCTTTTTCTTCCTGTAAAACCAATACAGAGGCTGGCTTTTAAAGAAGTGTTTTTGTCGAGTGCCAAGAGCTGCCCTTTTCTTTCAAGCCATTTCACAGTGCTGGAAGACACAAATCAATAGTAAATGTGAAGTGCTAGTACTGTGATTATTATTTCTACTTATGATTATGATGATCAGAAACATTTCTTACTTGTTCCCTAGAAGAGTTACTTCTTCTACCTAGTCCCTGTTTTAAATTTTTGCAGTTCTCTGAACAGAATCTGTAGTCCCTAGTCCCATTAAAAAAAAATCCCAAACAAAACCAAACATTGGCTTGACAGGAAAATGTTAACTTCTTCAACAAGAGCAAAAATACTTCTGTTGCTTAAATGTAGGTAATTAGACCAAGGACTTTCTCCAAAGTAAACCCTGACAATCTAACAATCATCTTTGGCTTTTGCACTGCATGGAGTTTCTTTTACATTGTTAAATGCATTCCATGTTTCAGTAAATGACACCAGGCTCACCAGCAGTGACTGAGTGATTAGTTTATCATCCTCTTAGTGCAGCCATCTAGATCTTTAACTCTTTAAGCAGTGGCATTTAAGTCTTGAGAACACCCAGGATCATGCCTGAGGCTTTAGGCATTCTCAATTCAAGCAAATCTTAGATATCAAGTGAAAATGAGGAAAAGAAAGTAGGTGGATGCATTCTGATAACACTTTAAACAAGTCAGGTAAGCTAAATTGCAAATAAACACCAGCTTTTTGCAGAGGAAGCCAGATCCCTTTTCCTGGGACCACTTAGATCATTAGATGGCTGAACAGCATAAAATTACAAGGAGAAAATCTAACAGCATACAAAGAGAGTGAAGGGTGACAAATCTTCATTTCCTAAGACCCATAGATGGGGGGCAAGTTTTTTTGGCTGGTTGTACTATTCATCTCTCATGGGGCAGTAAAATGAACAGCTTTACAAACCAACTGATTGTAAAAAACTTATGAGAGCTGAAACATACTGTGCCAATGCCCTTGTGCTGAAGTCTTGCTCATGCAGAGATGTGTAATTACATAAAGCTTGGTAGCAACAAAAGTCTTTGGAGAATAAAGGGCTTCTACTTACCTTGGAAAAGAAAGGTGCTGGAGGATTTTCAGACAGAATGAAAAGACTTTGACCTGTAAGCTGCTGACCAGCTGCGCCTGCTGCTCAGCATCATGGATCGTCACCTATCATCTGATCCTGCTCCGTAACACGAGCCAGATCACTATGTATGCCCTCTGCCATGGGAGACATGGAGCTGCTCACCCTGTGGGGACCAAGTGCTTTGGGAGCTCTGTTGCTGGGAAGAGTCTGAAATGTATGAACACAGCATTTACATGCCTCAAACAACAGAAGACAGCCCAGCCTTTATTTATTTTTTATTTTTGAAATGCCTTCCATCCACTAGCTGTGTTTTTTGGTTTGTTTGGGTTTGTTGTTTTGGGTTCTCTTTTTTCAGACTGGGCTTTTGAGCTTTGCAGGTTTGGGTGAAAGGAGTTTTTGCCCAGCAGGGCAAGGGTGATCCTGTGTGGACAGGGAACAGATTGTGCTAGGTGAGATAAATTCTGTATCCTGAAAAGGGCTGCTAACGGACTGAGAGCTGCAAGCATAGGCACACTAAGTTAAGCCTTCACTTTCCTGGTGACAGTTGCTTTGCCCCCGGGCCATAGTCATTCTCAACCCTTTAAATACATAGAATCATAGAACAGTTTGGGTTGGAAGGGACCCTCAAAGCTCATCTAGCCCAATGCCCCTGCAATGAGCAGGGACATCTTAATCTAAATCAGGTTGCTCAGTACCACATCCAGCCTGGCCTTGAATGTCTCCAGGGATGGTGCATCTGCCATCAACCTGTGCCAGTATTTTACCATTCTCTTTGTAAAAAGTCTTTTCTACATGTCCAGCCTGAATCTCCCCTCTTTCAGTTTAAAACCATCGCTCCTCATCCTATCACAACAGGCCCTGCTAAAAAGTCTTTCATTGTTTTTCTTATAGGCTCCTTTTAGAAGCTGAAAGGCCACAATAAGGTCTCCCCAGAGTCTCCTCTTCTCCAGGCTTCATATCCCCAACTCTCTCAGCCTTTCCACACAGGAGAGATGTACCATCCCTTTGCTCATTTTTGTGGCCCTTTGCTGGACCCTCTCCAACAGGTCTATGTCTATGCTGTACTGAGGACTCCATCTCTGTAGTGCAGTACTCCAGGTGAGGTCTCACCAGAGCAGAGTATTCAGACATCTGCTTCAAGTAACTCTACCTACAGAAAACATGATGGAAGTGAGCCAGCTGTGCCATCCGTTTCAAGACACCTCCTTGTGTTGGTCTCTTCTTGGGCTCTTTGTGTCTTACCACCTGGGGAACCTCTGAAAAAGGAATAGTAGCTGTGCTGGTGGCTGCCAGTGGTCCTGAGAGAAGGAAATGAACCACATAACAACTTTGCAAGTCCAAACTCTCTTTATGGGACACACTAAGGGAGATTCTGTCAGGCTCATCTTGGGTGGCTGCTATTTTGTGCATTGGATATGGGGTTTGTCTCCACTATTCCTGACTTAAGTCAATATTCATTGACTGTAACTCCTCCTTGGCCTTCTCATTTTATTCTTTGCTCTTCAGACACCTGTCTTAATCCAGTGTCTCTCAATACCCATCCCAATGCCTTTTCTCTGTCCTTCCCATGCTCAGCCTGGTCTGAAGTGGACAGGCAGCAGGATTTCCTGCTCCACTTTGCCTCTGCACCTAACTGTTATGTGAGGAAAGAGTGATGGGAAATGAAGTGACTTGCTAAGGGCTTCTGGAGGCATGATGGGTGGCTGTGTTTCTGGCAGCCATGGAGTTAGCTCAGTATTGGGTCTTCGTGAAGAATGCTTATAAGCTGATGCCACTTCTATGAATGGCATTGTATATTTGTTCTTTGCAATATTTCTTCAAATTGAGGTGTGGTGCCATTTGCATACAGTATCTGGTTTGAAGTCTTGTTGTCTTATCAGGTATGTGTACAGAGGGTGGGAAAAGGCAGCAGAGTCAGCAGGACAGAGATGGAACATGCAGAAATGCAGGGTGCAACCAGGGGAACAAAGAGTTTCTCTAGGAAATTGCTGCAACTTAGTTCTGCTTTCTGTGACTCAAAGCATAACAATTGTGTGCCCAGGGACTGGTCCTGGAGATACCAGTGCAATGCTAACCCTAGATCCTGTACAAGTAGAAACTGCTGGTTCAGGCCCTTCATCCTGAGCCTTTTGTCCAAAAGTCTAGTTTTAAGCTTGTTACTTTTCATGTCCAGGTGATGCTGTACACCTGCCAGTTGTGTCATTCTGGGTTGTCTTTGCAGGCCAGTGCCAGCCTATCATGACACCTTGGTGCCTTTGGCTTCAGTCCCGTTTTCTAGAATTGCACTTGGCCTTGCTTTGGCCCTTTGCCCAGACTGAATTTGCCTTCTTGATTTTCACTTCTTTCCCATATCATTTTTCTCTCCTTTTCAGTCTTCCTGCTTATCCTCTGGGGTCTGGCTCTGTAAACTCTTCTGCCCAGGTTGACCTCTGCATGGCTGAGCAGCCACTCACTTCCAAATTCCCTTCAAACATAAGAGGGAGATAGGGGATGTCTTTAGATTCGCTCTCTTTCTGCTATTTCATTCTTTTTTCCTCTTAAAACTGATTTTTAGATATTCCTCTCCTAAAAGATCTCTTTCTCCCTTTTCCATGAGCCTGTTCCTCAGTTTTATTCCTCCATTAGCTATTTGGTGACTGGCATTTAAAAAATAAAATAAGTAGATCTTTCAAAAGGCCTTTAGAGAAAGCTCAGTTTGCCTTGGGATTAGACAAGCACGGTACACACGTACTACGCTGGTTTGCCCACATCGTTTGGATAAGGTATCAGAGAGTACAGACTGTCTTTGCATTGAAGCCTGCAGGTCAAGAAATCGGCTTGTTTTCAGTTCATGGTCTGTGTGGCAGCCAGCCAGTAATCTAAAGCCCTGATGACTATTTCTGGAGATAGTTGGAAACCCACCTCTGATTACAATGTGTTTAATTCCTAGTTTCCAGGCATATTCATTTGCTTCCTCCTTATGGAGAAGTTTTTGGAATGTCCCACAGCAATGATTCCCTTCAGTTCTCCTTCTCAAGCAGGTATGACAGGAGAGAGTCAGCCCAGGTCTTTCTGCTGTAGATGAGGTGTGAATCGCTGTGTGTCTCTCCACAATGTATGGGGCAGTACAACTTTCATTTCATGTGCTGTAAATAAGAGATCATACATAATCTGTCACTTTACTCTTCTCGATAACATGGGAGCCCCACTGAAATGGTTTGAAAGCCTTTATTTGCTGGATTGGAATTTGAGGACCTGTTTAGAACTAATGTTTATTTTTACTTTATTTCTGAGAATGGTGCAAAATGCCCTTGTTCTGCTGGAATGGAGGCACTGACATGCCTTTAATGCTAACTGCATCCTTTCCCCATTTCTTTAAATTCCTCTTCACTGTAAAGCATATCTTAGTCAGTTGGATAAAGTAGGTTCCCAGTCATTTGGTCAGTGTCACAGAAGCACAAAGCTGAACCTAGATCTTCTGAAGTCCAAATCAACTCCATCATTAGGCCAATCTTGCTTGAGTCATCCCAGTACTTGCAGCACTGCACCAAATCCATTGCCTTTGAACTTCCCAAGTAGCTAAAGGCCTCCTTTGGGCTGTTGAGTCAATGTCTATGCATGATGAAAGCATTGAAGGGGAAAATAGATAATTGCTTATATAGAAAAGAGCCAAAAAAAAGAAGTCAGATTTCACTGCTGTTGGCACAAACTGTGCCCCCACTCAGGTGCTTTTGAGCAGTAGTTTTTTGGGAGAGGAGGTGGGTTTTGATTCTGCATACAAGTGGTTTTGCTGCCCCAGAACAGAGCAGAGCAGGTAACAGTAACTAAGAATGTCTCTACCTTGAAAATAAACCCAGCTAACACCTCACTTGTTAGCTTGCTTTATCAATAATAAAACAGAGAGCCTTGCCGCATTGTAGTGAAGTAGGTCCTAGTAAAAGGTTCGTCAGGAAGGACTGCAGGTTCTTGTAGCTCCATCCTAGCTGCACAAGGCCTAACCCCTTTCATAAGGATTAAACCTGTAGGATATTCACAGTGAACTGAGTTGTTCTGACAAAGCTGCTGCACTAACACGGTTTGTTTCACACTAGAATAACCCATCAAGTACCACCTTGGTTAGGATCCTGCTGCTCTGAGTATGTTTTAGCTGAACGTGGTGGATATGTGTGTATCTGTGTGGTTTTGTGTGTACACTTATTTAAATGCACATACATTTATAAAAGTACATATGAGTGAGAAGTAGGACAGTGGCTTGACAAGGAATACCTACAAAACCCATGCAACCTTCTACCTCATGTGTGTGTGTGTGGAGAAGGAGCTTTTCCCTCAGAATCTCACATGTTTGTGGGAGGCTCATGTTCTATTCATACACATTCATTGTGTAAAGTTATTCTGTGAGTACTTTCTAAGAATGATCCTTGGTCTGATGATTATTTGTGAACATGCACTTTGTCAGTGGCTACCAACAAGTCCCACCAGTTTATTATTACTGGAGATGGAGACCACAGAGCATGTCTGTATTTCCCTATGGGGAATCCCTAGTCAGGGTAGGATGTTCACATTAACTAGCTCAATTCATCAATGTGTTGACATTTCCCAGCACCTGTGATAATGCCTACCAGTAAAGTCAACATAAAATCACAGAATGGTTTGGGTTGTAAGGGACCTTAAAGATCATCTAATTCCAAGCCCCCTGCCGCGGGCAGGGACATATTCTACTAGACAAGTTGCTCAAAGTCCCATCCAAGAAGTCCTTTGCTGAAAATCACACAGAGCTGGTGCGAACTATTTTGGCAGCAGTTGTCCTGCTCTGCTTATTTATGCCTTATACTATTCTTGGAAATCATTAAAGCTTCTCATGATAGCAGATCTCAAGATACGATTAAAGCACAAAGACAAATGTTGGCACCCTGGAGGTGCTACATGGTTGTGTGGAGATTTTGGCAGTCTTGCTAGACAGTGAGAAACAGCAAAGTATTTGAAATATCAGAGTCACAGCTGAACTCAGACAAATGCACAATCAGTGCTAGAGACACACTGAAGTGGTATGTATGGTAAGGGAGCTGCCAACGCTTGTGGTATTCTCTCAGCAGATCCAGAGTGATAGCCATGGTATAGTATGGTATAGTATAGTATGGTGTATGTTAGAAGAATGATGGTCATTATTAGTACCTGCTATAACTTCAGAGCAGGAAGAATGTGTTCTTCATCTTCTGAAGGTCCTTCTTGCTTCTCAGGGATGAGGATTGATTGAGTGGGGAGCAATACAGTTCAGAAGCAAATGTATTCTAAAGGCAACATTTCTTCCCAGAAACTGTGTGAGACCACAACCTACTCTTCTTGTAACATTGATCAAGGAAACCAGTTGATGTGTAGATGATTTTATAACAGATGGCTTAAAGAGGTGTTCCCTACACAGTTCGGGAGAATTTTAATAACAGACCATTGAAGTGGCTCTACCTTGATTTTACATGTTGCTGAAGCACTTCCCTAAGACGCAGGCCTCCTAGTTTTGATGCACTGGCCAAGTGTCTCTTAAGGAACAAAGTTTAGCAGCAGAGACCTTACATTCCCATAGTAGAAGACAGATAACATATGTATGAAAAGCAAGGGGTGACATCTCTAGGCTTTATCACTCTTGGGGCTCTTTGAAAAGTGACGAAGTGAAGGAGTCAGGTAAAAGCAACTAAATATTCTCTCTGCATGGACAGACAACCTTTTAATGACATTTGAAAAACAATAAAAATAATCCTTAAAAACTTTAAACCATAAAAGAGCAGACAATCCTACCGGTTTGGCTGCTGTGTATCTGATTATCAAGCACTCATTTTTTATAGCTTCTTATCAAGGACTTATTTTTGTTTTAATGTTCCCTCACAGAGGTTTTGTATGTATTTGTAACAAAATCCAAAGAACTGCTTGGAATAAAACAGCAATCCTGAACCTGATTCTCTTCTTAGCTCAGGAGTGGTTCTAGACATGGTCCTGACACCTCAGCAGAGACACTTTAATGTAAAGCAGAAATAAAGCCCAAGCTGGGCCCAGTCCTGTGTTTCAGGAGACATATGATTTTCTTTATTCAAAAGAAGGTAGAAAATTCTGGTAGAACAGACCAGATCTGAAGTGTTCAGAGCAATCATGGAAATCTCAGAGTGATTGTAAAAACCCCTTCCTTTTACCATTCAAGCAGCTGCACTTGTTTTCACCGGTTGTAGTCCAGCTCTTTAGTGAAGAGCTACTTTAGAAAATGTAATCCCTTGAAGTTGTTTGTTCAGTTCCCTTTATTTTAATTGACAAGCTTAGGCAGTTGAAAGGAAAGGTAGGAGGGAATTGATCTTAGCACACTTATTGGCATCTCCTCCTGTAATTCATGTCATTAAAACATCTTTGACATATGACTTTATTTATTTATTTATGGTTTTAGGCTTGTTTCTGCTCAAGCACAAATCTGGTGAGACAAGTTTTTTTCCCAAGGCGGGTTGTTTGCAAACTTTGGAGCCCAAAAGGTGCAGCTGCTCTAAAAATAACATAGGATGAAAGAACTGGTTTGGGAAGGTCTCTCTCTGCCCTTGTCCAGAGGCATCTCCTGAAATGCTGCCATTAGGAGAAAAGTTTGCCTTGTAAACAGAGCTGGCCTGATTTCTACAGGTGCTGAACATCGACCTGCAGTGTTTGCTGATGAGTCCTGAGCACATGAAACCTGGAAACAGGTCAAATGTTAGTGGATGGGATTTTATCAGGAACATGTCTGTGCAAATTCATGGCTACTGGGCCAAAACGAAAGAGAACAAACAGTTGCCCCTCAGCTAATGGCCTCTGCAAGCAGAGCTGGGTATTTGGACTCCAGGAGACCTGCAAGCTCCTGGGCTTCTTGCTGCCACCTACAAAGCAAGTCTTCTGTCACAGTCAAGCTCTGTACATATCTGAGCCACCTCTCTGGCCATTCTTTGCAGGGTGACATCCCCAGTGACCTGGTGCTTAGCTTCCAGAGGAGGCCAATGGTCTTGCTGTCCAGGCACAGAAATTCTCAGAAGGCTTTTCACAAAAGTCAGAGAAGGAAAAACCTGTCAGCAGAACACTAATATGGCTGGGACTGTATCACAGGCAAGAACCACACCAGTCCTCCTTGTCCCCCATGTGAGATGTGGTGCAGGGGGGTGGTATGTCTTTCATTGGGCATAGACATAATGTTCACTATTTTTGATGTGCTGGATCTTTAAAATGCACAATGTTGTATCTGCCTCTGAATTAAGCAGTGTTTGCTTTGCAAACCTTCCACATTTGTATTTTTAGCTCTATTTTGGCATTCACTTTTTGGGTTGGAATATATAACACACTCGGTTGTTTAGTGTGCCTGGACCGAATTCAGCCTATGTGTAACTCCATGGGCTCGAGCAGAAGCAGCGTTCAAGGTGAATTACTCTCTATGGGGCTGAGGAAATACAGCTTCTGTAGGAATTCATTTCAGTTCCCTCTGTAAATGCTACCCTATTTCCATCCACGGTTATTCCTTTGTGGTTTGGGTTATGTATTTACATTTTACGGAATAAATACTACAGCTTTCCCCATGACTAACAATTCTTAGTAACCAATAAGCTACTCAAATACACTATTGCCTCCTACAAGAGCCTAAACCACACTTCTCTCCTCTGGCTTTCTGTCCTCAGCTGGCCACCTCCTTGCACAGAGGTTAACCAGCATTACTTCAGTGACTTTTGGATTCGGGTTTAAAGGCATGGCTTAGGAGAGCAGGCACGGGATGCCATGGGACTGAATTCCTCAGTGACAAACGTTTCAAACACGACCCCTCTCTGATCCTAACAATGTCTGACCAAGGTCTTCAGACAAAGAATGTAACATATTGCTGCTGCTCCCACAAAGAGGGAGCGAGTTGCTTTTCCAGATCCAGAGGTCTGTTTTAAGAGCAGTGCTATACAGGCCCTTGCGTAAACTTTGTTTATAGACTGGAGTATTTTCAATGAAAATGTTATTTAACTTTAAAAAGTTGCACAGCAGCTACTCCAAAAATTGTTTTTCCTTGTTAAAAATAACACACAGTGTGATACATTTGAAATGGCGATAGCAATATTTCACAGATTCTGATGGATTCATAGTCCAAATACCTTGCTAACAGATGTTTCTTTTAAACTCCGAGTGATGTAGGAATAACTCAGAGATATTACAGTGTCAGCACTGCCTTTTATCTGTGCGTGTCCTTTCGGTGACATCCCTGAGCTTTTCTAATGCATGGGTCAGGTCGGAGCTCAAAGTGAAGGGAAATATTAAAAGAAGTCATATCTGATTGTGTGTGAGTTCTGGGGCAGTGTTGTGAGGGAGTGCTGTGAGCTTCCGCACCCTTGGGCACAGTGGCCTGGTGGTTTGTGGGAACCAGCTGGTTCATGGTCATTGTTTCTGAGCTGGCTTTTGGTTGTGGTTAATTGATGAACTTAGGAGTTCCTGTGGCCACTCCACGATCATATCTTTCAGTCTCATAAATTAACTAACTTTTCTCTCTGTGGATGACAGTTTGCCCAACACAAAGGGACAGAAAGACAATATTTGAATACTCTGGTGAAGTTAGCTTTATTTATTGTGGGTCATTCAGTCCACTCTCTCTCCAAAGTGTGTGCTCTTCATTAGGGGTCTTTCATAGAATCATAGAATCACAGCTTAGACTGGAAGAGACCTTAAAGCTCATCCAGTCCCAACCCTCTGCTATAGGCAGGGACACCCTCCACTAGACCAGGTTGCTCAAAGCCCTGTTCAATCTGGCCTTGAACACTGCCAGGAATGGGGCAGCCACAGCTTCTCTGGGCAACTTCTGCCAGTGCCTATACCTAGTCTAAATCAGTTTAAAGCCTTTCCCCTTGTCCTATCCATATAGGCACTGGTCAAAGCCCCTCTCCAGCTTTCTTGTCAGCTTCTTTAGGCACTGGAAGCTGCTCTAAGGTCTCCCAGGAGCCTTCTCTACTCCATGCTGAACAACCCCAGCTCTCTCTGCCTGTCTCCATAGGAGACGTGTTCTAGGCCTCTGAGCATCTTCATTGCCTCCTCTGGACCAGGATCTACCTTCTCCATGTATTGTTCATATATCACTTCCAGTGTGCCCACTTGAAGTGTGCAAGTGGCAGACTAGCCTGTCCAAGCCCAACCTGTGAGCAGCCTCCAGCCTGGGGAAGCCTGCCTGTTGGTCTCAATCCCAAAGCTGGCCCAGGGCAACGCCAGAGTTGAACTGTGGAGCATCCTTCCTCCAAGAGACTCCTGTTCGTGCCCCTCTGGAGCAACCAAGTTGTGGCCGCACACAGCCCAAGCTGGCTTTGGCAAGGTGCCTGCTTCTCATCCAGGTGGGGGTCTGGGAACCTGGTGGGCAGGAAACGTGGACAGTTATTCTGGCATCCATGGAGGGAAGGGGGAGGAGGAGGGTGGGAAAACCCAGAGGGCGAGTGGGAACCCAGACAAGGAGCAGGCATAATCCACGGGCCTGACAGCGGAGCCCCCGAGAGCCCCTCGCCGTCCCTTCCTCCGTGCAGCTGCTTCTCATTCCCAGGCGCTACCCCCTTTCTCCTCGGGGGAGAGGCGCTGCCCGAGTTTCTCTTGCCCGAGCTCCCCCTCCGGACCCGGCTCCTCCGCGGGTCCCACCCGGGGCCCCCACACCGACGGTGCTCGCGGTCCTGCGGAGAGACCGAGGGGCAGGAGGGGCCGCGGGTTGCGCCGGTCCCCCGGGGATGCACCTGAGCGGAGCGGAGGTCTCTCTTCCCCCTCCCCACTCCGGGGACAGCGCTGCCGGGTCCCACACCCGCCGCAGCTCAGCCCCAGCACCGCCGGGTCCCGACTCCGGGAGCAGCCCCCTCCCCTGCCGGCCGCCCCCGGTGCTCCCCTCCCCGGGGCGGCGGGCGCCGAGGGCCCGGAGCCTGGCGCGGGCGGCGGGGCGGGCAGGGCCGTCCCCCGCGGGGCCGGGCCGGGCGGGGGCAGGGGCGGGCCGGGCCGGGCCGGGCCGGGCGGCGGGGAGCGGGGCTCCACGTGACTGCGGGGCCGGCAGAAAACCGGGGCCGGCGGCGGCGGCGGCCGCACTGCGCCCGGGCGGCGATCGCGGGAGGCGCTCGGCAGCCGCTGCCCCGAGGCTTTCGGCGCGCTGGGTCCGGGCTGGCTCTCCAGAATCATGGACTGTGCTGATATGCCTTGCTTGCTGTCAGTGAGTACAGCCTCTTCTTCCTCGGCTCCGCTCTTCGCCGCTGTTTTCAGCGCGGTTCTGCATTTTAGGGATTCTTAAAACTTTGTTTCGTCGCGGTCCCCGTTCCCGGGGTCCGGCGGCGGGACGCGAACCTGAGGCCGCCTTGCGTGCTGAGCCGAGCGCCCCTTCCCCGTGGGGAGCCGGGGCCCTGCCGCAGCTTCGTCCGCACCCGGCGGGGTTGGGATCGGGATGCGCCAGAGACTGGTCGGCCCTCGGGGGCTGCGGGCGGCGCACGGCTGCACCGGGGCTGCTTCTAGTGTCGTTTTGCCCCTTAAGTTTATTTGGAAGAGGAGGAGGAGGAAGGGGGGTTGCTTCTCATGCTGACTTTACTTGTTGTTTGTTGTTGCGTTTTTTACCCCCCAGAGACACCATGATTCCTGGTAACCGAATGCTGATGGTCATCCTACTATGCCAAGTCCTGCTAGGAGGTACGAACCATGCTAGCCTGATACCGGAGACCGGCAGGAAGAAAGTCGCAGAACTTCAGGGACAAGCCGGATCCGGACGCCGCTCTGCCCAAAGCCATGAACTCTTGCGGGGTTTCGAAACAACTCTGCTGCAGATGTTTGGGCTGCGAAGGCGGCCTCAGCCCAGCAAGTCAGCCGTCATTCCTAGTTATATGCTGGATCTCTATCGACTCCAGTCTGGAGAAGAGGAGGAAAGTCTCCAGGAAATTAGCCTGCAGTACCCTGAGCGATCGACCAGCCGGGCAAACACCGTGAGGAGTTTCCACCATGAAGGTCAGTGATGGGAGGAGGTAAATTCCCAGCCCCGGTAGCGATCGGGATTTCCTTGCGTTTGGAAGCTCGCAAATGCTTTTAGCAGCAGGACGACCCCAGCCCTAACTTTACGGGAGGAAAACCGACCCCCCCCCCCCCGGCTGCCGTGTGCGGGTGACAGGCACGCTGCTCCCTGTGTTTTCCAGCATCCTGTGCTTAACCCGAGCTTGACCGTATTTTGAGGTGCTTTCGCTTCTGTTGACAACAGCGAGTTTCCTGCAGTGCCTCTGCCGCGGGGTCACTCCCTGGGCTCGCGTGGATTTAATGGCTCTGGATCGGATGCAGGAGTAAAGCGAGGGCGGGATCTCGCCCCTGGTGTGTTTCTTTTGAACTATCAAAGCAGTTGCTGCCTGGGTTTGCTCTTAAGGGGCGAAAAAAATAAAAAAAATAAAACCCTACTCGAATTTAATACTTACAGCTGTGTGTTTATAAGGTTTATTCAATAGGCCCTTGTAATCTGATCCAAATGTTTCCTAGCGGATGTTTCTTTTCCAAAGTAAATCTGAATTATTAATCCAGCCGCATCATTACTGCGTTGGAATTTGCTTCTCCTTCTCCCCCTGCTCCCCGTAACAAGGCACCTCTGTGCTCCGTGGCGCTGCACCTTGCCGGGGAGGTGATTTTAGGGAAACTGGGGGTAGAAGAAAAGGGAGAAAGCCTCCCCGAAAGGGGAAGTGAGACTGAAAGGGGTGACCCGGTGCAGGCGCAGGCATGCGGGGGTGAGCGAGCGGTGCTGGGGCAGGATCTGCTCCGGGTCTGGCCGGGAGGGATGCGCTGGGGAGCAGAGAGGAGCCGGTGAAGCGAGGGTGCGAACTGTGGTTGCGCCGCAGGCTGTGGCTGAATGCCCCGAGGCTGATGTGTTCTTGTTTGGTTTTTGTACCGCTTCCCTCCCGTCCTGCTCCCCTCCAGAGCACCTGGAGACCGTGCCGGGTCCCAGCGAAGCGCCCAGGGTCCGGTTCGTCTTCAACCTCAGCAGTGTGCCGGAAAACGAGGTGATCTCGTCGGCGGAGCTGCGGCTGTACCGGGAGCAGGTGGAGGAGCCGAGCGCGGCGTGGGAGAGGGGCTTCCACCGGATAAACATTTACGAAGTGATGAAGCCGCTGTCGGAGCGCGCTCAGGCCATTACGCGCCTGTTGGACACGCGTCTGGTGCACCACAACGTGACGCGCTGGGAGACCTTTGATGTGAGCCCGGCTGTGATCCGGTGGACCAAGGACAAGCAACCGAACCACGGACTGGTGATCGAGGTGACGCACCTCCACCACGCACAGACTCATCAGGGCAAACACGTCAGGATTAGCCGATCTTTACCTCAAGGGCACGGGAACTGGGCTCAGCTCCGGCCGCTCCTGGTCACTTTTGGGCACGACGGGCGAGGCCACGCACTGACCCGCAGAGCCCGCCGGAGCCCCAAGCACCAGCGTTCCCGCAAGAACAAAAAAAACTGCCGCCGCCATGCCCTCTATGTGGATTTCAGTGACGTGGGCTGGAACGACTGGATCGTGGCACCCCCGGGGTACCAGGCGTTTTACTGCCACGGGGACTGCCCCTTCCCTCTGGCCGACCACCTCAACTCCACGAACCATGCCATCGTGCAGACGCTGGTGAACTCCGTGAACTCCAGCATCCCCAAGGCCTGCTGCGTGCCCACGGAGCTGAGCGCCATCTCCATGCTCTACCTGGATGAGTATGACAAGGTGGTCCTGAAAAACTACCAGGAGATGGTGGTGGAGGGGTGCGGGTGCCGCTGACCCCCTTCCCTGCCACCCTCTCCTTCCCTTCTCTCACCCTCCCATCCCACCCCAGAACTGCTTGCTATAGCTGGACTCTTCTCTAAACTAAATGTTCACCTTGACCTTATTTATGACTTTATGTGCAAATGTTTTTGACAATAATGATCATATATTTTGACAAAATATATTTATAACTACATATTAAAAGAAAAAATAAAATGAGTCATTATTTTAAAGGTAAATGCATTTTTTGTCTCCCGTCTCAGGGTGCTGCTGAGGCTGTGCTGGCTGGGAGTCCAGCAGGGAACAACACCTTCTTCTTCCCCCTTTCCCTCCCCCGTGCTCTCCCTTCATCCCTTTTCTCCTTAAAGGCTTTGAAAATTTCAGTCTTTCTATTTTTCGCCGAGGTACCGCGATCCCCTGTGCCGGGGCTGCGCCACGTGGGAGATAAGGGTCCCTGGAGATTAAGAGCTGCTTCTCTCTGTTGCTGGGGATAGAGCCGACCTTGCTAACCTGGCCCAAGCCTTTGCAAAGCAACCCACCAAACATGCATTTGAAAAGAAGGTGAAGATTTACCCGAGGGCTTTATGCTAAACCCACTGGGTTTTTTACCCTTCCTCTGTCTTCAGGATTCCCCAGGTTTTAAAACTATTAACATTTCCCCCCCCAACTCCCCCCCCCTTTCCCCTTCCCACTGGAGATTGACTTCTTTGGGAAGCTTCAAAGGTTTGCACGGGTCCTTTGAAGATCAAATCGCCCCATTACAATGCCAAAAAAGAGAGAGAGGGGAAAAAAAGGTATCTGCAACGGTTAAATATGTGTTTGCTAATAGCTACCTGTGCTGTGTCGTTTCCAAATTGCTTCCGAGCAGGAAGGTGATCAGACCTGAGCAGGTACGGTTGGAGGTATCTAGGGCCTGAAAGCTCTGGCTCAAATGCACCTGATTGACTGTCTTTGGCTTGGGAAATAGGGAGCTGTGCCCTGGGCTGGGTGGCACAGCAGGGTATGTGCATGGGGCTTGTGCCCCTGGCCATCGGGGGAGTGGGGAGGGAGGGCAGGAGGGTGAGGGTGCATGATGCTTTTTTTTTTCTTCTTTCTTTCTTTAACGATTGGAGCTTTCCAATCCTTGAAAGGGGCAGCTTAGTTGAAACCAATAAAAACTGGAGTGGAAAGCTTGCCAAAAGCCTTGGCTCCCTGAAGAGTGCAGGTGGAGAGAGGAGATGGGAGCTGCAGCGGGAGGCAAGCATGGCCCTGCAAAACAGAAAAACAGCCCTCAGCCTCTGCTGTGCCAGTGAGGTGTTTCCACCCCTTATCTCACCCGGTGCTCAGGAGCAGACCACAGAGTTCCCTCCACTGCTACAGAGCCGTAGGGTGGCTCTCTGCCTCCTTAGCTGGGTGCTGTGTGGTTTCCACAGACTGCTGCCATCCACGAGGCTGTAACGGGTGCTTGTTACAGGGACTGACTCAGTCCCTGGTGTGGCAGGGCTCTGTGTGGGTGCTCACAGGGGTGCACAGCACTCAGGGCTGTGGTGGATGGAGTGATCACCCCATGGCTGGGGAGCTGTGTAAGGGGCCGGGGTTATTGCTGCCGGGTCTCCGGGGGCCCCCTCGGCCCAGAGCTGACACTCTCATTCCTGCCTTTAGAAAGGAAATGTGTGGCCCGGGGCATCGGCGACCTGCTGCCTCCCCTTTGATGCCTGCATATCAGACATAGCCATGCCAAAGAAAGAATTTCATTTTGAAGTGGCATCAGCTAAAGGTGAGCGCCTTTCAGCTGCCTGACAGGGCAATTACAGCTCTACAGACCTGCCCTGCTGCCGATAACCCTGGCTGCTGCATGGGAAAATGGGTCCCCGGGCCCCTCTGCAGCCCGGGATTGGGGACTATGGATGCCTGGAAAACAAAACTAACACCGTGCTCCTTCCAAAAGGAAAGAATCCAAGAGGCTTCCCCCAGGTTTGCTTCACTGTCCATCAGTGCATCCCAGGCTGTCCCAGAGGCTGAAGGCCATGAGGGTGTTACAAATCTAAGTGGTGTGCACACAGGCGCCTCTTGGGTGTAGATTGCTCTCAATGTAGAAGTCTCCAACCACACTGCTGTGTTTCTGCTGCTTAATGGATCTGTTAATTTTGGTACTTACTTTCACATAGCATCTTAAGGGCAAAATCGAAGCCTCAGCCCAATGAAGGGATTTGCTTTTCTACAGGTGCTGCAAGGGGAGAGGTAGTCCTGGTGTGTCCCTGGCCTTTGGGAGATTTTCCTTTGCTTTGGTGTTCCTGCCCTGATGTTGGGCTGTGAGTTGGTGAGATCCTACATGGGGTGTTCTGCTTGGAAAGCATAGGAAAAATCCCAACTGTTTTTATAAAAACAAAAATCAAGGTATTTCAGTTTGGTAAATTTTATAAGAATCTAAACCGTGGGTATAAACCAGCTGACAGTAAAAGTATGATGTGTTACAGAATAGCCATGGATGCATTAAGCAATTTACCCAGTGGAGCGTGTCTAAACTTTTGCATCTAACACAGAGTGCAGGGGCTGAGGGCTCCCCCCTTCCCACGGGTGTACAGCCCCCTGTGCCACACTGGTGGCAGGCTCTGTACGGCCTCATGTGGCATTTAGCAAATTTTTTCATTCACTGAATTGTTTAAAAATAGGAAAATCCAATAGAATTATTCTTCCTAGTTTCCAGCTCGTAGCCAGTGGTGTTTTTCCCACCACTTTGGGTTTTGTTGGTGATAATTGGAGCTCTCTTCACCACCCTAGCAAGGGGGAGAGGGGTTGCTTTGGAAAGGTGCAAGTTAAGCGCTGCTGCGGAGAGACACAGGAATTTCATCCTGTTTCTAGCCATTGTTTTGTGCATTTGTTTCAGCAGTCGTGTGGTTTAATCCTGCACTCTTGAATTAGTGTGGTGACTGATCCTGTTTGCTGAGTACTGCTTGCCATAGACATACTGATTTGGTTTCTTGCTGGCTTATTTGTGCTAGAATCTACCTTGTTCATACAGCACAGAAGAGCTGGAGTGGAGGGTTAGTCTCAGCCAGTGGTTAGCTTTGCTTAAAAGTCTGATGGATATATCTGCTTTATAAGTTCAATAATTCCTCTGACCTTGGAATGTATTATTTGCAAATGTTACTTATTTCAGAGCTAGTACTTTGTTTGTGGTGGCTGATACAGAAATCCCTGGAAGGTGTGAGTTAAGGCATATCAGTTTAACGCCCCTCTTACTTGGTCTTAGCTGTGAATGAAAGTGGAACAGGTTGAAGCTGCTTCCCCCCATCTGCATGTCCTCCTGGCAGCTGTGGCCCAGTGCAGCACCCAAAGAAGTGTGCGCTGGATGTAGATGCTCTGCAGCTCACCATGGCTTTGTGCCTATGGCAGGAAGGCTGTGACTTTTGATACCTAGAAATACTGTTGTGCTGAAGTCTGTGTGGCTTTATGGATGTAGGAAATGAGGCGGATATCTCAGTGGGGTTTACTCACCTCCTCTGGGTCATGTTTGCAGTGGCTGTTCATGAGGGCCACTAGGTGTTATGCTATAACATTATTGAGCACTTGTGAAGGCATGGGGGAAGGTGTGCTGGAAAAGGGGTCCCAGGCTCTGCCATGTATCAGGAGCTCCCCCCAGAGACCCGTGGTTACCCTGATCCTAGCCCCAGCCCCTCCCCTCTTGGCTTATAGGATCCCAAGAGTCTTCTGGAAGAACTTTCTTCTTCCAGGTGAAAACTCACCCCTAAGTCAAAGCTTACAGCATCGCTTTGAGAGAAGCTGCTGTCCTGGAGGTGCCGTGGCTGAAGGAAGGCTGCACAGACAGCCCGGCTTTGCTCATAGCCACAGGGTCAGAGGCTCTGCAAATTGGTTTCTAAAAATGCAAATTGGTTTGGAAGAGAAGCACCGAGGTTTGTACATTGCTATTCTGGGACGAACACAGAGGCTTTGCTACGGAGCCAGCAAAGGAAGACAGAGGCCCTTCTCGTTTTCACTTCAGTGCTTGGACACCTCTGTCAAACTATGACAATAACCATTAGTACAGTCTAGCTTGAAAACCTGTTTAATATTGGCAACAACAGATGCTTTGTTCCTTTTATTCTGTGTACCATAATAGCAGGTCTGAAGCTCCTCTATTGTGCATAGTCCCTGTCTGAAATCACAGGACCTGAACAGGCATGAGGAGATATTACTGCCCTCCTATAGATAAGAATCTTGGGCACAGAGAGATGAAGAGACTTGAGCACAGTCACGTATGGAGAACAGGCAGAGCCACAAGAGGCATCTGACCACCTCAGTCCCCGTCCTGTGATCTTGACACAAAACTCTTACCTGGTCTTGGGTCTTCTGAAGATCTATCATTTAACCTCAAACCAATGCATAATATAATGAACGAGGAGGCTACAACATCCATGTTGTTCTCTAGGCAGGCATGATAATGACAGGGAGTATCAGCAATGACCCAGATACCGGATACTTCCTTCACCTCATGGATCCTGCATTCAAGTTTGGAAGTGTTAAAAAAAGACGTTTTAATACATTCTTTTCACCTGGCTTCTTAAAGACCACTTCAGACTTGCTCATTTGACCACAAAGCATCCACCTGGACACAAGCAGTAAAGGGGAAAATCCATCAATTAGTGCTTGTGCCTTAGCAGAGCTCAGGGAGGAATGAGGCCATGGGGAACTCTGGCTCTGTTGGATCAGCCATGAATCAGACCACAAGGGTTGCCTGGTCCTTTTGCATAACTGAAAGCCATCACCAGTAGGATTCACCCTAGAAAAGACCTGTGATAAAGTGCCTCTTCCACAACATCAGGGAGCCAGGGAAAGCTTTATTCAAACCCAGCTCTATGCTTTGGATCTGTTTATATACAACAGGCATGGCTGCGTTTCAACATGCTCACCTGCCTTTGGTACTCTGTAGCTGGCTGGTTGCATTTACATCATCAGAATTTCTTCCAGTTTCCATTCAGGTGCTAGCACATGAGCTGTTTATAAATGAAGATATTCCTTTGGTCCAATTCCCCCTTTTCCTGGAGGTGGCAGATGTGCAGATGCAGGGAAACTGTGTACACAGTTCCAATAGTTGGCTCCCAGTTCTAGCAGATTATGGATGGGAAAGGTTGATGTTACTCTACATTCATGGGGGGGGGGGGGGAAGGCTGTGCTGTTTCTCTCCGAAAGTCCATCCAGTGCTGTAGGAGAAGGTAGGAATACAGCAAGGCTGTATCAATGTTTTTCTGGAGCACACGTGAGCCTCCAGCCATTTACAGATCACAGCTTTTGGAGCCAAAGTTAAGGCTGTCATATTTAACAGGCCAGAGTGAATTTTACTTCCAGAAATTTACAGAATTGCTTTATAAACCTTGTATTTTTTTTCAGATCAGTGTTGTCTTGTGCCAGTGATTTCCAGTTTGCCTGAACATTCCTTTTGAACTGTTCTATTTATTTTGAAACCATCACCTAGAAGTTCATAGTCATGCCCCATAGCTCTTGTATTTTTTTGGACACAGTGAGCCCCTGCTTCCCATTCCCCTTCTCTTCACCAAAGATCACATCTCCTCTGCCAAGTCTGCCACGCTTGTCCTCTGCTGTGTCCTCTCCAGGCTGAAAAGACCTGTAGGTCTTTGCTTTGGTGGAAGTTGGTCCATGCTCACACTCACCCTTTTCAGTGCTTTTCCAGCAGTGCTATCTCTGGCAGTTTAGGCAATGGTGGTGGAGGATGGAAACAAACAAGGTCCTTTATCAAGCTAATAAATCTGGTGAAATCATAAAAATGCATTTGTAAAGCAGGCATATGGGCCTACAAAAAATAATGCATCATTCTATATCTTAAAATTTGGAAGGGCCTGGTTGACTGATGGTGGTTCCATTGCATACAACAGTGTGCATATATAGCTTGGAGTTCCTCTGTGGTGTTGCAGAAAGATTTGCACCACTTTGCAGGTGAAGGTGTTGCTTGGACCTCTGCTCCTCTAGGCTGCTGAGCAAGGTGGGCAGCTGCCCCCCAGCTCTGTCCTCAGCCAGTGTGGGGCTGGGCAGGAACTCTTGCACTCTCCTCTCCAGCCAGTCTTGATGTCTGTGCTGGTTGCTCGTGCAGGTGATGCTGCTGAGTGTATTCTGGCTGGAGCAGGACTTTCCACACCACCCTCAGATTATTGCCTTCATGTTGCCTTTGTGGCACAGGTTTAAAACCCTCCTGAGCTCCTGTGTGTTTTAGCTCTGCCCTTTCCTGATCAGATTGTGTGAATGTGGTCTGGTAACATGAATTACTCCCCTCACACTTGAATGGAGGCTTGGCCTGCAGTCCCACAGGCAAAGAGCAAGTGCTTTTCCAAGTAATCCACCTGTCCCTCACCTCTTCCTCCAGTAACAGATCATTACTATGAAGTAATTGCCTGAAACAGGCTGCATTGTTTTATGTATTAAATGGAGATTATGATTATCTGGAGAATGGTGGGCATTTTGCATTGTTTTTATGGGCTTTGCTTGTTTTGTCTGTGCTGTAATGCACACCTGCTACTTAGTACTGAAGTCAAGTAAATCCTTTCTGCCAAGATTAGCTAAGACATCTTTGTCTTTAAATTGGAGAGAAAGGGATTTGATGGATGGACTGCTCAGTAGATAAGGAAATGGCTGGATGATCACACTCAAAGATGGTCAATGTCTCTGTATCCAAGTGAAGATAGGTGATGAGTGGTTTTCCTCAAGGATTGGCATTGGGACTGACACTGTTTAACAAACACCTTTGTTGGCAACATGGACAATGGATTGAATGCACCCTCAGCAAGTTTACCAGTGGCATTAAGCTTTCTGATGCAGTCGACATGCTGTAGTGGCATGTGGTTGCAGTGGCGTATGTGCTTATAATATGCTTCTCAATTGTCAAGTGCTTCTGTGTGATGCAGACAGCTCTTCCTGCTGGTCAGTGAGGTGACAGAGCTGGAGCTGAGTAGAAACGTGTCCCTTTGCTGGCAGTGTCCTTGCAACTGCTGAGTTCTGCACAGTATAGCCAAGGCAACCATGCAGGATGCACCAGCCACAATGCTGTTGCCTGCTGCAGCTTTGGGCTTGACCACACTGGTGGGCCTGTTGCTTGAAGTCTGAAGGACCTGTGAAAAGAGTCTGCGACTGTCATGATGGGGTAAGGCCTTAGCAAAGGTAAAATGTCTATTAGGGCTGGCAAAAACTCTTTGCGGAGTAAGGATTGAATAGCTGAAGCTGTTGGTTGAATGTAGGGCTGGTGGAAGCATCACAGCCCCATCAGTGCTGCACTGGCTGCTCTTGGGGTTGGGCTCTGGGGTCTGTGCCTTGATTCTGCTACAGGGGAAACCCATCCTGCCGGGTTGGTCCTGAAGGAGAGTTCCTTGCTGTTGGTTTGCATTGAAAAGGAAAATCATGGCTCTAGGACATGCCCTTGTTCATGATTCAGTTCTCATGGGCCCAATGGCCAACCTGGGAGCCATTTGCCTGCAGTGGTGAGATGGGGACGGGTTCCTGCTTGGGCATCAGAGTAAAAGAGCTCCAACCCAGCAAGGCATGGTGCTTCTGTTCTTCATCACAGAAACTCTTACTCAAGGGTCTTTGGGTCATGAATGTGTCTGGAAGAGGCACTGAGCAAGACATTCTGTGAAACATGCTGATCTTTCATGTTTCTGGACTTGGGGCATCAGAAACAGGTATTTCCAGATGTCATTTGAGGAGATTTAACATATGCAGCTTGAATAGTTGCTATTTATTTTGGTGTTTAAAAGTATTAAAAATAATCAATGCAGTCTTCCTTGAAAGACAGTTTGTGGAGTTGGACACTTTCCCAGTAAGAAGTCCCCAAGGATTGTTCGGAAAGAATGTTTTTAGTTTGATTAACCAATGTTAGCACTGAGAGGGACCCACATGTGCCTCAGTAGCAAGATGGAATTTGGGAGCAAAATCTGATGGTACAAGCAACAAAGTGGAGTGAGAAGGGTTTCACACTGATCTGAGCAGCTCTTGTCCTGGACATGGCAGAAAACAAAGACCTGGGGTCTTTGCTGATCAAAAAACAGCTCAAGAGAGACCAAGGGGCAGAACCCAAAATGGATAAAGTGAGGACTTTCCAATAGAGCTGGCAAAGACGGGGCTAAAATACTGAGTGTGTTTCTGATCCCTGCATTCATGGTAGCGTTTCAGACCTTACTGGATTGCTGTGAAGATGAAATGATCGTAGAGAAGAGCCTGGTCTTGTTCTGCCAGGAAAATTTGCAGCTAGAAGGGAACTGTGTGTGTGTTGTGGGGTAAATCCCAACAAGAGGAAAGGGCTGCTTGTCTCTGAGTAAGGACATCTGGGGAACTGGGAAAAAAAATCTAGCTATCAGATGTAAGATTCCAAATGGGCTATTTCAACAGGACTACCAAGGATGAAGATCTGTCCTTGTTTGGAGGTGACTCCTCTTTACTAATGGGAAAGCAAAACACGATCCTCAGGACAGCAGAGAGCAGCTCTCCTCTCCTGGTGGGTCCCTGCAGCTTTGGACCCAAGAAATCAAAGTCACTAAAGGAGGACCTACAATCCCAAGTGTCACCATGGATGTCATCAGCTATGGTCAGGAGAATAGTGGCCATGCTCCTGCTGCCACAGCAGGAAAGGAGGAGCGACCTCAGCCAAAATTATTTCTCATTGGCAGAATGGGGATAGAAAATGCCCTTTCCTGGGCTGATGGGTAGTAGGGAGGGACATGGGAAGGGACATGGGAAGTTGCTGCCGCCAGCCAGACAAAGAGATTTTGGAAGTGGTTTATGGACACAGAAAGATGTTGGGGTGCCCTGCTGCAACTCCCTTGGGTACTGGAAATAGCATTATATGGCATACTTCACAAATTGCTTATGCTGTGGGTTGAATAATTGCTTATGATAACAATATGGCTTGTGTGGCCTTGGGGCAGCATGGCTACTGGATGAAAGAGAGGAGGGCTGGATTTTCTTCCACCTCCATCTGTGTGGTCCAGTGTGGGTCAGTAAATGGCCTCATGCCTCAGTTTCCACCTTCACAGGCCAGGAATGCACCCATCCTGCTAACAGTAATGGTGATACACAATATCTCACAAGCAACTGCTACTTAAAAATCTTTTATTGCTTCCAATTAAGCTGATGACTGCTAACAAGGAGAATTAAATTCACTGCCCTGTTGCCATTAGACAAATATGTACTCCATCTCCATCCAAAAACCCCATTGTAAATAACTGTGGAGGAGTGGAATAAACATTGTCCTTCCCAAGGCAGGGCTGAGCAGCAAGAATGAGCAAACACAGGTGTGGAAGATTTGTAAGCTTTAAAGGAGATTGGGACTATTTGGGAATCAAATCTGGTTTTGGTTAGAAGCATCTTCTGCAAAGAAAATCCCAAACCACCAATGTAAGACCCCACAGATGGGGTGATGATAGTTGCCTGCAGCTGCAGGATGGCCATGACAGCTGGGAATGGGGCAATAGCCCACATCCTGGTGACAACCGGGGTGCAATGGTCCTGGCTTTATTTCTGCATCCCCTTGTTTGCCACTTGGCATCCCCAGACTCCTGCTGGATCCGAAGACCCATTCAGAGAAACCCTCTTGCACCAGGTCATCTCCTCTCAGGCTGGTGTTGTTCAGCATGTAATTGGGGCTAAGCTGCTTACTTTATGTGGCAGGCTTTCCTTTCTGTCTTTCCTCTTTTCCTTTTGAAGGTGAAGGTTTTATGTGACTGAAATGTGTTAACGCTCTCATAAAAGCAAGTGAAACACAAGCAGACATTTTCTTTTTTTGGGCACAGATGTGATTGGTTTGGGCCTGATCCAGAGGCTGAGAGAGTGATGATTAGCAGTGCTGAAGAGAAGGGCTGGGAAGTGTTTTCCTTAGGAAAGTGTCATTTGTGGAGTGGAGTGTGACATCTAAAAGAGCTAACTGCCTTACCTGTGCTTTGGGACTGGTTCCTCAGGAGGGCTGTCTCTGCTGCAGAGTTAATTTTTCCAAAGGGCCCTTGATACCAAGCTTAGCCCACCCAGCAATTAAGACTACTCAAATGAGATTGCAGACAGGGAGTTTTTACATCATAAAAGAGGTCCCTGATGCAATGGGTGCAGAGATGGGGCAGTTTGCTTAGTGTCAGCTCTGATGAGCTGTGTTCGTCCCTGTTGCTTTACAGTGCAGAGGCCAACAGGATGTTTTCATGGAGCCCATGGCCTCCAGCACACATCCGCTGATGTTGGTTCCTTATCTTGTTCCGAACAACTCATTTTAAACTCAGCAAAACCAGGAGCAGGGATGGAGTTAGGTATTTCCTGACCTTGTTCTTGCATGATGACACAGGACTTTTCCCTTTGCTCCCTGGAAAAGGCACGGCCAGGCAAAGCAGTGCAGGAATCTGCCACAAAAACACTCCAAAATCTTTCATCCCCATCTGGAGGAGTTATCACTTGGTGGACAAATTGGCCATGAAATGCTGGTGCGACTCCCTCATGCCCCATGTTCCCTGAGGCTGTGTGGTGGCAGAACCACTTTCCCAACCACTGGGGAGTCATGGTAAGAAGCATTTCCAAATGTTGGGGTTTCTGCCTCGCTTTGGAGTCCACCATCCTTGTGGCATGCACAGAAGAGGGAGGTCAAGAAGAAGCTGTCCTACAGAGAAGTACTTCAGGGAAGCTGCTGGCTCCCAGCAGCACTCAGCTGGTTGATACCCTGTGCCTGTAGGCCTGGTCTGAGCAGAGAACCAAGTGCCCTTTGTGCAATCAAAGTAATGATTATTTGATCATTATTTCTCCAAGCTCGTATGAAGCCAATGTTTATACTGAGGTGGGGCAGCATTACCTACTGCTGGCTCCCCATTGCTGCTCTGGATGTCCTTTGGAGTAGAAGTGAATTTCATTTAGAAGGGACCTCCATCTGTTGTCTGCTCCAACTGCCTGACTGCTTCAGAGCTAACAAAAAGTTAAAGAATGTCATTGAGGGCATTGTCCAAATGACTCTGGAACTCTAGCAAGCTTGGGGATGTCTTCCCATCTCAGTGAGGAACAAAGCAAGCTCTTTGCAACCCCTGAGCTCTTGGTGGTTAGAACACAGATGGGGTTTCCTCTGCCTGTGATGGTGTTTTGGTGATTACAGGTGGAGCTTGAAGCACTATCCCATGGAGTGAATTTGACAGATTTTTGCCTGGTGTGCTTCACAGTATTTCAACATGCTCTTCTGAAACATTGGAAAAACATGACAATACAACCCAGACTCGCATGAAAAAACATACCCCTTGCACTGAACTCATGCAAAGCCTCAGTGTTCTGACAGCAGATGGCTTAGCTGCTTTCTCAAAGGTGGCTTATTCATGCAGAATGCTTGTTTATCAGACACTGCCACCCTGGTCTTCACACATCTCCTCTGAACGAGGATCTTCAAATCTGTGACCTATGATGGCAGAGCAGTGACCTTGGTCTTTGTTAAGGAACTCTCCAAGTCAGATGTCTTGTGTCTATGTGCATGAGCTAGGCATCCTGTCTTCAGGTGCATGTGTGTGAAATGTGTCCCCTGATATTTCAGTCTCCAAATTACCTACTCTCCAGAAAAGGGAGATGTTGCTTCATAAGAAAGAAAGAAATATCACTGCAGTCATACAAAGCTGCAGTGATATCCAAGGCACCAAGCCAAGGTGCCCCATTTGCATCTCAGAGGTCCTCCACCTGCAAATGGGAATACATGTAATCTCAGAGCTGGAACAGCTCCAAAAGTCCCCTCTCTGTCTTCTGGGATCACTTTGGCCCAGGTGATCCAAGGAGAGGGTGGCTGGGTGGGAGGAGAAGTGGAGTCATCCCAGTTGGCGGTGAGCTGCTCTCCATGGTGTACACCTGCATGTCTTGGCAAAACGGGCCCTGTGGGCTGCCAGACCTTTCTGCTGAATATTTTGACTGGATCCCTGAACTTGTGCAGCTTTTGTGGCATGGAAACTGCCTATAATTTATGCTGAATGCGGCCCCATATATTATGTTGGCAGTTCCAGAACATTTTAAGATCGTTTAGTCCTTTCTCACTAGAAAGAGTTTCAAACCAAGGGTAATTGTTCAATGATCAGTAGACAAACCCTGCATTAAGCCAACAAGTAAGGAAAAAATCCAAAAAACAATGCACAATACCCCTCCTTTCTACCCCCAGTCTCCAGCAACTTAAAACCCAAGACCTGCTTCACTGATATTGCACTTGAATTTGCAACAGCAGTGATAACTGGTAGAGGATGACTGCAGGGATCACTGCAGTGTGAGGTACCAGCATCCCAACTCAGGACAAGTGTGTAGCCAAGGTTGCCCAGCCTGTGATGAGGCTGTGTGCAAGTTGAGGAAAATGCACTTAGAGATGAGAATTCAGAGGAGTGAAGAGCCTGGATGGGTTTGGTTGGCTCATTCTTTCTTTTTGCCTTGTGCTGGGAGGAATATTCATCTGGCATTTATCCAGACCCTCTGTCCAAAAATGCTCTTAAGTGTCCAAAAATACAGAGAAAATATTGTTAGTGTAGCAGCAGCCTAAAGATGCTTCAGGAAGCTAATAGAGATCCAGCTTTTTTGTCTCTGAGCCCTCTTGAATACATTTGAGGAGGTAACATTTTTTCCCAAGGGAAAAAGTTCCAGTGCTTCAGTGGTGTAAAACCAGCACAACACCACTGAAGCCACTGGCACTGCAAGGATCTGCATCTGCTGAGGAAATAGTTCAAAATCCTTCTTTTGAATCAACACCTTGTATCTCATGCAGATCCTCCTGGAATTTCCATCCTCAATGTGCTGTGGATGAGGACATCTCAGCCCCTTTGCATCTTAGCAGAAAAACCAGACAGTTTCCAAAACAAATGTCCTATGCATACAAGAAAGGAGAAGCCCCAGCTGCATGGATGTCCTGCAGGGATTTCATGGCTATCTATCTCTTTGGCACAGATGGCTTTATGCTACTTTGGAGCTTCTCCTTGCAAGGTTGGTGTTCAGGTTTGGACCCCTCACTCCAAGAAAGACTGAGGTGCTGTAATGTGTCCAAAGAAGGGCAATGGAGCTGATGAAGGGTCTGGAGCACAAGTCTTGTTAGGAGAGGCTGAGGGAACTTGGATTGTGTAGCTTGGAGAAAAGGAGGGTCAGGGGAGACCTTATCACTTCCTACAGCTACCTGAGAGGAGGTTGTAACAAGATGGGTGTTGGTTTCTTCTCTTGAATAACATGTGATGAGATGACAGAAACAAGCCTCAAGTTGCACCAGCGGAGGTTTAGGTTGGATATTAGGAAAAACGCCTTCATTAAAAGGATTGCCAAGTATTGGAACAGACTGCTCAGAGAAGTGGTGGAATCACCATCCCTGTAGGTATTCAAAATATGAGTAGATGTAGCACTTAGGGACATGGTTTAGAGCTGGGCTTGGCAGTGCTGGGTTAATGGTTGGACTCAATGACCTTAAGGATCTTTCCTAACCTAAATGATTCCATGACCCTCCCAGAGGACTGAGTCATGCCCAACTTTTGAGCATGCCTGCAGGTGTCACCTTCCATCCTGTGCCTTGGTCAGCCCCACCAGCCTGCCTGTACTTTTTCTTGCCCTTCTTAAGAACTGGCTGCAGGTTGCGCTTTTCCTCCATCAACATCATTGCTTTTATCTGTGCTGGTAGCAGCAATCCCCACCATGCAGGATTTATTTACATTGAAGGGTAAGTGGGAGGCTGTAATTGGGATGGGATTTGAAGAGGTCAGAAGGAGCCTGTGCAGGAAAACTGTAAATGAGGGAGGGCTGGGAGTTTGCTGAAGTGTTACACAGTGATTGTTCCAGCTTCCACACAGTACCATTAGCTGGGGGTAAACGTGCTGTCCAGGGATGTATGTATACATTAATGGGGTTTTTTTAAACAGACGATCAGTAATGAGCTGTTAATGTTTTCCAAGTGGTCTTTCAACCCCATGCTCTGATTTCCTTTGGCTGCATAGCACACTCAAGGATTTTGGATCTCTTGCTCCCTTTGCATGAGTGTATGTCCCTTTCTATGCATCAGGTCTCTGCTCAGTCTCCATTACTGCATTCGTCTCTGGGGCCCCCAACACAAGAAGGATGTGGACCTGCTGGAGTGAGTCCAGAGAAGACCACAAAGATGCTCAGAGGGCTGGAGCACCTTTGCTATGGAAACAGGCTGAGAGAGCTGCAGTTGTTCAGTCAGGAGAAGTATCTGAAGAAACCTCAAAGCAGCTTCCAGTGCCTAAAGGGGCTGACAGGAAAGACAGAGAGGGGCTTTTGACAAGGGCCTTTAGGGATAGAACAGGAGGGAATGGCTTTAAACTGAAAGAGGGCAGATTTAGATTAGATATTAGGAAGAAGTTCTCCCTGTGAGGGTGCTGAGGCACTGGCACAGGGTGCCCAGAGAAGCTGTGGCTGCCCCATCCCTGGCAGTGTTCAAGGCCAGGTTGGATGGGACTTTGATTAACCTGCTTAAGTGGAAGGTGTCCCTGCCCATGGCAGGGGGGTTGGAACTGCCATAGGTCTTTAAGGCGTCTTCCAACCCAAACCATCTAAGATTCTATAATTCAGTCTCAGCTCCAATATGTTCTGACCCTGCCCATCTCAGCCACCTTCATCAGTGCAGCAAGCTCTGAGGCTTGGAAGCCTATGAGATGGGCAGGGGAAACCCTTCCAGTCAGAGAGGGGGATGGCATCCCCAGGGTGCATGTGTGGCAAACACATGGTTTTGCTGTGCAGTGGATTGTTGCCAGTGCTAGCATGGCTGGGAGGAAGGTGTAGGATGAAGATCTGAGGAATTATCTTTACAGGAAACCCAACTAAATTATGAGCTGAAAAATCACAGCATTTGGCCTCCGATGTGCTCAGGAAAACAAGAGCTAAATCACTACATCCCCTTTCCTCCCACCCCTAGGTCATCTTTGGGGTACCCTTGGGAGGTCACTTGAAGAATCAAAGCGGTGATAGAAGTGGTAATTGAGGAAACTGATGCAAACGTGATCTCCCAAAAGGTTGTGTGGGAAGCAAATTTGGGAAGGATGCTCAGATAAGTGAAATTTTTGCTTTTGTGCCTTTCTTGAGCAACATCATAAGACCTCAGGTTTTCCTGTTTGTTTATTCAACAATGACTGCTGTGTTACACACACAGGAAATCACAGAAAAAAACTTATTTCGAGGACAGGTGAGGTGGAAATAAAGGCTGCTATTTAGGCTGTGGCATACTGGCTGTGCTGAGCGTCTTGTCTTGTGACTATCTGCATGCATCAGTGAAGTGAGCACAAACACATCCTGCAAACATCTGGTGAGGAAGATGTCTCAGCTGAGCTGAACAGTACTGATAATAATCACATTGCTCTGGTGTAGCATGGAGAAACCCCAAAGCTACTCTTCTTTGGGCTGAGTAGGAGAGAGGCCCCCATGGTGGGCTCTGGGATGAGCCTTGGCAGAGGGCAGATGTAGAGATGGCTTTATACCACCCTATTGGCTGTGTTTCACTGGCATGAAATGGCTGTCATAAAACATGGGATCTGGAGTCGAGGGTGCTGCATGAAAACCAACTAGATAGCAAGATGTCATCAACATCTGTTCTTTCTGGGGAGGTTTACATCCAGCTGTTCTCCCAAACCAGCCCACCACACAACCTCCTCTTTCTGAAAAAATGTGCTCAGATGACTTGACTCAATGACTTAGCTAAATTGAACGCTTTCCAGTAGCACAGTAATGTGTTTGGAGAAGGAAGAGCTTTCAAAAGGAAGCTGTTTGCCCATCTAACCCAAACAACTTTTCATTGCTGATGAGGAAAGAGGAAAGCCTGGGAGCTTTGTGCAGTGAGTGCAGGGTACCCATGACTTCATTCCTGTAGCACTTGGTAAGGGAAGCATGCATCAGGCAGTGAAATCCGGTAATTTGGCTCTCTTTCATTCCCTAGCTATGGGGCGACCAGCAGTGGCAATCTGTCACAAGCCAAGATGCACCTGTAGTAAGATGGCTTTGTCAAGAGCCTGATGTGTGACTGAACTTACCTGGCTGCCACCCAGCAGTGCCATGGGGCTCAGCTCTTGATATATGGTATATTTCTTCCCTCTCTCAGGAATAAGTGTAGTCCCCCATCTCTCCCTGGTGGATCACAAGTACTGCTGCTTGATAGGACAAGGGGTAATTGTTTTAAACTAAAAGAAGGTAGATTCAGACTAGATATAAGGAAGAAATATTTTACAATGAGGGTGGTGAAACACTGACACAGGTTGCCCAGAGATGTAGTAGATTCTCCATCGCTGGAAACATTCAAGGCCAGGTTGGACCTGTAGTTGAAGATGTCCCTGCTCATTTGCAGGGGACTTGGACTAGATGAACATTGAAAGTTCCTTCCAAATCAAACCATTCTATGATTCTGTGGTTTGTTTTAGGAAACAAGGAATAGAAGGGTTGGTTCAGTATCCTGGGGCTGGGAAGGATGAAATCCGTTAGGATCTAAAAGTATGTAACTACAAATGCTCCTTCAGTTGCGTGTAATTGCTGTGAGCTCCATGGGATTGTGGACAAGGATATTGTTTCACCTTTGCTCATGTGGGACTGAAATCAGATTCACTTGCAGTTTTTGTAACTGACGTTTTCTCCAGCAAAAGATGGGATTTGGTCAAAGAAAATGTGTAAGAAAATTTAATATTGCTTTCTCTTTGAAATTCCAGAAAGCTCTAGTTGTTTCAATGCAAAATTAAAAATTCTAGCTTAATTTAAAAGTGGGGATTCTCATACAGAAATTTCCACAATATATTCATTCTGCATTTTTTGTGATATTTTAACTTTTTACATTTTTTAACAAATATCCAAATAGGTGATATTGGAATTCTCCAAAGGACTGAAATTCTGACTTCTGTTCAATCCCACCTGATGCTTTGAGCCTTTTTAAAAGCCCAGCAAGTGTGATAAACCATGACAAGACTCCAGGTGAAAACAGATGAGTTAGAAAAAAAGCACATGAGAAAATCTGTCATATAAGTGCCAGGTACTGACCCTCCCTGCACGCCAGCCCCAGAATCTCCCCTTTTAATGTTTGAGGACCATCTTGTCCCTAGGAAGGACTGAAATCCTGGAGTGCCCATGGGCATAACTTAATAGGAGAAGCACCGTTGACCACCTCATCGCAGTTGTCATTTCACAGGCTTGATTTGTTGGAAAGAAAAAGAAAAAGGAAAAAAAAATATCCCATCATGACACCACGATGCAGAGGTTGTTTTATCTCATAGGGAGGTTGATGGAGGCCTTGTAATTGCCAGAAGATTTCTGAGACTGGAATTATGTTCGGCTGTCGCTGACTTATGTATCTGTGGCATGGATGTTGTGAAAACACATGATGAGACAACATGTAAGGAAACTTCAGAAGGTGTGTTATCTCTGAGGGCAAAATGAAAAAAAACCCCACACCCTGCAGTAGGTCAACTTGTATGTGGTGTTGACAGGGACCCATCGTCCCCCATGGCCAAAATAAAACCTCTGGAGCTGACATACTTGTGCTGCGTCAGATAAAGAGCAGTAGGGTTAGTCTGCATGCTTTAGACTGCCTCTAATTCTTCAGGGCTTTTGGGTGCCAGGGAACTGTGTGTGAGTTATTCACAAACCTTTCAAAGCAGAAGTTATCGAAACAGCCACTTAGTTTTCTTCTTGCAACATGTTCTCCCTTTGAGTACAGCCTGGCTCCTTTGGGAGGGACTGGCATCTGTCTTCCAGATTCCTCCTCAATGGTAATGCAGTGGGATAATGCAGAGCCATGCTGGTGCCTGGGAAAGCATCATGGGATGCAGCTAGTTTGGAAAATGTGTCTTTGCCCCTGTGCCACCAGGGTGACTTTGCTGCAAGGCTGCAGCCCCCTTTGTGTGAATCCCATAGTTCAACTGCAATCACATCATCATTGTGTGTGTTTACCCTCCCACCTCATCAAGGCCTGACAATGCACTTTAACATTTTAATGCCAAAAGCATCCCTCTGTAAGGGAATGGATGCTGTTTTGTGCCCTGACCCATTTGCTCCAAACGCAGCAGATATTTAACTGGCTTGACCTGATCACAAGCCCAGATTTAAGAATTTTATCTTCTAATTATTTTTGCTTTTGAGCTCTTCTAAACACTTTTTTCCAGGCTTTTCTTCCCCATAGCATTGTGCAGCTCTGCCTACAAGCCAACAGGAGCAGCACCATCCACTTCATGCTGTGCACAGAGGGGTCCTGATCGCTCCTTGCAAACCTGTTAAAGATTCTTCTGTCTCCTCATCTACTGCATCTGACTGCTTTGATTTTGTACTTTATAAGGTTAGAGAGTTTTTCTCTTTTGCAATGAGGCGCAAACAACAGCTTGTTAGGTATTCTAGTAAATAATTGTGAAACAGAGGGTGACTCTGAGCAGGGGTGAGGAAAGTGAGCAAAAGGATGTGAAGCTGCAAAGAACAGGCTGTTCTAGATGTGAGTTCAGGTAGAAAACCTCATTTCCTTTTAGGCCCTGATCATCCCTCTCTGAGATATCTGTGTGTCTGGAGAGCCTTGCATGAAACTGGCAAGTTATATATTCACATTTCCGGGGTCAATCTTGAGTGATCATTATCGCGAGCCCACCGACGTGCCGGTGACACTGCGGTATCGCTATGTCTAGGTGAAATTCTGACTTAGAGACATTCAGTCATAAGCCCGCAGATGGTAGCCAGTCCTGCTCAGAACATAGGAGAAGGAAAACTCCTATCTTCAAACCCGGGCTGATGGAGCCCATCTAGCCTTGTATGGTCTGCCATTGAAGAGAAGGACACTCTTACAAAACCTATGACCTGCAGACTTTGCTGTCACCATCCTAGCTTGCTAGACTGTGGCAGTTAAGCCTCAGGTGTAAAGGGTGGGGCCAGTTCTGCACACGCTGTCCTCACCTAAAACATCCCCTGTGCAGGCTGGAAGGGCTTGTCTCTCACTTGTCGGTATAGACGGGTGAGGGTCGAACCGATAGGTGACAAGGTGCATGGGAAGCTGCAGATCCAACCTTGCATGCGCGCGGACCAGCACATAGGTAGTTTGAGATTGCTCAGGAGATGACTGTCCTGGTCGGACACTCCCTGATTGCCTAAAACACCCTTTTCAAACCAGATTTGCATATCCCACTCGCCCTTGGTCATTGTGCTTGTAGTAAGCGTGGTTAAAACCCTTCCCAAAACCTTCTCTCGTGAAGCCAAGCCATCAATCAATATATTCACATAGGTGTTCAGGCAGTAGCTGTTTCAAAACCCCATGGTAAATACACTGAACCCTTTCCAAAGGCTGTATCTTTAAGAGCTCTCTGTTTGCAGGCACAAGACATCCCTCCATTGCTCACTGCTGTTCTCCTGTGTGGTTGTGGATGGCCGCTGCCCAGTTTTGGCAGGTGCATTTTGACCTGCTTGTCCCAAAGGTTTTGTGTTGGTCTGGCAGCAGCTGGGTCTGCCCAGGGGACATGCTGGTGGGATTTGCACCCCTGAAATATCCGTTCATTCATCCATCCATCCATGAGATGTTGGGTGGTTCTGGCTGTGGTTTGGTGAATTTCACACTGTAATAAGGACCTGGATGAAGCAAAAGTGAAGCTGAAAAAAAGGGTCTGTAACACTGTGAGGAATATGCTATGGTTGATGTATTTTTCTAAATGTGATAAAGTGCCATAGGATTTTTTGGAACACAGCACTTTGCACTGTCTGTAGTCTTGCTTGCTCCCAACCAAGAACCAGTGATATTTTCACATCATTTAGATGAGCTGCTCCCAGGGGACAGCGCCAAGTGTGCACCTTGCCAGAGGGCAATGACACCTCAGTTCCAAACAGACTTCTCTGCCTTCAAGCTCCCACAGACTTCCTCAGCCACCAACCTCCAATTCCCAAATTCTTGATAAACAGACTTTTCAAACAAGTAATTCCCAAGCACTCCCCTGTAAGCTAATATAATTATATCTGTAAATATAACTTATTTGCTGGCATTTAGAGCTTTGGCAAACGGAATTTTGGCACCACCGAGAAATCTAGAGGTGCAGGATTTTTCTTCTTTCTCTTTTTTTCCTGGTCTTTAAAGGATTAAACTACAGAAATTTCAGCATGTTGGCTTGGGTTTTGTCCTTACTCTGTATTCATAATGAGCTTCAGTGAAAGGAGAAGTGCCTTTCTCCAAGGAAGGGAGAGGATTTCTGGTTTTGCTGGTTGCCCCACGGCTTCACGCCTTGTTTGCAAGATGTGGCTGGAGGCATTTGGTTTAGGGCTGGGTGAGGATATTAGAAATGCTTGAAACACATATTTTCGAGTAGCTGCATAGCCTGGGGGAGGAGATGAGATAAGTTGTGTGGTTTTGCATAATGCAGGCAAAATCTTTGTTGCCTGGAAGATGGGAATATCAGTGAGAGCATGGAGAGATGTAGAGCAACAAAACTTTAAAGCTGATCTCTTTGTAATTTTGTCTTATGAACTTTGAATTGAACTTCTGCACCGGATCTGATCTGGATGAAATATCATATCTGAGGCTGATTCTTATCTCTTAAACCTTTCCTTTGTTTCTTTGATTCTTTGGGTTTTACCCTCTTGTTTTATTGTGAGTGGCCCAAAGCTTTGATCTCACAGTGAGCCCCGTCAGACAGCACAAACCTTTGCTGTGGTGTGAGACACACAGGGGGACACTGGGATACTCAGTCTAAACAGACAAGAGGTTACTTCTTCTGTGGTGAAGTCCAAAGGCAAATGGGGTAACTTCAGAATTTATTGTCTCCCCTTACATGATGGGAAACTGGAAATTCACACGGGTATTTCCACAGGAAGAAAACGCACCTGTGGGAACTCGCTTGTTGTATATCTGTTTCCAATTTTATTTACAATCCCTTTTATTTTTTTAAAGAGTCTGAGCAATTTAAGCTTACCTATCCTTTAATACAAAATAATTAAAACCAAAGCTCTTAAATGCTTTATAATGTCTTTTTCTCTGCTTTTTACAGTCACAAGCAGAGGTTTTATTCCTCCAAAGTATCTAGGTTGCTACGCTTGAATTATGTTTTACCTTTTTGGGAAATTCCTTTACTAGAAATGAACAGCTGGTCTTAATCTAATCTGATGATACCTGCTGATCTATACAGTAAAAGCAAAGTGAGGCCAACTGTGTTGGAAAACATCGAGGCCTTTGCAAATATTCATTCATTGTTTTGGGCTTCTTTTTTTAAAGTGATGATGCAGAGAGACACTTCAGACTTTCTCTCCATGTTTTCCATTAGTGGTAATTTAAAACTTTGAAAAATGTACAGTAACTTGCCTAGGTCAGCTGAGTATCAGCATGTAGCTTTTCATTCACATTTTTCATTTAATCTGGTGACTTTGAATTCCTTGCCTTGTAAGTTGCTATATATGAAGATTAGAAACTGCTTCTGGCTATGCAGAATTACATGCTTTTAGTTGAAATTTAATCCCTTGTAAAAGGTTTTGTTTGTGGTGATCTTTTCTGTTCACAGCAATGGGCTGCCTGGCTGAGAGTAGATGACACAGGTGAAGACATCAGCGGACAATAATCATATAGTCACAGCCTGCATGTAGGATCAAATTTTTATCAAGGGTTTCAGCAATCTGGCAGCTTAGACACTTCTGCCTTTGATTCCAGGAAAGCAGCACAGCAAAATGAAAGTCTGCAAAACCTATTGAGAATAAATTGGATGCCTTTGCACCGTCTGTGTTTTGACAGGATTTGAAGTGGGAAGTCTTGGCTTTGGAAGGGTTTGGTGTGTAATCCAAATGCTCCCACCCCACAGTCCAGCTGGGACTTCTGTCTTTGTAGGAGGATGGAGTCCTTTCCCCAGACTTCACCCCTCAAGACGTCTCCCATGAGTGAAGAGCCAGGGCTCACCTCATGTACAGGGGCAGCTGAAAAGAGAGTTTCTTTCCTGAGCAATTGGCAGTTCACACATCTTGTGATGCAAAACTCTCCAGCAGGGTCTCGGACTGAAGGGGGTGTCACTTCAGTACCTTTTTGCGAGTGGGTCCTCAGGCTACAGAGAAAAAGCAGAGGCACAGATAGAAAAGCTCTGCTTAGTGCAAGTGACCATTTTTTCATTCAACCTGGGAATCTGAGACAGTCACAATAGAAAATCATTCTCTGCTTCTTCCAAACTCCATATCCATCCATGCGATTCCAATCTGCAATGAAAATTAACTCTGCAAAAAGCCAGCTGCTTTCCTTGATGCATACCTGTGCCTCCTACCCCTTAGCCACCTCTGGTATCAGCCCTAAAATGAGTTAGCAGGATCCTATGTGGGACTGACCAGAGGATGGTCACACCCAGTGCTGAGGAGTATCCATGAGACATGCTAGGAGAGGATATATGGGGAAACTATCTTTGAAAGCAAAGGGCTTGTGGATTCAGAGTGGGGCCGTGAACTGTTTTCATGAATATCATAGGGGCACATTGAATCCTCCAGTGGAGGACAAGAAAAAAAAGCCAGATGATGTAGGTGATAAATTACATAGGTTAAATTGCAAGCTGACAGTGAATGGCAGTCTTATGGCTAGGTTTCACATATACCTTTTACAAAAAAGAACTGGTAAAAGCCACTATTTTCATGCAATTTCAGGAAAAGAAGGAGAAAAAAAGAGTTCATTTATTGTCTGAACTGCTCATTGCAAGTTTCTCGCCTGGCTGAATTCACACAAAATTCGTAAATTTCACTTTTGAATAAAGTATGTGAGCCTGGCCCAGAAGCGGGCTGCTCTCTTCCTTTTATGAATCAGTCTCCAAGATATGCTAACATTCCTGAGAAACAAGCCTGGAATAACACGGCTGGCTTTTGGGTGCAATACACTGATTATGAGGAAGCAACAGTCTGCCGTGTATGAATAGCTTTTATGTTGAAATAGGTCAGTGCTATAGCATTCATTGAAAAATGGCTTTTTAATGTGCCTTATGGGCTGTCAGGACATAATGAATGTAAGCCGTAGACCTGGCTTCATCAGAATGATATTTTATTTTTTTGCTTTATCGACCAGACGCAATGAATCTCAGATCAATTAGTTTTGCTTTGAAGTTTGCTCTTGATCCAGATCTTCAATAAAAAGGGAGTTTCCAAATCACTGGTCTGTGAACACTGTTTGTGATTAATTACCCTTTTATAATCTGAGGAATTCTGGTCGTTGCTGTATTTTGAATACCTCAGACTGCATGGGGAGTTTTATTTTGGCTGGTATATTTGGAAACTGCTAATAAACACCTACTTCCTGTTTTTCTTGCTACCGTGTATAACAATTTGTTAAAAAACTTGCTTTCCCATTTCAGCTGCTCTCCTGTTTGACCAGACCTGAAACATGCTATTGGCTAATCAACATCGTATATCATTTCCCAGCAAATGTTCACAGTTAAAAGCAGGACTTTGGCTGTAACAAGAAGTGGGTAACTGCACTGCACTAAAGCTGGAGGAGGAAATCTTAAATAAAGCCCCTGCTACAGACAAATACTGACTGATACAGTTTTAAATTTGAAACCAAGTTTTCTGCAAAGCTTCCTAAAATAGCAGCGTGTTTTCCTGTTGGTTAATTGGAGTGTGGGGACAGTCATGGATGTGGAGCATTCTCTTCGTCCTGGGAAATGATGCTGAGCTGTGCCCACAGTGCGAACATCTGTTTGGATGAAGATTTTAAGGTTAATATTGTATGGAGGATGTTTGTTTAGACAGGATGAATGCTTTTGTGAAATCTAATATTAGGCTCTATCTAGGTATGTCCGGTTGGCACCAGCTTCTGCATTTTGTGTGTGAACAAATGTTAATTACCAGGAAAAAAAATCCCCACTTTGTCTCTGAAGTAATGCAGCATAGCAGTGGAAATAGATTAGTTCTAGCTGCTGAAAGCTCCTTCGGTTCTTGCCTTGCGCAAGTGTTATCAGTGTTTGTGTTGTGCTTTGGGTGTTTGTTTGCTGGTGGCTGTGGGCTGGTGCCCACTTGGAGCGGGTGACTCATGGCCAGCTTGCTCCAGCAAAGGCTGTTTTCCACACATCAGTTGTACAAGCTCATTAAATCCATCGCTTTCACAGCACTGGTGGTAATAAATGCTTTCAGAAATTTTCCTGAAATTGTGCGTTCAGGTTGTTTTGAAGTTAAACCCCTTGTTTTTAGAATGTCTGCTACTTTTAACTTTTTATATTTTGAATGTTCAAGCATCTACGGTACTCCTTCAGGCCCCGGCTGCATCTCTGGGGTAACTGGCCCTGGGAAAGTGGCTCACTGAGTTTGTGGCAAGACAGGGGTTGTGCTGCACAGTGGAGAGGTAGAGGCAAGGGATATGGCTTTTGCAAAGTGGTGGTGGCTTCACTGTGTGTCTCCTGGGTGTTGCTGTGTCCTGCATTCCTACCACTGTGGATTTAGGGTAGGTACATGTGAACTGCCTAGTGTGGACAAGGCTGGGGAGAGACCTGTGGGGTTCATCTTCTCTAAGTTCCCATCACTGCAGAAAGAGGAAACCTCTCCCTGAGCAAACTATAAATTGATAGTCTCCGTTTGATTCTAAGGTGTCCCTGTGGTGGTAACAGACCTCCAGGCTCACCACAGCTATCAAAGCAAAGCACAACCCTGAAGATGCAGGGCACTGGTGTGTTTGAACCCCACCGTAAAAGCAGATCTCACTTTCTGGTGGATTTGCATCCTTGATGCCCAAGATCACAGCTGCAGGAGGCTGTTTCTGCCATGGTGCTCCAGTGGGGTGTCAAGGTAGCACAGACTGTAGGAGTACTGGTGACTGGCTCTGCATGTGCTGGTTTTGTGGCTGACTGTGCATGCTGACCATGCGCCACTGTTCAGGACATACTCCAACCATTTCTGTTCCTTCAGCTTCTCCTTTTCACAAATCTTGTACCTCCTCCATGTCCATGTTTCTGCCAATCTTGTTCCCTGGTTAGTTTCTTATTTGGAAGCATTTTTAAGTGCACTGTTTGTAAATGATAGAAGCTGAAGAGTCAATGTGGAGTGAAAAAGCTGCAGGAGTGGCAGTATGGGAGAGGAAGGCTCTCCCTTGCTTTCTCACAGGCAGAAGCACCTTATGGCTACTTCACCCAGGCACATAAAAAAGGTTTGCATTTGTCCAGGGAGAGTGCCAGGGCTTTGTCAGTTCTCACTGCACCTTCCCCTCTGACATGTGCCCTCCCACTGTCAGGTTGGTTGTCTGCAATCACTGAATCTTTGAAAGTAACAAAATGGAAAGTGAAAGGGGAGGAGGTAGAAATCTCCACAAGGGAGGACTGGGAAATCCACCTCTAATTTTTGGCTATCATGCCATTATCCTTTGGGTTGAACATCTTCAAACATGACTCAGACATCACTGTTTTAGTCATCCTGCAATGGGGCAGGATGTGGGAAGTAAAACCACCAGAGACCACAGAAACCTCTGACTCAAACAGGTCTCTGGCAGTGCTGGAAAGGAGTTTGGGACAGAGGAAGACACCAGAGTGAGTAACCTCCCCAAGGGAGAGGTGCTGGAGGGGTGATGGATGCTCCAAGAAAATGGGGCACCCCTCCCTTTGCTCTTGTGGGCAGCAGGTATCTGACAGCCCACCAGCATCAGAAGTGCTGAGCTTTGCCAAAACATCCTTTGGCTGTGCTTTATTCTTGACTTGCAGCATATGCAATGGAACATGGCAGCCTGCAGGTGTGCTGCCACCTCTACCAAGTAACCTATCGAAGTGCAGCACACCTTAACAGTCAGTGTTTGCTTTCTGCCTCCCATGTTTGTATTATATTTAGAGCTTATTTTTGGCTGAGCTCCCACAGTGTCAGGGCTGTCTAATGCTCTCTAGTTGGAGTTGGCTGAGGGTTTTACTCCCTGCACTCGAAAGGCAGGTCCTGCCCAGGTGAATGGAAGCTGGCCAGCTGGGTGAGCCTGGATTTTGGCAGTGGGGAGGGATAAGGCAGTAGATGAAAGTGACTTTCCGTCATGCCAGGTTCCCTGCAGCAGCCTGATGAGCTCAGATCATCCTGGTACTGTAGAAAAACTGGTATCTCCCTGAAGGTCTGGGCCTGAATTATTAGAGGTGTAGTCCTGCTGGGTGTCAATCTCCCATGGAAGGAGACTTAGCTTATTTTACTGGCAGGGAGGTTCAATGAGCTGCTCAAAGTCTGAAAGAGGTTCTGGAACAGGCATCTTGCTGCTGACCCCAGATTTCTGTCTGACAGCCCATTCCCATCACTTTCGGGCACTGTTTTTGTCCTGGGAAAAGCCCATGGCTGCAATGACCTGTTGGTGCTGCAGCACTGAGCATCAGAGAGGGCTCTGCAGGCATTGCAGCCCAGTTTCAACCCTGTGGTTTCTTTGTGCTCCTCCAGAAGGATGTGATTAGGCCCTGACTGGAGGAACAAAGCACCTCACTTGAATACGCTAAACTTTATTAATGTCTACAAAGTTATAAAGGAAAAAAAAGGAGAAAGAATTAAAAAAAGAAAAGAGGAGGTAATCTGGAGAATGTTTGACCATGAGCCCGTTTGTGTTTTGGAATGACTCAATGTGTGTGTTTTATGATAGCTGCAACCACTTTGCATGAAGATAAGAGGTTTAACACAATGTTTTTTTCCTTCACCATCATTTAGAAAAAAAGGAGCCAACATACCATTGCTAAAAAACATAAACAAAGTGGCCTTTTATATCTCTTTCTTAAAACTCAGGCTGTTCCAAAGGTGTTTTTACTGAATGGCTGGTGGGGGTTTTTTGGTCAGGATTTTTTTTTTTAAGTAGCAGAAACATTGGTCATTTTAAAACAGTTCCTCACAGCTTCCCAGATAAATAAATTAGAAGTTAGAGCTGGTTTAGTAGCCACTTCCTGCCATGAAGGCCAAACAGTATTCGTTCCCTTTTTAATCTGTCACGCAAGGACCAGGCTGGGAGCACACAGGTTATGACTAGGAGAGTGTTTCAACCTCCTCTCTATTTAATTAGTCATATAATTAACACTTACTAAAAGGAGGTAACTTTTTCCGAGCCCTTGTAAACTCCTAACCACTTCACTGAGTTATTGCTACTTTCAGAAAGGCTGCTGCAGAAAATGCTAGTGTTTTCCAGCCTCAGACACTTTTTTTTCCCTACCAGCACACAGGAATCATACAGTGTAGATAAAATCTGTATGAAAAAAAACCCTCAGATTATTATTCACTCTGTCTTTCCTAAGGCTACTATTGCCTTATAACAGGTGAAAGACAAATAGTTTAAGTAATAAATAGAAAAAAATATTAGAGTGAAAAAGGTTTTAATAAGGTAGTAAGGAGGAAGAGATCAAAATCCTGGAAAACTTGATGTGAAAAATGACTATTTGGTTAAGATATAGGCAGAGGATGTCCCTACAGCTATAGGTGCACCCCTTCGCTCCCGCAGTACTCATACCTCAGGAGCTGTGTGCTGTGCCAGGATTAGTCCCACCCATGCAGATCCCAAGGGGCAGCTGAGCAGCATGGTCCTGGGTGCCGGAGGTGGCTGTGCTTGCAGCAAGAAGCAGCTGGATGCAATGTAAGGTGAGATGCGATGTCCCCCTTTGACCCTTGCTAGGCGACGAAACTGTCTGTGGGCTGGTTTGTGAACCACATCCCTGGGCTGATCCAGACCTGTAAAAAGCTCTTCACTCCCCCAGTTACTATTTTGTTTACCTGGATCATTTCACCAGGGGAATGGGGTCATCTGTGAGCAGCTTGGCAGAAGGGAACATCCTACCACCACCTCCCTAGCTTTACTGGTGGAGAAAACCCATCAATGTGCAACATTCGTATTTACTCCCCCAGGAAGTTCCTAAACCAAACACACCTCTTTTTCCTTGGGAACTGTTTCATGAACAAAAGCAGAAAGCAATTTTTCCCAGGGTACTGCTAGGCAGCTCCTGGTGTAACCCAAAAGATATCTTCCATGTCCCAAAACTCACTGGTACGAGACACAAAGCTATATGAGCTTCCTTCCCCTCCCAGCAGAAGGACAAGCCTGCTTTGGGCCCCCACGCTGGGCTGGGGCAGGGGGAATGGGACAGTGGTTGTGCAGTGAGGCTGGCCATGCAGCTGGCTTAGATCAAAGCCTGGCAGCACTTGCTGCGCCCGACAGCCAGCCCTGTTTACATTAGCGGGAGGGGAGCGAGCTCACATGGCGATTGCTAACCTGGTTGCTGGTTCCATCTGCCCGGGAATTATCACTGCCTCCAGCAAGCAATGAAGGGCAGACAGCCACTTCCCAGCACTACTAGAAGGAGCGAAGGGATGGGCTCCTTACATGGGGCTGTTTTGGTGTGATGGCCACTGCATGGAGCAGATGAGCTGCACCAGAAAAAGGAATGCTTCCACCACGGTGATGGGAAACTCCCTCTTGTTTTTTTTGTTGTTTTGCTGTCTGTAAGTCCTTCAGAGCATTTGGATGGTGGAGTCATGACACAAATATTTCTGTTCACAGGGAACGGAGTTTTCTTATGCACCATGTACGAGAGGCTTGAGTGACTGTGGTAGCAGGAGGCTGCTCATCACCAGGAGCTTGGACAATGTGCATTTCCTGAACTCTGGCCACCACAGGCTAATAGCAGCCTGTGGGATATAAATTCAGGCAGCACTACCCCACAAAACCAACACACCCTTAGGGTAAGAAATCAGCTGCAGTGTTTATCTCTCTGGATGACTTTTGGGGAGATACAGCAAGATGCACTGCACAAGTTGGATCTGCTGATGGAGGTGAAACAGAAACATGGGTCATGCAGGAAGTCAGGGAATGGTGTGGGATTTGTGTGGGGCTTCAGGGTGGTGGGGGAAGAGATGCGAGAAAGGTCTTGGGGGCTGCTGTAGTGCAGCTTCAGAGTGTCCATTGGGAGCTTTGGAGGCAGACAGGAGCATGCCTCTGCCCATGATTAGTACTTCTTGGTATCTCTTCTTTTGCTGGAAGAAATGGTAGGTATGAACTCAGGTGAGTAAACTCTACCAGGAGAAAGTGGATGATAATTTAGATGTTGTGCTTCACTTGTGCAGCTTCCTACCTCTGTGCTGGCTAAGAGTGTGAGCAGCTCTGTTCAGGGTTGCTTGTCAGAAGCCTTATCTGCCTTTCCCCATGCACTGGTGATGTGTTTAGTAGCCCAGCATTAGAGGAGGGACCTGCACCCTGCAGTCAAGGACGCAAGGAGGGTTTAAAACAGGCAGTTGGCTTCCAGACAACAACCTTGGCATGAGCTGGCCCATAATGGTGTCAGTGGACACGTCATGGAGATATGTCAGTGGACACATCATGGAGTTACCATGAGTGTGGTGCTCATCTGGATGAAGAGGTCCTGCTGTGGTGTGTGCCCAGAGCAGGCAGTGCTATGGGTAATGCCCACCCTGTAGGAGAACTTCTCTTTGAGGTTGTCAATAGTTTTTCATGGGGAAAAGATGTGTGGGGGCCGTGAGACTATAATCCTGGCTGCTGCTGGTGTAGTGTTTTTGCCTTGGAGAAGATTGCACTTATGTAGTTGACTTGCTGTCCCTATTTTCTCCCTGCCACAGGGGGAATATGAGTTTTGTAATCTCTCCTTTGGTCCTGGCTTCCTTGAGTGACTCTTTTGTTTCTGGTTGCAGTTGTTAAAACGACGGCAGTGACCTTCAATAGCTTTTTATCCTGTCTCCTTAAGGAAAACAGTTTTTTCATCACTTCCCCATGCATGTGTGTGAGAGACCAAGAGAAAGCAAATGTACATGGGAAGGAGCTATTCTCTTATAAACATGTGTTATTCTGGTTGCAGAAGTACTCTAAGGCCCTGTCAAAGCCAGGGGCCAGTTTGGAAACTTGCAACACAAAATGGTCCCTCATGTCGCAGAAAAAAATGAAACAATATTATGGGGATAATTCTCTCCATTCCATTTTTAAGGGTTGAAAACTACTGCCTGTAGTTGTGGCTGGTTGATCCCATGTCCTGCCGAGGAAGGTCTGGAATTTGCTACTTTTAGTAGACACCCCAAAGGGACAAATCACTAGTGGGTGACAAACTGCATGTTTCCTGGGCAGGGCTGAGTGTCCCTGCACATACCTAGTGGGGTACTCAACATTACTTGTCACTCCTGAAAACTGTCACCTTCGCTTTTGCAGAACGTCATCCATCGTGTTTCCTCACACTCCCTGGAATGTGCTAAATAATCAAAAGAGCAGCTGACAAAATAAATGAGGAAAGTGTGTTTTTTTATAGGGATGCTGCACAAAGGGCATGAAGAGCCATTTAGGATGTGCTGCTTCTGCCCTTCATGAACACTCATGGGGCAGCTGGCAGAAAGGGTTGCTCCTGTCCTTCATGCATACAGACATGGTCCCTCTGTCCTTGGCTTTGTTTGGTGCTATCTGTCTGCTTTCCTAATTAGCCATAGTCCTGCTACCTCTCCTAGCAGACATGATGCAAAATAAATGACCTAAGAATTCCCCTCAGAACATGGCTCGTTAGTGATGGACCAAACACCAGGAAAAGCAAAAGAAGAGATGGTTGGAGCCTGCCAGGGAGGTAAGCTAAGTGATCTACCAGCTTCTTTCCCTTCACAGGGTGCAGAGCTGTGATCTGGGTTGCACACCAAAGGTCCCCTGTCTCACATCCTGCAGCCACACAGCTCTGAGTACAGTGGGGTTCTCCCTGAGTCTCCAGACTTCCCAGTTATTCCACAATTCCGATGAACATATGATTCTGGCAGTTGCCAAAAAAAGTTGGACAGAGTCTTTGTGACCAACTTGATCTGTCCCATCTGGTCATCTGAGCTCTGTTCTCTGGACACTGATCCACTCATGAAGATAATTTGACAAATGCTTCCCCTGTTTTATTCTTTCTGCTGCCTTGTTTTTTCTCCCTTCTAAGAAGTGCAAATTTCTCCTTCTTGACTTCGGGGATAAAAATGATATGACTTGAGTCTGGGTGCCTGGAGAGGTTTGTTTAGTCTTGCCAGTGTTGCAGAACGCACAGTGTGTGCAATGCAGGAAACCTGTCCGAGTTCAGTGGGATAGTTTGCAAAAAAGATGAGAAATATCATGCTGTGACCTAGAGATTTTGCTTTTCATCGAGGTGAGGTGTAGCAGTAGGTCTGTACCTTGCTTTCTCCAAGCCACTGTAAGCTGTGTGTTTGTTGGAGCTCATTTTTTCATTCTCAATGTACCCAGCACCTTGCACTGGCTGGAGAAGAGACAATGAGTCCCTGGGGGTCACACACATTGCAATTCCTCTCTCCTTTTTATCAGACCCGTGTTCTTTCGGATCCAGCTCTGGCTGAACCCCAGTGAACTTCCCTTCCATCCCCACACTCTTTTCCCTTGCCTGCCAGCACATTTGCAGCCATGAACTTCCTGTGCCCGACCCCAGAGTGTCTCTGAGAGGTGCGATTCAAATTGTGGTGGGAATGGCTGCAGCCGCAGGAAGATCGCCGACCCACCCCTGGCTCCCAGTCAACCTTCCTAATCAAAGCAGGAATGTCTCGGGATGCGAGCATTCCTGGCTGAACTGCACCGTGGGCCACTTGGCTTTCCTCTGTGAGTGCTTCCTTTGCAAGTCATCTGTGCAGGTCATGCCGGGCGAAGCACACCATGTGCCCTGATGGATCAGCATGTTTTGTTGCAGCAGCACCAGCGGGGAAGAGGAGCGGGACAATGCACAGACTGAGGAAGGCCTGAAGGGTGGCTCTATACCACTGCTGTTCCTACCTTGCTGCATGGTTATGTGCCTCTTCTCTTGGCACAGGCAACTACTCCTTCCATACCAAGGGTGTTTTGGGATGGTCCACCACATCCTTGCCACCCAATGCTTGTTTCTTGGTGTGAATTTGGAGATTTGTGGTTAAATGGCAGCTGCTCTTGTCTGCTGGCTGTTTGATGATTGATCAATAAGGAGAGAAGACCAAACCTCCAAATAGGAGTGTCTCATACCTTGAGGGCAGTAGGGTCCATCCCTCTCAGAGCTTTACAGATCCCTCAAAACCTTTCTTTGTCTTTCTGTCTTCAAAGGGCCATGAGACAGCAGTGTAATGCAATGGAGGTAGCATGGAGCAGGGAGACAATATGGAAAAATGCAGGAGCCATGTAACAACAGAACAGAATAAAATTCCTTGTGTGTGTGTGTAATATATATTACATACATATATTCATATATATAAAACTGAAATATAAAAAATAAAGTATATATATATATATGTATGTTTTATTTATCCTTAAATTTGTGATGGGGTCCTTCTGGATTTGTGTGTGAATATCCTCTGTGGGGATGCTGCGGGCTGTCTCCAGCCTGCAGAGACAGGCATGTGGCAACACAGGCAGAGAGCAAAAGGGGACATAACGCAGAGAAGTCCTGTACAAAGCAGTGGACACATTTTCAGTTTTCAAGCACATGACAACTAAAACTACTTGCATTATTTTGAGCATGAAGGGTCTCATTACAATAGATAATGCCCTTTATCACCTCCACTGGGAGGCTGTGAATGCTCCATCCCTGGCAGTGTTCAAGGCCAGGTTGGATGAAGCCTTGGGTGATACGGTTTAGTGTGAGGTGTCCCTGCCAATGGCAGGGGGGTTGGAATTGATGATCTTAAGGTCCTTTCCAACCCTAACTATTCTATGATTCTATGATTACATTTCCCATAGACGTGCCCATGAAGAAAAACATCTCTGCCTCCACTGCTGAGATCCCCACTGCGGCCACAGCTTCTCCCAGCAAGTGAGATGTGACCCCATAGCTAAGCCTCAGATGAATATGTTCAGGTGATGTGACAGATGGGTAGCTGTGTTGGCCTCATGCAGTCAGCCACAGGTGCTGCATACCCAAGGACAATCCATGAGCCTGTACAAGGATGTCTTCAATGGTGACCACCCCTGGATGGCAGGGATTCAGTCCCTGATTGTGATGAGTCCTGCTGCTGTACCTGGAGGCACCATCCAGACCCCAGCATGGTGCCTGTGTGTAGCTTGGAGCTCTCTGCATCCTGCAAAACTTGCTGTTAGAGCCTGTTGCTCTCCCAAAGCCACCAGTGCCGTTCGAGTCAATGGGGCTCCGCGCTTGAGTAAGACAAACAGGATTTAACCTTTGCCACAGCTTGTCCCAGCCAAGAGCTATTGTTAACAAACTTGGACCCTGTCCATTTGGCCTAGGTGGTTATAAGAGCAGAGAGTAAATAATCTGACATTTGAAATAACTTAATATTTACAAACTCAGGGCCTGCTCCTGCTTCCACTGCTGTTGAGGAAAAGGGTTTTGCCATGGGCTTCACCTTTGAAGGAGCAGAGCCCAGCAACAGAAAGGGTTGCAAAGTATGGCAGTGAAGCTAAAAATCCCATAAGCAGATTTTGCACCCTACCCAGCAAATACAATGGCAGGTACTGTTATAGCATGGCCTGAAAAAAAGGCCCGGTGAAAATATCCCCTTTACGCCTCCATGCAGGTCTGTGGAATGTGTTTTCTTTATTGGCCTTAGTATTTTCCCTAATAACTTAAGCTGACACCTCCATGGTCTCATTTTTTAAAAATTAGAAAAAAAGTTTAAAAAATGACCCTATATTTTTCCAAAACCATCTCTTCCTAAGTGGATTTTTAACACCCCCCCTCCCCCAGTCTTCTTTACAGTGCTTCCGCTCTTGCAAAGGCACAGGCTGGAGCTTGACTGTAAGTACCCAATAATCCTATTCACTTCGTGAATGTTTGAATGCTTCCAGTTCTATATGGATGTAAGGCTGGGAGCCCTGGGGCCTGAGGTCACTAACTAACAAAATAACTAACTTCATTGATGGATCAAGCCAGTGCCGAAGGATAACTGAGCTACCATGGAAATCAGAGCTGGAAAAGACCAGTAGGTTCCTCCAGGCTGTCTGAGCACTCCAGTGCAGTGCTTTTCATTATTTCTCATCAGAAAGGAGATCCAGTTCCCTGGATGTTTGTGTTAGACTGGACATGTCTGATAAGGTCTGCAGATTTCAATTAAAAAAAGAGTTATTTATTCACTTTTATTTTCAAATATTTTGGGGACTTTTTTACCAGTGTCTTTTTTTTTATTTTTTCATTTTTATTTTTTTTTCCCCAGTGCTTTAAAGATGTCTATTTCAGCGATTTTGCATGCACCTGTAATGCAGAGCCCTACATATTTATTTTAAGGGAAAAGGTGCGGGTGATGAATGTCTCATTAACACTGCTTTAACCACTTAATTTGGAAGGAAGCTGCCGAGATCTGAGCTGGAACATGGTGAGCAGAGGTTTCAGGGAATTTTATTTCTCTTGGAGTTTTCTTGGCAGGGGCAGGTTGCACGAATTGGTAGCTGAGCGGGTAATGGAATTAAAATTCAAAAAATGTCCATTGGAATTGCCAGGTAACCACATGAGCAGATAGCAGAGCTGTTTCCACATGCAGACACAGCAGATTTCAGCTCCTCCTGTGAGACTTGCTCCTTGCTCTGGTGGGTCATGTGTTTGGTGTAGGTGGTGGTTTCTTCTGTGCCAGTTCTTGTGGGGTGTGAGATCCTGTGGGCTGTTGCAGCGGGTGAGAGGTGGAGATCAGCTCAGCATTGCACAGTGGGCACAGGAGATGTGCACCAAGCTGAGAGGCAGCAGATACTCTGCTAAAATCGGGGGAATTTGGGATGGATCTAGGTACCGCCTGTGCAGAGCTTTCTGCTGCTCCTCAAGAGCCTTGGAGGGGGAAGCTTGGAGTGAGTTATCTTTTCCTCTGCCATAGGAAAGTGTCTTAGCAGCATGCAGAGGGTGGAGAGAGCAGAGAAAAGGGCTGGTGTGGACAAGAGAGGGGAGAAACCCTAAACTATATGCCCAGAGAAGATTAAATCATTCAGTTGAGTGAGGAAAACCAGGGTGGTGCCTACTGGGGTTTCTGAGAATGCTACATAAAATGCACCCGAATGCTGAATTGCAGAGTGGTTTTGCATACAGAAAGGAGAGTGCCTCAAGGGAAACCCATTACAGGAGTTTGTTGAATCAAAACCAGTGCCCCTGTGCTGAGATGTATAATGAGCTGTGCTGTTTAAAAGTTTGCTTGTTTGTTTGTTTGTTTAATTGAAGTTTTAGGATAGAGTTCCACATACCACTAAATAAAGATTGCTGCTCTGCCTTTTGGATGGTGTTAGCAGGATTAATGAATGGACTATAAGCTTTAAATTATATACAGGTGCAAAAGCAGATTTAACAAGCACCACCCGTGAAGTGGAAGGTAAATGTGAAAAGCAAAAAACCAATGCATTGAATATGTTGCTTTACCTCTGTCCAAACAAGCAAAGCAGAAGTAACAAAACACTTGAGTAGTTAAAAAGTCACAGATAAAAATAATTTTTCCTTGGCTGGTTTGTAGGGCTGAATAAGAAAACTCCTGCCTGGTGGTGAAGATGTTACTGTGAGGACTGGAAGCTGAGCTCTGCAGACCATTGTCTGCAGATAACCTTCTGAGCACCACTGAGCAGCAGAGATGAGGCAAATTCATTGGTGGGTCCACAAGAGAATGATTTAAGCCAGAAAAAGGACTTTATTATAGTGCCCAAACTTGGAGACCCATTCATTGATCTTCAGCACTTCCCTGTGATACTTGCAGTGATGTTTTGGTAGTGTCAATGCTCCTGTTGCTATGACATTGCTTTCATGTGCCAGGCAAAAGCACTAATTAATACTTTTCCTTCCTTCAAGAGTCTGATACAGGAGACAGATAGAGCTGCTCATGCCGAATAGTTGCTTCCCTGGCTGCTATCAGCCTCCTTAAGTGATAAGGAAGAAGAGGTTGAGAGGTTCATCACAAGAACTGGTACCTGCCCTTGACAGATCACTTTTGAAAATCCCCCCAAGATATTTTTATGGTGGCACAGGCAAAGACTTAGGAAGCAGCACTAAGAAATAGCATCTCCATCTGCACTAGGAATGGTATTGTAGTCTTGATGACCTGGAGGCAGAAAAGAGGTAAGTGCTGTAGAAGGAGGTGATACATATCTACAAATAAATGTATTATCAAGTAGTTGGAAAAAAAAAAAACAGCTGAGCTTTGTGAAGACAAACCTTTCTTTGTTATCTGTATGATTATCTACTTTGTCTTCTAAACATGCAAACACCATAACGTTTTTAAATTTAACCAAAATAATTCTAAGCCTTATCTAATATGACTGCATTTGAAAGCAGTGAAAATGTTAATGCTAACAAAGTATTTTTTTTGTTCTCTAAATTCCTTGTCTTCATTTAATATAATACACTGCTGTTTTAAAGGGATATTAATATTCTTTTCAAAGTGTTTGGGACTTTTACATAATTTAAAAAATATTTGCAGCTGTTTTGAATGTATCTGCAAGTACTGATAGACAAAAGGCATGGATATCCATAAGAACGTTGTCATAATACATTCCACATTAACGTAAGCAAAAAAGAATGTTTGCTTAGGAATACCAAAAAAGGTGATTGGAAGACCCACTTCTGTGGCCTTAACATCTTCCTGCTAAACAAGTTGCACTCCTTATTTTTTTTTTGTTGCATTCTTAATTGGTTACTTGCATCTGCCTTTTAGAATTAGCAGCTTTTTTGCATTTGGATCATTCATAGAACTGAGGTCGGGCCATTTGTTTTAGATTTCCAGAAATGATTTATTTGTACTGTAATGGGATGGAATCATACAGTGTTTCTCATTTGTTTTCAGGCTTAGTTCAGAGTATAGTTTAAGCTCTCATAGTATATCTGGGAGTGCTGATTCCACTCTCATGTCCAAGGCCCACAAATCTTTTCTTTCACACTGTTTGCACCTTCCTCTCACTGCATAAAAATTGAGGTCCCAAGGTCAATATTGCATGAGGGAAAAAAGGGGAGAGATTATCACAGGGGCTGAAAAATTTTGCTGCTGGCTAAATCACTAAAGAATGGGGTGCGTGTGTGTGCCTGTAAGTAATGTGGTAAAGAGCAGAGCAAAATATTTCTTCAGTAGATTTATTTTCCCCTCCATGCCCTGCATTATTTTAGAAGTCCTGATGGAGGATGGGATCTTATTTAGGATTCATGTTGTGCATAGGTACAGCAGGAGAAACTCTTTGGAAAGAAATATCCACTGAGGTTACTCTATTGTCCTTCTTTCCTAGTCATTGGAATGCTGTATGTATGTAGAAGATAACTTTCTTTTTCTATAATAAATGACAGTTGCAGAAACTTACAAGAATAGGGTAGATGGGACGTCATGGAGCTGTCTTGTCAACCCCTCTTCCCAGTAGGATTTACTATAAAAAGAGACTTCTGTTCCTTTTCATCTCCCAGCTTTTAAGTAAAAAAAAAACCCAAACCCTCATAACAGCAAACCAATAACCAATAGCATTGGGGAAAAAAAGGAAGCAACAATTATTTATAACATACTAAAAGTTGCTTATGGTTGTGTTTGAGGGCACTTCTGTGACTACGATGCTTTGTAGCAATTTTGATCAGTTGTTGCACTGATCTGGGCTTATAATGAATGGAGTGTCTCTCTCGCTGTGATAATAGAACACGAGAGTATAAAAACTTTGAAGTGCAGGAGGCAGCTGAAAAGAAAACAATAAAATATGTATATGAGACTAGCTTGTTGCTTGGTGATTAAGAGATGAGGACCCTGTAGGTCAGCTCCCTATAGGTACAAACAGATGTTTGCACTGTTTCACAGCTGCTAAATATGATATAAATCCAAAGAATTTCTCATGTTTTTATAAAGTAAAAAAAAATACCCAGACAGCAAATTTTTGGTCATTCAGATACTCTTACCAAATGACATCTGGTTTCTGTATTGCTTATTTAAGCAATCCTTAAAAAAATGTTTGCCAAGGGGAATAACTCAAACCTTTTAGTTCTTCACCATATATAACTGTACAGTTTAGATTACAATGTAGCATGCAGAGTTTATTATAAGCAATGCAGTTCTTCATTTCTTAGCTAGTGAGTATTACTTTAAAGAAAATAGGATAAATATTATGTAATTAGTTCAGGGAAATTCATGTATAGTTACATTTCAGAGTACCCTACATTCAGATCCAAACGATGACAAAGAAAATGAATTGTTTCCATATGTTAGGAGATAGCCTGACAGTTACGAGCAGAGAGTTAAGGCATAAAAATGCAATGGGGCTCCCATTAAATGGAAAGAAACAACAGCAGTAAATGCAGAACTGTGATATGAAGGACCAAAAAGAAGGAGAAAAATGGTTTCATGAGAAGGAGATCTGTAAGCCTTGCCCTTTGATTTGCTGATGTCTACTGAGACATAAATTTAACCTGAAGGTGTTGCTCTTTGGGCATTCATGAGGTCTTTCTGGATTCTCTGAGGTCCAAGAAAGGGTTGTGTCTATATTGATGCCATTTCTTTGAGGCAGGCACTAATGAGTATTCCACTCCTACCTGGCCACCTACTATCACAAAGCATATGGGAACTTAATACCCTTAAGAGCTCTATCTCTCCGCCAAAATTGGTTGAAATCGTTTAATAGGCTCAAAAATTATTTTCTTTGGGACTGAGAGGGGACAGACAGACTCACTCTTAGGGAACATAATTACCTACATCTCATGTCTTTTGGAAGCCAAGCTAAAAATCTCAGTATTAAGCTTATCTTATAAATTATATATGCATGTATTTTACAGAGAAAGATTTATTGCCTTCAATATCTAGGCATTTTATGCTTTTGAAGTAATGCATACTTTGATCCAACAAACACACTTTCAAGTTGTCCAGTGTACTGAGGGTTCAATAAGACTGCTTTTTTGACTAAAGGCAAGTCCCAAAGAACCAAAAGACCATAACTAGCATATGATCTATGTGTTTTTTCTATGGCCTTTTCTGCCTTTGGACTTTATTGTTTCAAAGGGTTAAGGCTATAAAGGGTGTAATGCCCACTAGGACCTTTGAGTGCTGGTTATTGACCTATTCAATGTCTCAGCTGGTGTGACTCAGTGACTTCCATCCTTTTTGAATTGGTGGATGCACAAGTTTTTCCAGTTATTTTGAATCTAATGAATTTATTTATTTTCACAGGCCTGTCTGTTAGTTTGCAGATGAAAATTTGCACGTCCACAGTGACCATAGTACTAAATTTCTCTGTGTCTGTGGTCTTTCTGGAGGTGCCTGGTAGTCAACAGCTTTCTTCTGTCTCTTTGTCTAGCAATTCCAGTGTAACAATTATCATGAATCATCCATTTTGTATACATCTCAATGACTGGCTGGGATTATTTTCACATGAATACACACATCCCATAATACTGCTTGGTGGCTAGAAGCAAAATGTGGTCATATGTTCTGCAGTAATAACATGATTTCATTTTTGTCTGTACTTTTTCACTTTTCTTGATTTGGTCTATCACCACCATTGTGAGATGCACTGAACTAATTGCCCATCAAATGACAGGAAAACGTGCAAGTCCTTGAAAGTGTGACCTGGCTTACACATATGAGAATGGAACAAGCAGTGAGTTTATTCTCCTTTGTAAGCTCCTGCAAAAGAATATGCTATATTGTAAACCTTCTTTTGGGGCTGGGGCTGTTTATTTTGTTCCACATTTGAGCAACACAGTGGGATCCTGCTCAAGGGCAGAAAAGACAAGCTTTGCTGCAGTGCAATTATTGCTGCAGCTGTAATTAGTAGTAATAAAAACTATTGTGGTACAATTGTAAGAAATATTAATAGTAGGACTCTGGTTTAATTATGATGGTGTTCATGCTTGTAGTGGCTTTGCCCTTCCCTTTTCTGAAGTTCTTGCAGCTTGCTTTAATTTATTGCCTGTCTTATCAAACTGGGTATTGCCCAAACTGGTACATTTGCAGGGTATTTTCCTGTAAAATAAACAAAACCCAAACCAAAACAAAAACCCCAGTGGTTAATTTGTATTATTCTTCTCTGTTCTTTCTCTAGCCAAAACACAGTTTTCTCCTCCTGCTGCAGACCCACAACTTCCTGTTTAGTAGGAAACTTGATTAACTTGTTGGCTCCGTCAGTCTTGAAGGTCTTGCTTTTATTAGGAAGAAAATTGTTCTGCTTGCACAGGTTTTTGCTGGGAAGAATTGTTCACAGTCAGGTGTTTCAGGCACAGCTTTTAACTCAGGTATGCTAAGAGCAAGCTACCATGGGAGCACTTCCTGGAGAAGACATTGTGCTTCAACATTTCCATAGGTGTTACTAATTTGAAATAAACTCATTTTGCAATGGGATGTGCTCCCCTGTGGGGCACCAGGCTTGCTTTAGTGTTTAAAGAGGTATAGACATGTTTCTGTAAGTACACACTGAAGGTTTCTATGATCTGTTTTAAATAATTAGACTAATTCTTGCATGTAGAAAGAAATGAATCTCACAGTTGTGTCTTGGCCTCTGTAGATCTTGTGGAGCTCCAGACAAGGGCCTGAAGGGGGCTGACCATTTTGCTTTTATAGTTTTCTTTTCTGCCTGGTGTGTAGCAATGTGCTCTGGCACAGGGCTAGAGGTACTGACAGTGTCTGGCAGAAAGGAGAAAACCAACAGGTTTACACCTCTTGAGAGCAGGTCTGGCTCCCCAGGTTTCAAACCAGAGACCTGCATTTGATGGAGGAATTATTTCTAGGCTTGGTAGTTCCTGAGAACATTTTACTTGAAAGTCGCATTGTCATCATGTAAGAAAAGGTTGGTTTTTAGAGTTCCTGTAAGGTTTTAGTAATTTTTTTTTTTAACCAGGGGTATGCTAGGCTTCTGCTAGTGGGAAAAAGTGGGAAAGAGGGCTTTTTAAGTGAAGCTTGCATCCATGTATCATATGTAACACATTTGTGATGGTGCAATGCGCTAATGTGCATTTAATTATGTGTTCTTTTGTAACTCCTGGTCATTGTAGGTAAGTACCATTTCTTTAACACTACAGGAAGGCCTAAAACTTTAAAAATAAAATCTGGCAGAAGCACTATTTTAGCAGAAAGCTTTTACATTGATATGCTGAGGTTTGTAAGTATTTCTGTAAGGATAAACTTATCTGCAGAAGTCAACTCTAAATAAATAAATGTTGCAAGCAAACAAGGAATACCCTGACTGGATGTACTCCAGCAGTTGGGGTTCAATGGAGGAAATGTGTTACAGATCTTCCCAAAACCAAGCAATGCAAGCAGTAACTACAGACTATCTTTCCTTAGTCATCATCACAGTAATCTGAAGAGATGGAGTAGGGAACATCTCAGGCTTTTCTGAGTCTAAACCCAAATTAGTATGAACATCACCAACACTTGTCAAGAAGCATGCTCTCACCAACACTCTGTTGTCAGACTACCGTATGGTGTAAACATTTAGTGTGATGGAATATGTCTGCTGGTTGCAGACCGAGTTTGACATTTTTGTTTAATTCACCATAGCCATGTGAGGGGAGCATGTACTTCAGATGAATTCCACTGTTGTTACTGCTCTGCACTGTTGCAGAGGCAACTCTTCTAATTAAAGACTATCTCCACATTTGGCTTGGCAGCCAAAACAAATTTCTAGGAGTTGCACTGGATAGCTTTTATCTTCACTGTGGTAGTGGGCTGGCTTTCCAGCAACTACAATTAAAAAGGCATATGGAGACCAAAGACATAAACATGTTAGTGGGGTGGTGTTCAGTCAGCATCTCCATTTTATTGGAATGCCCCATCTAGTGAGGTTTCTTTTACACATGACTCTACAGTAATATTGAAAGGGAAAAAGTTTCAGCTTGAAGAAAAGTTGAGAGCTCAGGTGTGTAAAAGCATGAGCAAAAGGAAGATACTTGTGGAGAAGCTGCAGAGGAGTGACATACAGGAGTCTCATGTATAGGTCTTGGGGATCTGTGTCCCAAAGACCCACGTTTCTGCCCATAGTGCATGCTACCCACCTTCAGCCAAAGTTGATTTCTGTATCATGATGTGCAGGGGACAACTGCATTTGGAATGTTTTTTCAGGAGTGCCTCAGAGTGAGCTATAAATGTGGCACTGAAATCATGTGCTAGTGTTCATTCTCTCTACCTGCCTTGATTTTTGCTAACCAATTGAGTTAGGCACCAAGGGAAACACAAGCTTTCACTGGGTGAAAAAATCTTGCATAGCAGGGGAGGAAAATGTAGCTTTGAATGATGAAGACGAAGACCAATGTGATTCCTGGGCCTCCTGACTCCCTGTCAGAAGAAACAAAATCCACAAGCAGCCCAGCATAGATAGAAATGTACCCCTCATGCTGTTTTATGTAGAGCTTTGTTATTTCTCTGTCACCAGAACCGATTGCAGTGACACCTCTGTAGCTGGGCAGACCTCACCCCATGCTGAATTCCTTTCCACTGAGGCGTGCCAGGAGCCCACCCTGTGCTCCAGATGTTGCTGCTCTCTGAGAAACAAGAGCTTAATAAGCCAGGCTCACCCTTCCTCCTGGGGTGAACCCAAAGACAGTCAGAAATGGAAAATTGCTGCTCAGTACCATGAACAATGTACTTGGTCAAAGAGCAGTGCCAGCACTTTGTCTTAATAGAAGAGAAAGCTGAGACGCACAGTGCAAAAATCCGAGCTGGCAACAGCCAGTGGCTTTAACATACATTGAAAACTCCATGAAAGAGCACACTTAAACCAAGAGAAAAAAAGCCTGGAGGTATATTTAGACAAACAGAAAAAGAGCAAGAATACAGAAAAAAAAAGTTTCTGTGTGGTTTTAATAGGTTACATTTTTCCCAGTCTGTATTTCACTTGGGTTTGCTTTATTGGCTTATCATAAGCACATGCACCACAAAAACACACACATGCACAGGGCTGGAAAATAAATAATGTTTTGCACACACAGGACCCAGTTTTAGCGTTGCCTGGAAGTGTTGGAGCTCTGCTATTGTGTGCTTTTGGCCATCACTGATGGCTTGGTCAGAGATGGGTGTTGGACAGATGCTGGATATTCATGTGCACAGCCTCATGTGCTCAAACTTTGCTGCTTTTGCCAAGCACCATGGCTCTGCTCCTGTCTTGTGGTCTTCTTTATTTTCTTGGTCTCCTCCTTCTTTCCCAAATCAGGAGACTTTCTTCCTTACAAGACCCTGAAGAGTCAGGAAACACAATGTCCCCCCTTTGCTCTGGTAGGGTGACTCAGGACTGCTGTAGTCAGTTACTAAAAGTCATACTGGGAAAGCGTGTCTAAACCCATACGTGCACCTCGAATCTTACGTCCTGCTCTTGCACAATCACCCCTCTCAGATGTTAAGCTTTCTTCCCGTAGGACTCCACTCTGCCCAGTCCCACTTCAGGTCAGCAGAGCTCGAGGCACTAAATGCTCCTCTTGGCCAGGATGGCAAGTGCTCTTGGCACCCTTTGTCATAGGGAAGTCATCTGACATTGAAATAAATGGATTCCTCATTACTGGGATGGTGACCAAGATCAGAAGGGAGTGTAGGGAATATCGATCCAGATCCAGGCATTGTGTCCTCGGGTGTGATACCCCACAGGCATGGAGTGACAGTATTTCTCCATGAAGAACCTCATCAGCTACCAGGGCTCATTTTTTGGTGAGCTGCTATTCAATGGAAGGCACTGGAGTCTGGCCCGGAATAACCTTCCTCCCTCCAACTTCTTCCTCCCTGAAGCTGCGGGAGCCTTTCTGCACCCCCATTCTGCATGGTCAAGCCCAGGCCCTGGGAGACCAGCCCTGTGCTCATCCCAAGCTCAGCACCAGCCCATAAATCTCTCTGCTGGATTCAGGCAGTGAAATGTGAACAAAGGAAACCACTATGTGGTGGTGGTGGTGGGGGAGGTAGGGTGGGGAATAGCTCTGGCATCCTCCTTGCTCAGAAAGAAGTGAGAAAACATGGTTTTGTGTTGCTGTTGATGTAGTTTTTGTTTTATGGTTTCTACAGATGCTTCCAATATAAGAATTGTGAAACTATTCCCATTGGTGGCTTGTCCTCTACCCACAATAGTGATGGAGGAGATTGCTGGATTTCCATCAGCAAAGCAATCTGAGTGTGGGCTCTATTGCTACAAATTTAAGCAAGCTCTCCATTCTCAGTGTGCCAAAGAAACAGGTGACTTATTTATGTATTTGTTTATTTATTTTTATATTGGCACTCTATGATGATTATCAGCTGCAGCTCAAAGGCTTCTGTCTTAATACTTCTGTTAATAGGACTTTCCTTCCTGGCCTATGATTCATTGGTTATTTTTAACTGTTCTGAGCCTTAAACCATGGTCTCTGTACAGAGAGACCATAGTTTAATATCTGTAGCTTCCTGGTACGATCCAGGAAAATGGGTGAGACCATGCAGACCAGTCACTGGGGAAAGTGTTGAGCATGGATGTTGAGGTGCTGCACTGTTGATCAAAATTTTCTTAGGAATGAAACAACAGTGCTGTGGTTTAAAGACATTTATCCAGGGTGAAGATTACATTTTCATTTAAGAAAAGATTTCTCGAGTGAAGTAAATGAACTGTCAGCAAATGCTGGATGATACATTCAATCCATAAAGCACCATTCCTGGATGAGGCTCTTGAGGAACCAGTCCTGTATTTGCTGAATTCCAATAGGGTTTGGGCTTGTAAAACCAACATTTGGGCATACAATAAGTTTTCTGAGAAACAAAGTTTTTTTCCTGGTATTTTCTCTTCTAAACACACTCATTTTACAAGTGAAGTTATGCTTTCCTTATCTGCTCCTACATCCATGCTTGGGTTTGAGGTTCCCAGTCCTCAGCCACACTTCTGCAGGCTTCTTTAACGAGGTTGCAGAGATGGTGCTGGTATGGTGATGGTTTGGGTGATGTGGAGCTTTGTAAGAGCTTGAGCATCAAAAGCTGTATCTGCAAAGGAGGGAAAACAACCTAGAAACAGTCCAGCTCTGGCTCTGGGGCTGGACTGCTTCATGCAGAGTCAGAAATGGGACCTGATCTCTGCTTGCTGAGATGGAAGCAAACAGAGTGCTTTTGGGTTTTTCCCTGTTGGTGAGGATGTGTGTGACCACTTACCATGGCTCAGCAGACACATGGCATCATGCTTAGCTCTTCAAAGGTCTGAGCCCTAAAATGTTAGAAAAAGGGATAAATAATTAAAAAAAAAAAATAGAAAGGAAGAAGAAAGCAAAGTGGTTGCAGCAGAACCTGAGAGGTTTATGCCAAAGTCAGGAGTGGGCAATCATGACAAGGGCACATTTAGCAACTGGCTGTTCTTTACATCACAGAGCAGAAATATGAAAAATATGAAATACGTAGCAGGGTTGTACAAAAAGGAAAATGTAATAAGAGTAGGACAAAGAATGTCACATGCTCCAACCACATCTGAACTTGGCAGCAGCAGACCAGGAAAGCCCATGTAAATCCTAGAAGCATGTTAAAGGCATTTTCACCCCACAAAGACTGACACGCATGAAAAGTATCTTTTCAACAATGTCAATCAAGAGCCTGGAGAAATAATTTACTAATATACTGCTGAGCAGGCCAACACGGCTGACTGGAATGATGTTCACATCTTGAAATGGGAAATAATTTGGAGATTTGTAATTGGGGCAGAGCAATACAAAGATGTAAAGGCTGTGTGAACAAGCTTGTGTGTCATGGCTGAATATAAATATAGCATAGTGTAGAGAGAGATTTTGTCAAGGGGCTCAAGGAAAACACGACAGCAGAAAGAAAGTACAGGCAATAAAATGTAAACCCAGACCAAGGGGTGCTGTGGAGACAGCCATAATAGAAAATTCTCTGGGTATTGTCTAAGTCACATGAAAAGGAAATTACTATCCAGGCAAGAAACACAGTTCTGGTGTGTGCAGTGGGAACAAGCTCCATGGACCAGCAGGAGCAGTTAGGACTGGACTCAGCAGGGCAGAGCCGTGGTGACCAGAAACCCTGTGCCTGCCCTCACTCACAGCTGTGCCCAGGCCGAGTGAACCTTCCTCCCAGTAAGGTTTATTAGCTGAGCCCTGACTTCTGGAGGCAGTATGGTCATTCTTTGGATGTCTCCTTGGCCTGTGCTTTGTGTATTGTAGACATGCCAAGATCTGCAAAGACTTAGCTACACTGGTATTTTTTTCCCTTAAAAAAATACACTTTCTAATTCATTGAATTAAGGGATATGTATTATTTTGCATTAAAGAGGATATGGTGACATGTCAGCGTGTTAATATATTCATATTTAATTTCGCTGTTGCAGCAGGAAATACTATAATATCTTCCTGAAAACAGGTACTGTAAGACAGTTATGGACTGGGCAAGGGGTTTTAATCTTTTTCCTATGTAGGTCCCTGTCAGATTCTGCAGATTGGAAAACTTTGGCTTAGAAATAGCTTATGGAGCCACTTCCCCCAAAGTGGAGCATAACTCGATAACAGCCAATGTGTGGTTAGGTCTAGGAAAGAGATAAATGGTGCAGGCAGGATAGGTGGGAATTGTCTGTAGATGAAGGACAGAATATAGAGGAAGCACTGCTCCATCTTTATGCTTGTTTTTTTTTATTCTTATGTTGGAGTTCTGATAACTTTTAATGTAAGGTATAATTTGTCTGATCCTGGTGCCCAGCCTGGGGATGAATTAGCCACGTGGGAACCTTATAGGTTCCTGCCATTTGTTAGCCAAGCTGATGGGAGCTTGCTAAAACCACAGGGGTAGAGACATGGCTTTAAATGGCAGTTGTCCAGGGTCAGGGAGAACATGTCTTGTCATGGTGTGGTCTCCTCCATAAACTTCAATTGATGTTGAATTGAACCCAAACTGCATAGGGCGTAGCAAGTCCATGATGACCCTAACCCAACCCGTGAGTCCTGCACCTATTGCAGTGCCCTCCAGTCTTGCTTCTGACAAAAGAAAAGTAGGAAGTCAAGCTGAGCCTGCTGAAGATCAAAGGATGGTGCTGCCCACACCTTTTACTTGCTTGTGCTTGATGTCTGTGGGCCAAGGAAAACTGGAAACTTAAAGCAAAATGAATGGGGGTGCAGGCCTGGGACTATCACAGCTGACTCTGCCCCTGGCTTTAGGGAAGATCCTTCACCTAATTTCCTCCTACAGTTTCTCTTGCCTGTTAAAATCGTCACAGCTTTGGAGGAGGAATTGTGCTGAGCACCATACCAATGCCCAATATGAAGTCTACCGAGAGAGCTGTTTTCCCAGCCACCCACCAAATGGCTGAATTTCCTTGCAAAGACAAAGACTTATTTATGCTCATCCCTCTTAAAGTACATATATTTTAGTCCTGGAGGATTTACTGGCAATAAAGTTTTCTTCTGAGGTTACTAAATCATGAAGTATTTAGGCTCTCCAGACCATGATGCCCATGGACAATATTTGTACTATAGCCTGACACATCTTTCTGCTGTAGAATAACAGAAAAACATGCAGCAAGAACCTGATAGCCTGTGAAGACTTTAAATCACCTGTTTTGTTGTTTGTTTTTTTTCCCACAGGGACAGGTGCAGCTCAGATTATCTGCAAACTACTTTATTACTTAACAACATGGGCTTTAACGCAGTTAGAGATGCCTTTATTCATTCTTACACTCCTGAGTATTTTTGTGTAAACATTTTTCATCTGTGGCAAGCCAGTTTGTTTGTTGTGTTTTGTCATGACAGAGCAGACTGTGATTAGACACTGAGATGAGACTACTAAATATTCTCAGATGTTTTCTATTTCCTCAGCGAAGAGCTGGATTTGAACCAAAGCTCTGAGGTGAAAGGGTGATGTGTAATATATTGAGACATCTGAAATAAAATAATGTAATGTTTTTAATATTTAAGAAGAAAAAGGCAGCAGTAAAACATTGTGGAAGGAGGAAAACATGAATACCTATATATTTTAATTTTAAATGCATGCAGATGTTAAATTTTAATCAGAGCATGTCAGAATCTAACTGTAACAAAGGCAAAAATGTGAGATCTGTTTTCTTGAATTGCTTCCATATTTTGTGCTCCGGATTTTTATTACATATAGCACTGCATCGTCATATATTTATGTAAAGTGCCAGCATCCATTGACTTGGTGTATGCCTGATGGTTAGAATATAAAACACTTAACAGTGAAAAGTATATTCTTTCTCTTGGTATGTACAGTATATATTATATTATACACGCCTGTGCCTTCTTGCACAGTGGCAGAGTTCATTTTCACTGCTCAGTACATCTGGTGTTTCTTTTGGACTTTTCTGCTTCTTAGTTTCAGAGAACTTTGCTGGTAAAGCCCTTGGCCTGGGCTTCTGCTGGTGAGAAGCTGATCTGGGGGAAGGGGAAAGGCTTGATGAGATGTGCATTTAAAGAGTGTGATAAATGCTGGGTTTGGATAATTGCCATGGATGCAAGATATAGAAGCTAGGCATTGTTTTGTCCCTTCTGGTACCATGTTTGCAGCACAGCACTGTCAGAAGGTCCTGTTGCCACCCATCTTCCTCTTATGGGAGCCACAGAGCAGCAAAAGGTGGGAATGAAGGTGGCCTGGAAGCTCCCTGCTCTGCCACAGGCTATGCCAGCCTGCCAGGTAACAGAGGGGCAAATGCCATGGCTGGCTGGGGATGTGTGTGCATGATGCTGCCTTCACTCTGGAGCTGGGTATCCCTGGTCCCAGACACCGGTGTTTCCATATCCTTGGATTTACTCTGAGTATGAACCCATGGTGTAAAATGCAGAGCCATACCTGCACATGGCTAGGATAGGCTAGGGTCAGTTTTAAGGCAGAAAAATAAAAATGCAGGAAACTAAATACAACAAGGAACTGCCTTAGCATTATGATGAAAAGGATGGTATGTGCCACAGGTCTTCTCCATTTTGGCAGCAGGAAAGCTGGTGGCATCTTAGGAAATAACTGCATTGGTAACAGCTGGAAGGCAGGGGTTCCTCTGTGGGGCTACTTGAGCTGGCAGTATGGGGCACGGCTCCAGCAGGGATCCGAGAATAGGTGCAGCGAAGCTCTCCTGTGAGCTTCTGGTTTAAAGGATCTGTCAGCCCTTTGCACCCATCCAGAGAGATGGGCACTGGTGCTTGGAGGGCCAGGACAGCTTGGTGCAGGCTGATGCTGTTGTCCAAAACTGCTCTTCTATTCAGGATACCCTGCAGTTCTCTGGGGGAATCTGCATCGGGCTGCTTCCTTTTTTGGTCATTTTTCTGGATTGCTTTTCCTCAATGAATAGATTCTTCTTTTTATAAAGCCCTTCTCATGCCTTCAGCTCCTGCAGTGCAGCATGTGACCACTCTTTGCTGGTGTTCTTCCTAAAACAGTGATGTTTGTGCAGCATCTCTCAAAAGCTGCAGCCCTCACTGGTCATGGCTGTCAGATGCTGCCTGAGAAACCTCTGATCCCGCAGCTGGGGTCCAGCAGCACAACCCGAGCTAGGAGAGGGGAAGGGTGGCTCAGTGCCATACTCATGTTCCAGGTTTTGGCGGGGGCTCTGTAAGTTTGGGGCAATGCAGAGACATGCTTGAGGCTAAAAGTTAATTGGTATAAACTGACCTACCTTTATTCCACCTGGCTTGTTGAACTGACCCTCTGTGAACACTCTCCCAGGGTTGCTCACCTTTTCCTCTCCTATGTGTAGGTATTCCCATTGGGTTGGAAACTGCCCCCGTTCAGCTGTGCTTGGTCTTTCCTCTCATCCCCTGACCACCTATTGGCAGCAGCACACTTAACGGGAGATGTCTTCAAAAAGCTATTTCAGGTTTTCCATGACAGGCAAGATGTACAGCATGTGAGGTGGGATGTCCCTGTGATGGTTTTGCATCACGCAGTGTTCTCACAGAGGAGTTATTTCCATCACAGGGCTTGCCCTTGCTGATGTAGCTCTGGGGAAATAGAAGGTATCATTTTCAGATTGGATGTTTTTCTTCTGCATCCTATTCCATCTCTTAACAAAAAGTGTCCTTTTTGTTCATGAGATTTCCTGCTCCTTCTTAAAGCATCATGAGCTGGATACATGAATGTTTTGTTTGCTGTAACAGATGCTGTTAGGATGACAGATGAGTGTGGGTTTTCTGACCCTTTATTAGGAACTCTTGATATTATTAGAGATCTAGGATAAACGAGCTATTTGAAAGATTAGGTTCATAAAAGCCTCTATGTGCCTAACCCCTAACACCATGCACGTTGTTGAAAGCTTATGTGCTTGAAATGCCTTTGGCTTTCTTACAAGGAAGGCTGATCCTCTGCTGTCTCATAGGTATTTGTGCTGTTCCCCTGTACAAAGACAGAATGTGACAACCCTAAAAAGATGTACCAATTACAGGACTGGTCACTGGCAGCATGAGCTCTGGATTTGTGCAAGACCTAGGGAAAGGCCTCTGACTTAGCTTTAGCAAATGCTGTTCTAAATCCCTGGGTTTTATTTTAAGCCCTGCTTGTCTTCCCCTGACCCACCAACTTCCCTTCCCTTCCCTTCCCTTCCCTTCCCTTCCCTTCCCTTCCCTTCCCTTCCCTTCCCTTCCCTTCCCTTCCCTTCCCTTCCCTTCCCTTCCCTTCCCTTCCCTTCCCTTCCCTTCCCTTCCCTTCCCTTCCCTTCCCTTCCCTTCCCTTCCCTTCCCTTCCCTTCCCTTCCCTTCCCTTCCCTTCCCTTCCCTTCCCTTCCCTTCCCTTCCCTTCCCTTCCCTTCCCTTCCCTTCCCTTCCCTTCCCTTCCCTTCCCTTCCCTTCCCTTCCCTTCCCTTCCCTCCCCTCCCCTCCCCTCCCCTCCCCTCCCCTCCCCTCCCCTCCCCTCCCTTCCCCTCCCCTCCCCTCCCCTCCCCTCCCCTTCCCTTCCCTTCCCTTCCCCTCCCTCTCTAGTTGCCCATGCTGTTTGACCCTAAGCCTGATTTTGACTGCAAGTACTGGGGAACAGCAGGGTTTTTCTTGTGAGAGGGGTACAAAGTTTGAAGCTGACCATAAACAGTAGATGAACTGGGTAGATCCAGGTCTGCCTCTGCTCCAGGGGCTGGTGTACATCTGACACCACCAGGACTTTTAATAAAACACCTGAGCAGTGATGAAAGCCAGGACCCAACTCTGGGTCCTGTTTCTGGCACCCCAAAAATATGCACAGGGCTGGATTGCAGAGCTTGATGCTTGGTGCTCTAATTCCTGCTGTGGCAAGGGTCTGGGAGACCGAGTAGCCTGAGACAAGTAGGTGTCTTCTTATCAAACTGTGTCTCATCTAATGCCATTACTCTCTCCCATGAAGACAAAGCCCTGAAGTTATGCCAGCTTGGGCACTTGGTGGTCTGACTTCTCTCAGGAGCATCTAAGTGCCAGAGATCCTGGTCCTCATGTGTCCTGACAATACTGGAATTGCATTTAAAGGCCTCAGCTGGGAGGTAATTCTCACCCCGGGGCTGATGAGGGACCAGCGATGCTGAGACACTGCACATTGGACAGGACAGGGCTCTCAATCCAGGGATGAGCCCCCAGTGGACCTTGACCATTCGGAAAAGCTTGTTACAGGCTCAGTGCTGATTTTTCTATCTTATCTACAATTTTCTAAGACTTATGGAGGTGCAAACAATCTGTTTGGCTCTGATGCCATGATAAAAGCTCATACAAAACTCTCATTGACAACAATAGTTTTCCAGCCCTTCTTTCCCAAAGACAGAAGCTGTTTTGTCTGGGAAGGAACTTTGCCATGATGGCACATACATTTTTCAGGGTTTTCTCAGGTAAAGGTTTTATTTTCATATTTCTTTTTCTCGGTAGGTGCTCAGCTGTCAGAATCACAGTTGTACAGAATTCCAGCTTAGTTAAAACAATATCCTAAAGGTTGCAAAGCCATGTTGCTTGCCAAGAGTGAAAGTTGAATGTTCCACACTCCCCACTTGACTATATTTAGTTTGGGATCCTAATGAAGTCTTTCTTTGTGTAATTTTATGTCTACAGGGCAACTGTGAAGAGAGGACTTCCTAATTCTGTCAGGATGCTGGCAGCCCTTATGCTGGTACAACATGTCCTCTGGGCCTCCACTGAGTGGCTGTGTACACAGTACTAGATTGTGCCGTACATGCTGTTGGGGAAGACCTTGTAGCATTATTCTTAATTTTTCTTTTTTTTCCCCTTTCTCCTTTTTTTTTCCTCTCCTTCATGAAGGAAACCTGTGTGTATTGCAGCAGGTTAAATCCTGGCTGGTTTTCCTGCAGATATTTGATAAAAATACTCCCTGGCAATGGTGGGCTTTATTGTATCATGGTTCAACCAGAGAGTATTCTTGAAGGATCATTTGGGGTGAAATTCCCTTTTCTTTTGTGTAGTGTCCAGATGGACATAAATGGGATGGTGAAATACACCATAAAGATGCAGGAAATCTTCCCCATGCTACTCAACTATAGGACCAAGCCATGGGTGACCATGGGATGAAATAATGTAGGTCCTATATTGCCATACTATTGAATATTGAATTTGCAGCCTGTGTTGAGCTCCTAAGGGGCAGGAGGCCTGTAGCATTAGAGATTGCTCATACACATAAAAGCACAGGTCCTCTCCTAAAAAGCTTATGCTGACAGGGAAAGTAAGTCCCTTTAGATGAAACATCATATTCCTTTGTGCATACAGCCTTCAGCAGTGCCTTTTGCAGCTTGAAGCTTTGTCCGCTGTGATTACTGTGTTCTACTGTGTTCTACCCTGCCTGGGCCTTAAGTTACCAATGGCTGCACTCAAAGGGCTGGTTTAGGCAGCCAGTAAAGATTCATCCCAAGCTCCCTTGTGTCTTGGGTCAGCTTGCTGCCCCATCAGGCAACATACTGGTGCCATTCCCTGCCCTCCTCTATATGTGGCTGAGGATTCGAGGATTTGCCTTCTTTCTCCAACACTGGTGTTACCATCACCACAAATCAGTATGCCGAAATGTATACAGACCACCTTTATCAGCATGAGTATAAGGCAGTGCTGGGGGAGATCTGCCATGTGGGAATGTCTCAGAGAAACACCAGCTCCCCGGGGTAAACCCCCTGGAAATCCATGGACAATAAGGCCATGCAAGAGCTGTTATTGCACTTGTATTCAAGCAGAAGCACAGCACTGGGCGGTCTGATGTTCATCAGCCTTCTGGATATTCATCTCAGTCCCCAGCTGGCAGTAAATGTATTGTCGGATATCCCTCTAAAGTTGTGTTGTGCTTTTCTACCTAGGTGTGTTTTGCTTCCTGTTCCAGCATCTTACAAAGCTCTCTTTGGAGACGTTCAGCATTGCTAAATATAGTTTTCCAAAATTCCAGGACATGTCTTCACTTGGTACATGAAAATTAGTTAACAGACTGCCATGAGACCTTTCTTTGCTATCCCACTGTTCTCACTCCCATGACACCTGGCATATAGCACACAGGTTTGTGAATGGCCTTGGATTTGCTCTGTGACTCACCATTAATCAGGATGAGAAATAGCCTTCCCAGTTCATAAATTCAAGGTAAACTCAATTTTCCACATATTCTGTCAAACAGACATCAGCAGGCTGTTTATATTAATTCATGCCCTCTTAAACATTGTGTTATGGGAGGCGAGAAGTGGTGGCGGGGGGCTCCGGCATATTGACAAACACATTTGCACCTTCAGTTGCAGACCTGTTCTCCCTCTGCAGTTTCCAAGAAGTGTATGTAGCCCTCAAGAACAATACAGACTGTTCATCACTGAAACCACAAGCTAAATATTTGAGCTACTAGCACATTAAGTAAACATGTCCTATCTACACCCCAGCTGCAAGGAGAGATGCTGAATTTGGGAATGAGCTTGTCCTGTTAAAAATTCCTAAATATCCTGGGTAAGCCATGATCACTTAACAGGGGATGGCTGTAAATAGCTGTAGCTGTTGAGCAGTGGTGTGAAATTAAATCATAGGGAACAATAGTGATTTAAGTGGCATTTCTGTCTTTTTATGGAAAAGAGAGGGGAGCAGAGTGAATCACAGCACAAATCACAAAGATGGCTAGCTCTCCTTTGATACTACCAGCACCTTGAAAAATATCACAGAAGCTGAGCTGTTCTCCCCCAGAAGTTCAAAGCGTTGATGATTGAAAGCGATGTTGATAGAAGGATTCAGGATAAATTATTATCTATGGATATTGTGCAAGGTAGAAGTTCTTCATTAGGTCATTATCACAAAAAACTGATTAAAGCTCAGGATAGACAGAGAGAAATGAGGTGGTGAAAAACCAGGTGCTTTCTTCTGTAGCAGAAGGGTACAGCACCAGCTCTTATGGGATCCATCCCTCACAGCTATCTCACCTCTGCCTTTTTGGCATGACAATCACTGAGCTCTTTAATTTCCCACTCACTGCTTTCTAGGTGGAGCTTTAGCTGGATTACTTTCAACATTTCTCTGAGTGCCTGGGATATTACCAAGTTAGTCCTGGGGACTGTGTCCAGCCCTCATGGAAAATGTGAGCTGTCTTCCTGCCAGCAGATGGGGAGGTCGGGTGCTCTGGCTGTGCTCAGCATCCATTTCACTGCACATGTTGCGCCTTGCCGATGTTCACATGTACCTTTCTATTTGCTGACCAGCCAAGTGCTGCTTCACACTCCACTCTGGATAAATCACCTTTAGGGGTTCTTTTAGTAGACATTATTAGGGATGACAGTAAAGTCCTCAGGCACTAGGTTTGGTTAGAGTGTCCTTCTCTTAGATGGAAGACCAAAGCCAAGCCATCGATCAATCAATTAGGGATGAAGTCTTAAACAAACAAAAACAAAAACGTAAGGAAAAAAAATCTGCACTCTGCCATGCTAGGTGAGTTTGCTCTATCCTCTGTAACACTTCTATATGTACCTGGTTGTGGATATCATGTATACTTGAGCAACTATTCCTATTCTATTCTATTCTAGTTTAGTCTGGTCTGATCTAGTCTGATCTGATCCTGTCCATTCCAGTTTAGTCTAGTCTAGCCTAGTCTATTCAGGTCACAAATATGAATGGGCTAGATTGTAAAACCTGGCTGCTATGTAGTCAGTGGAGGGCTGTGAAGCTATTAACAAATTTTTTTGAACCACAGAAGACTTCTCTCCATGTATCTCTCTGCACTCAGTGGGGTCTGAAGTGTCTCCCTGGTTGTAATGCAGAGCTGGGACCTAATTCAGTGGTTTTGAGTTGTTCCTCAATCTGCTGCTTGGGTCTATTGATCCCAATGACCTGCAGACCACAGGCTGCCATCACTTTAAGATCCATGGGACCATGAAGGACAAGGAATTGAGGTTTGGCATTTCCCTCCCATCAGCCGTAAAATGAAACTTCTAAAAAAAGCATCTCCGCATAGCACATCCCTGGATAGAGAAGCCAGCAGGAGCCCTGCAGACAGCTCCCAAACTGCCTCTTGGACTCCAGAAAATTGAGAAAGGAAGCAGTTAGCTGGACAATCCACATTACCCTTTCCAACCACCTCTAGCACAAAACAACTCTGCTGGACTCCAGAGCAGCAAATGCACATAGAAAGTTTGTGGGTCAGGGTTAAGGGGAAATCGGTGATGAGACACATTACTGTGGGGATTTGTTACAGACCGCCTGATCAAGAGGAACCTGTGGATGAAGAACTCTACAGACAAATAGGAAAAGCCTCACACTCGCAGGCCCTTGTTATCATGGGGGACTTCAATCACCTTGACATCTGTTGGAGGGACGGTACGGCCTGACACAAGCAATCCAGGAGGCTTCTCGATTGTGTGGAAGACAACTTCCTCTGCAAGCAATAAAGGAGCCGACGAGAAGAGGTGCCCTGCTTGATGTGCTCACCAACAGGGAAGGGCTCATTGGAAATGTGACTCTCCAGGGAAGTCTTGGATGCAGTGATCATTATATGGTTGAATTCAAGGTCCTCAAGACAGTGGGAAGAGCGTGCAGCAAGCTCACTGCCCTGGACTTCAAGAGAGCAGACTTTGACCTCTTCAGGAACCTGCTTAGCAAGGTTCCATGGGATATAGCCCTAGAGGGCAGGGGGGACCAAGACTCTTGGTTAATATTCAAGGATCACCTGCTACAAGCTCAGGAGTGTTGCATCCCGACCAGGAGGAAGTGCAGCAGGAGGGCCAGGAGACCTCCTTGGATGGATAAGGAGCTGCTGAGAAAAATTCATAGGAAAAAAGAGGCTTATAAAAGGTGGAAGCAAGGACAGGTGGCCTGGGATGAATACAGGGATGTCGTCTGGGTAGTTAGGGACCAAGTTAGGAAAGCTAAGGCCCAATTGGAGCTAAACTTGACAAGGGATGTTAAAGATAATAGGAGGGGATTTTATAGGTATGTAGTGGCTAAAAAACAGACTAGGGACAATGTAGGCCCCCTCCAGAAACGTTCGAGAGAACTGGCTACACAGGACTTGGAGAAGGCTGAGGTTCTGAATGACTTCTTTGCCTCAGTCTTCACTGGCAAAGGCTCTGACCGCAGCACCCAAGTCTTGGAAGGCGGATGCAGGGACTGTGAAAACCTAGACCTTGGGCCCACTGTACAAGAGGATCTGGTTCGAGACCATCTTGAGAACCTGAATGTACACAAGTCCATGGGACCTGATGAAATCCATCCACGGGTCCTGAAGGAGCTGGCGAATGAAGTTGCAAAGCCACTGGCCATCATATTTGAAAAATCATGGCAGACAGGTGAAGTTCCTGATGACTGGAAAAAGGGAAATATAACCCCCATTTTCAAGAAGGGGAAAATGGATGACCCAGGGAATTACAGAGCAGTCAGTCTCACCTCTGTGCCTGCCAAAATCTGGGAGCAGATTCTCTTGGAAGGCATGCTAGGGCACATGAAAAACAACAAGGTGCTTGGTGACAGCCAGCATGGCTTCACTAAGGGGAAATCCTGCCTGACCAATTTGGTGGCCTTCTATGGCGGGGCTACAAAAGTGATGGACAGGGGTGGAGCAGTTGACGTCATCTACCTGGACTTGTGCAAAGCGTTCGACACTGTCCCACATGACATCCTTGTATCTAAATTGGAGAGACATCAATTTGATAGGTGGACCACTCGGTGGATAAAGAACTGGCTGGATGGTCGCACTCAGAGTTGTGGTCAATGGTTCAATGTCCAGCTGGACATCAGTAACGAGTGGTGCCCTCAGGGATCGGTGTTGGGACCGGTCTTGTTCAACATCTTTGTCGCTGACATGGACAGTGGGATTGAGTGTGCCCTCAGCAAGTTTGCCAATGACACCAAGCTGTGTGGTTCTGTTGATACGCTGGAGGGAAGGAATGCCATCCAGAGGGACCTTGACACACTTGTGAGGTGGGCTGATGCCAACCTCATGAAGTTTAACCATGCCAAGTGCAAGGTCCTACACCTGGGTGGGAGCAATCCCAGGCACAGCTACAGGTTGGGCAAAAAGGAAATTCATGGTAGTCCTGCGGAGAAGGACTTGGGGGTGTTGGTCAATGAGAAAATGAACATGACCCAGCTTCAGTGTGCAGTCACAGCCCAGAAAGCCAACCGTATCCTGGGCTGCATCAAAAGAAGTGTGACCAGCAGGTCGAAGGAGGTGATCCTGCCCCTCTACTCTGCTCCTGTGAGACTTCACTTGGAGTAATGTGTGCAGTTCTGGTGTCCTCAACTTAAAAAGGACATGGAACTATTGGAACAAGTCCAGAGGAGGGCCATGAGGATGATCAGGGGACTGGAGCGCCTCCTGTATGAAGACAGGCTGAGAAAGTTGGGGCTGTTCAGCCTGGACAAGAGAAGGCTGCGTGGAGACCTCATAGCAGCCTTCCAGTATCTGAAGGGGGCCTACAGGGATGCTGGTGAGGGACTCTTCATTAGGGACTGTAGTGACAGGACAAGGGGTAACAGGTTCAAACTTAAACAGCAGAGGTTTAGACTGGAGATAAGGAAGAAATTCTTTCCTGTTAGTGTGGTGAGGTACTGGAATGGGTTGCCCAGGGAGGTAGTGAATGCTCCATCCCTGGCAGTGTTCAAGGCCAGGTTGGATGAAGCCTTGGGTGATATGTTTTAGTGTGGGGTGTCCCTGCCCATGGCAGGGGGGTTAGAACTAGATGATCTTGAGGTCCTTTCCAATCCTAAGTATTCTATGATTCTATGATTCTATGTGGAGGTGCTTAATCCCTCAAGAATAAAGGAATTAATTTAATTTATTTATTCAGATTTTTTTCTTCATCATGCTGTGTTCTTGCAGTGTCTGGATGTTCTCCCTCATACAGAAACATTTTACATCATTAAGGAGAAAAGCATCAAGAAAAGCACATATTTGTAGGAAGATTTCTAAGCTATTTATCTCTTAGGAGGGTATAAAAAAGGGGATTCTTTGTATCTGGGAACTCTTAAATTCATATTTATATGCATTTCCCCAGGGGCAGGATTTATTGTTAAATAACAATAGAGAAACAGCATGATTTCAGCGAAGACATTTGGGCTAGTGAATGTTGGAGTGAATTCTGTTTCAGCATTACTATTGAAAGTCAGAGCTGCTTGTTAATTACTTTAGAAGTACATCCTAAGCAGAAATGTCTCAACCTATGGAACCTACGATTCTATCATTCTAACCTAGGTGCTGCTTCTCAGTGGCACTAGTGCCACTAATGTCTTCCTTTACTGTGACCAAAGGGCTGCATGATGTAAGCCTCTGAAATTTTTATTTTAGTAATAAAAAAATCTGCTGTAAAGAAAAATCTAGTATTGAGGACTCAGATTCTTTCAAAATCTTGTGTAACCACTGTGTATTTGAAGAGATCTCTTTTCTGCTTTTCCTAGGGGTTGCCCACTGACTTGGTGTGGAGTTATGCTGGCTGATGCTCCTCTGCTGAAGCATGCTGGGTACATTTGAGGATGGAGGCCTCCCTGCGGATCCCAACCCACTGGCAATGGGGCACTATGCCTGCCATGCCTGCCCCTGTGGTGAGCTGACTTCCTGACACACAAAGCCATCTGCCTTCACCATGGGGTTATTTTATTAATGATGAGGAATCACCCCTGTCACAGCAGAGGGCTTGTTCCACATGTCCTCTTCCAGTAGCTGCTTCTGCAAACATGGTAGATGATGCTTCTTCTTCTTTCTTTCCCTCCACCTGCTCCCCAGAGACTTTACAAGTCAGTCCCCATAGACTCCTGCCTATTTCCCACAAAACCAGGGTTTGTGTCCTTAATGATCAGATTTGTCCCACTTCCTCTGTGTGACATTTGTGTCACAGGCTGCAACAAAGCTCTGCTGTAGTTCCGTGCACATCCCTGCTCTTGGTTAATCCAACCTCTTTCCCTCCAGTGGGAAAATATTTTCCAGGCTGTCTCTAGGTTTATTTGAAGAATGACATCTTCACATGAAGAATAGAATCTGTCCATAGTATGACTCTGCAAGCAGGCAAGGATAAGGAACAGAGAAATGTGATTAGGCAAGTATCAGTTTATCCCAAGCTCTATAGTTTCTGTGCTACCTAAGGGGAGACCTGCTCAAAGAACAGTGATGTGGAGCTCTGTGCTGAGAAAATTTCCTTCCTAGCCCCAGGCAGAAGAGCTATAGGGTCTCTGTAATCAAGGTAATATTGTGATATCCATAAGCCCTCTTGAAAAGCAGCTGGAGACTTTTCTCCTGGAAAAGCCTGGAGGAAAACCGGCAAAGCCAATGAAGGAACCTAAATTAGGAGTTAGCAGTTGCAGCTCTACTCTGGTTTGGTTCTCATCTGCAGCATCCACTGATGGCCTCCCATCCCTATACGGCTGCTCCATCCGCTGATCTGGTACATGCAGCAGCTTGCGCTGTTGTCCAAATGCCAAAGGGAATGTCTAATAGGGTATTGTTTGTGTGTGTTCCTGAGATGGAAGTGATTAACATAAAATACGTAAAAGGATCATGTCAGGAATTCTCTCCAGATCTGCACAGTTAGCGAGCCACTCTGTTTCACATTACAGAATTACAGTATGTTCTGTAACTGCTTGGTGTTGGACACAGATTTGGGTCTCTTTCTCCAGTGTTTACAAACACAAATGGGAGCTGAGCAAAAAAATGCAGCCAACTGCACACATATTTATGGACCTCCATTCGATCAACACACACACACACGTAAGGGTACTTATGTTGACTTCACATCATGGTGCATACCAGCAGGTCCTTAGATAATCCCACAGGGCTGAGTTGCTTATTTACTTCACATGCAGACAAACAACCTTTGAAAAGCTTGGCAACCTTTTTTTGCTCTCAAATGATAGATGTGGTCTTCATTGAGAGCCTGGAAATGTTTCCTTGAGCTCACAATTAATTCAACACCTAAAATGTGTGGAAAAGAGCTGTGCTGGTCTGGTGGGAAATTTGAACAGTCCCAGGCATGGGAGCCAGTCAATCTGTTAAAACATAAGGTAACGCTCAGACTTGGATCTCCAAAGCATAATCTGTTTGTCAGCATGGTTACATTGATTGTTGCCTCATGATCCTCTCACATGAAGTAGCCAGGGACATCTCCCTTTCTCTGCACCCTGTAGAAGTGGATTGAGTGGAGAATCACTAAAATAAAGGACTAAAATAAAGGAAGGGGAGAGGGACAAGAATGTGAAACAAAGCCAGAATCCCCAAAAATGCCATTGTGAAAGTGTCAGAATAACTGTTCTGGGACTAATTTTACTCTATGTGTAACTTAGCTAATGTCAATGTGATTCACCTCTTCGTTGCAGCAATTATATGCTGAGACTTCTAGGAAAATTGCAGCAATGTGAATGCTTCGTTCAGGATGAGACACCAGCCCAGTTCGTGACTCCACTGATACCAGTGGACTCGCATCAAGCTTCATCTTTTCTGCTGGGGGCTCTGAGGAGTGGGAAGCAAAGTGTGCAAAGCATGACCATGTTGTTGAGTTGTCTATCTCTGCTTGTGTCTGGACATGCAGAGCAGTCCATTGCTCAAAAGCACTTAGCCAGACCCAGTACTCGGTGGACCTGAAGATTATTTTCATATCTAGGTGCAAGGGGCATTTTTAGAGCAAGTCCAGTGCTCCCATTCTCTTCTACCTTGACCAGACTAGCACCTTTTTGAGAGAAAGTGATGTTATTCATCATGAAATCTTATCTTCCTTGAGATTTCATGCTTCTCTCTGCCCCTAGTTCTTCTCTTAATCCTGCAAGCTTATCCTCAGTTTGTTTGACTCCAACTTTCGCATGGGGCCTCCTCCTTTTCCACTTCATTCTACCACTCCATGAAAATTAATCTGGCATCTCTCTGCTGCTGACTTTCTGGTCTTGTTATCTACTCCAAGAATGGCTCAGAGATCTCAACTTCTTGGCTGACCAACATGGCTGAAACACCATGCCTTCAGCTTTCTTGATGTTTTTCTCTGCTTCTTTCCTTGTGGAATGCCAAGGACAACATAGCCAATACTGCCTCCACTCTTGTCCATAATGTGTGTTATCTTTAACCTGCCCATTAATGTGCTCTCTCATCCAGGACATTTTCAATTCATGTAAACTTTCTGCAGAGCATCTCTGAGATGAGATTCCTCCATTTACACACCTAAATTTGTCATCCCGGATCTCATTTCTTGTTTTGGTTTCTGCAATACCCTTTTCTCTGGTCTTCATGTATAGCCTTGCCTCAGTGAAATCATCTGGTACGCTGCTGCAAAAGTAATTCTCCCATGCCCTTTGCTTAATCTTGTCTTGACTATGACTGCTCTCTTAGCAGCTTTCCAATAGCTCCTCTTTCTTCATCCCAGCAAGAAAAAGCAGCAAAGACCAGGAACTAACACAGCCTCTTTCAATCTAATCTGTTTTCAGTACTGGAGGTCAGTTGCAGAGATGAGCCTCCTGTGCAGCCTGACTGCTCTTTTATTTTTCAGACTTGTGAATTGCTCTCTATAGCTTAGAAAATTATTTACTTATTCTCTTTAAACCTCACCTTTTATGGTTGTGGCCAATATTGCCTTATAGGTTACCTGTCTTCTTCTGTTGTCTCCTGACTGAACAAGGTCAGTCCTTTTGTTCAGCCTTTCTACAGTGCCTAACACAACAGGCCTTATGACTATCATAACACAAGTAGGGAACAGTAATATCATAAAACCTGTATAGATTTCCCAAGGATGGGAAGAATAACACCTGTTGGTCTGCAGCAAGCTTGGTAAAATGCAAGGATGTTAGAAAGGATCCTGATTGCTCCTAAACTCACAGCAAATCTCTCCCCAGCTTCAACAGTGATTTCATCCCTCTAAGTTAAAGGGCTCTTCATCTCATCTACTTTCCCTCTCTTTATTTATTTTATAAGTGACTTTTTGAACTTCTGTCTGAATTGGAGCCAAAGCAGAGAGTGATCTAATTCTAGGCAACTCTTCTAGGATGTGAAGGCCTGGACCTCCCTAGGGCAGAGTCTTCTCATCAGCTTTAGATATGACGTTCAGACAGTTAAAGGAAGCCTGTGATCTGCCCAGACTAATGTTCTCATCCTTGGGAGAGTGGTAATGCCAGAGGGAAGACTTCATTGCTAGTATCCAAGTATTATTGACCACTAGCGCTCACCGCAATGGGTAAGATGTTTGCCCTCAGGTGGGTAAATAACTGCATTTTTGAAGTCTTCTTATTCAGCAACTAATAAATACTTCCTTGGTCTTTTACAAGTAAGCTAGGGGTTGTGACTAGAGATTTCACTGCTAGCTTTCTGGTCTGGGAGGGAAGCAGAGAAGCAGTCTTTATGTAGAGTTGAGGAATAGATGGAGCTGTTGCTTGTGTGGATTTCATGGTCATCTGGATATTAAATTTGTTAAGATAGGTATTAAATCATGGAATCATAGAATGTTTTGGGATGGAAAAGACCTTAAAGATCATCCAGTTCCAACCCCCTGCTATGGGCAGGGACACCTTCCACTAGACCAGGTTTCTCCAAGCCCCATCCAGCCTCGTCTTGAACACAGCCAGGGATGGGGCAGCCACAGCTTCTCTGGGCAACCTATGCCAGTGCCTCAGCACCCTCACAGGGAAGGTCATCTTCACAGTATCTAATATAATTCTACCTTCTTTCAGTTGAAAGCCATTTCCCTTTGTCATATCCCTACATACCCTTGTCAAAAGTCCCTCTCCAGATTTCTTGCAGGCCTCTTGAGGCACTGGAACCTGCTCTAAGGTCTCCCCAGAGACTTTTCTTCTCCAAGCTGAACAATGAAAACTCTGTCAACCTGTCTCCATTTGAGAGGTGGTCCGGACCTCTGAGCATCTACATAAATCCATCAGTACAAATGGTCCTACCTTGGTAATCTATAATGGTTTCTCTGTTTTGGGACTGTTAGTGATGATGGGAACAAGCAGATAAAGACACAGATTTCAGATGACCTAGAGTCCCAATATTTATTTACTTTGCTGAGCTGTGGCTCACAGCCCCTGTAAAACATACACAAAATAAGATGTGCTGTAGAGCTGACGTGTAATAGCTGGAGGCTGTGTAGCAGTTTAAAAAGCCAGCTGGGCTGAAAAGTACATGCTTGCTTGAAAATCTTTCTTTATAAGAAATTGTTCTAATATGTAGGAAAAAAATCCAAAGGTGAAAACCTGTAGCACACAGTGAATTTTTCCATGCTGTGTTTCATTATTACAAGTGGAGATGAGCTAGTTTTCTGTTGGTGGAAAGCAGGTCTACAGAGAATTAAGGGGCACTACCCAAAGATATGTCCCCTGTAAATCAGAAGAGAGGGAGATACTGTGGTGCCATTGAAAGGGAAGGGTTGGTTCCCTGAGTGATGTAGCCAGATTGTGGGTGTCAGTCATGACCATTTACAGCAGCTCTGGATGTGACCCAAAGATATTTTTGGCTCCTCTCTGAAATTAAGCACTTCCGGTAAGTTGGAGGAAAGCTCTAGCTAGATTTTATCTAATGCTCAGATGTTGCACAGGACACGAAGGGTCTGAGCCTTACCTGCTGGAAGCGGGAGTAACGCCACTGACTCACACAGCTCCTGCTTCTGGGAACACAGCCCAAATTACTTGGTATACGACTGTTGGCAAAATACGGCATTTACCCCCAAATTACGAGGGAGCTTGCTACATTCAACGTGTTTCCAGCACAGCATACTTTGGCCCCGTCACATGCTGCTAATCTCTTCAATGATTTATGTGCTCTTTTAAGTTTTAATTCTCCCTCTGTCATGAACCTTCTTCACTAGCAAGTTGACAGTTTAAATTAGTGTTTAGACATGGCTTTCATAATGTCAGCTTTTGTTTTGTCTCAGTCATCTGTTGGAATTCCTTCCATTGTATCTGAAGTGACTCATGACAATAAATGACTTCTTTCTTCTTTTGTTCTTAATCGGGGAAGAATGGAATGAACCATGCAATATTTGTAAAAGAGCAGTCTTAATTAGTCCTCAGCTGTAGCTAAAGATGCTTGTCTTGTCTCTTTAGCATATTAATGCAGGAAGCCATGCGTTCACGTGGGCAATTGCCATGTTCCTGAAAAGCCTTGTAACAAGCCAAATTCTCCAGCGTAAAGGTATTCCCCAGCCAGCTTCTGTGCTGAGCCCTGCCAAATGAGGAGCCTGTGCCCTGGGGGCATTGTGTGAGGCTGCTCAGGCCTGTGAGGAATAAAACGGGCACATTTTAGAGTGATTCGTCTCACAAATTGGGTTTCTTTTTTTATTTTGTGCCTCTTAAATGTATAAACCCTCTGTGCGGAAAGCTGGAGCTTCACCTCAAACCTCACTGCTGCTGCATGTGCCATTTCCTTGCTCTGAAGATGGTGATATTGACTTATGATGGACCCTAAAATGTTTTCTGCTTGCACTGATCTTTTCTTTGCACTGTTTGGGTGGTTCAAATACCGAGTGCTAGTGAAAGGCTTGGGTGGGAGCGTGTGAGCATTTTGCACAAAATTAATAGTGACATCTGTTAGGGCAAAATACATTTTTGTGTGGAAATGCTAAAGGCTGTATCTTGCATTGCCAGAACAAAGTTACTGTGGCCATGTCGTCTTTAATATGCTCCTGGAGCTAGTGAATGGGAACAGTTTTCCTTTTTTCCTTCTTCTCTTTACTGTTTGTCTTTTGGGAGAAGAAAATTGATTCTCTAAGAAATGTGGGAAAATTGCACTGCCAGCTCACTCCTTGTTCACTTCATGCTTTTCTAGTCCATGTAGGGCCATGCCCACAATGCCAAGTTATGCGGTAACTGTAAAACACAGCTAAATAAAGGTTTAGGTTGAGAGCTGACTTTTTACTGATTGTGTTTCGAGGAAGGCCTGCAACATGGGGTTTGGGATGTACTTGTAGCTGTCATTGAATTGTGGGCAGTAAATTGTCTTCATTCTCTGAGACCTTGCTTGCCTGGTGGTCTTCACCCTAGTGCTACTGGAAAAGGGTTAGGCTTCCATTTGGCTACATGACGCCCATAGGTCCATCTTTCTCTCTAGTTTTATGTCTATAACGACGCAGCCTGGATACAACCCATAGACCCTGTCGAGGTTCTTATTTTAGATTATTAGAGATGCTGCCACAGAGCAAATAACAACTGCAGAAGGTCAGAGGGAGGTGTTTAACAGTCAGCCCATGACAGATTGGTCATCAGGAATTGTTTTTCTCAAGACCCATGGGAGCTAAGTGAACCTCCTTCCTAGAGAAGACAATTGCGTTTTGCAGGATCTGACCCAAAGTGGGTGCTTCTTGGCAACAGAAAAATGAAGTGTAGATGAACAAGGCTGTGATAAGAATCCTGTTGAGAACTGGACTTGAGAAGCTGTTTGCTGTGTCTAACAACATCCTCATTGAACCTAGAAACATACAAGTAACACTAGGAACTTTTCTGTGCCAGTACATGGTGCTCTTTATTTTAATAGTCTGTTTATATATACATACAGCTATTTTTCTTTTACCCAGACCTTGTAACACAACCAAATGTCTTAATGAACACAAGGAGAAAGCAAGCAGCTGGAAAAAGACACAAAAATGTACAAAACCAGCAGAGTCCTGGGGAAATCATTGCAACTTTATTCAAAGTAATTTCAAAAGTAAGTTGTGCCCCTGAAATTGGGCTGAAGTAAGTGCCATGCTGCTTTCTGTCTGTGCTTTGAAGCAATCCATGTTCTCTGTCAGTACTGTGGTCTCTTATGGTCTTCAAAAACATTCATACAGCTCATGGAGAGCTGTGCTGGGTTGTATTATCACCAGGAGCATAACAACCATGGTCTTCTCTCCAGCTCTGTCCTTCACATCTTGTTAATGAAGGTTTGCCAGATCAGTATGCAGTAAGTCAAGATTCTCTGGAAGAGGTGGCATAATTTACTGGCCTGACTGATAAAACCAGGAAAAAACAGTTCATGTTTGGGACATAAGCCTTTCTGCAAGTACAGCAAGGTTTCAGGCAAGCACACAAATCAACCTTGGGAATCTGTGTCTTTGCAGGCACAGATATTCTGAAAGTATAGTGTTATGCCTTAAAGCAGACTTTAGGCAACTTTAGTCTTAATCTACAGCAATTATCTGTTCTCTGTCCATCTAACATTTCACAGTGAATTTCAAAGGAAATTGTAAACTTGCAATGGCAGGGTCAGGATAGATTCTTTCCCTGTAAGTGAGCTTTCATATCTGTATCAACTCCAAAGAAGTACTTTCTATTTGCAAATCTCTGGTTTGATGGTGTAAGCTTGCTCTTCACTAAAGAGTTGTAAAAGGACAGAAGTTCACAAATATTGCCTTTTTCCACAGCAGTCAAATGTGTTCTTAGTTTGTCATCAGCTGAGGAAAAGTATTCCATCCATCTGTGTTTGTACTGGATTGAGATGAACAGGTCCTGATCACAATCAGAGCATCAGGGTGACTGTAGAATACAGGTGGTGTATACTTCTGCTGGAAAAATTTTCCAAAGGGTTTATCAGTTTGGCAGTATTAATGTGGCTGGGGTTTTGCAGAAATCCTGGCAGATTGGGTTGCTTCTGAAATGTAGAGGAAGATGTGGCTGATCATGTGTAGAGACTTTAAATCCCTTCTGCAAACCAGTTTTGTAAAGGCCTCTTAACCAGCACTTCATTACAGCTTTCCCATTGGCCTCAAAGTCAATGTTAACCTTGGCCCTGATGCAGAAAATATTGACTTTCAGGGTCAATAAATCTTAATATGGATCAAATTGAAAGGCATGTTTGCTTACTTTATAACTCCTTTCCAGTGGAATTACTCTTTACACAATGCAAGGACATTCTGCACATTTTTCTTCTTGGCCATTTTAAGGTGCATTACTCTTCTGGTGAGAGCCTGGAGTTTCCAAGACTCATCTTTTTTACTCCAGTTTTCTGTCACAACCGCTTTGATTTTTGTGTTATTTATCTCTTTCCACAAAAGGCGAACGTTTTTCTTTTGCATCGGTTCTAACACGGATCCATGTAAAGCGACTGCCTCCTTGTGTAACTGGTCATATCGCCACCTCCTGCATCCAGAAACAGCACGCGGTTATGTGGGATGCTGGAACCACAAAAGGTTTTCAGATGTCTGGGATACTCAGGCTCTTTGCTGAACCACATGACCTATTATGCAGTCATTTTCTATGCTCAGCCGTAATACAAAGACTTGCTAGTACTGTGCACTTTCCACTTTTTTTATATCAGCCAATACTTACAGAATTTTAATGAGTACATAGTGAGTTGCCTGTGTAAGTAGTACATGGCAGGGTGTGTACTGTTCTCATAATGAGGCATATATAACACCTGGGGCTATGGAGGCAAGAAGCCAAAGGATGTTATTATTGCCCTTATAAACTGTTTTCAAAATAAATAAGTTACAGAATTTTTCACTTTGAAGAAAAAAACAAACCTGCTTGTACTCTGAATACTGACTGGGGGTGGGAGCAGGAAGGAGGAGAATGAAGGGTGGGTTGAACTATAGACTTTTGATTTGAGTCACTCCTGTTGAGCACATGTGAACTCAGTGTACACTCGTTGCTGGGGCTACAGCCAAGCCCTGATATGTCCAGGATGTGAAGAAAGACTGGGGGCTACCTGCTGCAATAAGCAAAGCTAACAGAGAAAGGGTCCTGCACATCTATTGTTCCAATATTGCTCTTCAATTGCATGCATGTACACAGGCTCCCCAGAAGCTGAGATGGGAAAAATTATGTTCTTCATTTAGAAGGATGAGCCCATGCTCTTGTTGCTGGTGTCCTGGGTGACTGTTTGAGCTGTAGCAGTCCTTTGGAGATCCTTACTGTGTATCCTGCCTTCTGTTCCCTGTCTGTCATGGTGTGAAAGTGACCAGGTTTGTCACTTGTGTGGTGAAGACAGAGAAAATTCTGTATCCTATTTGCAAAATTCAGGCTGAAATAGAACCCCTTGAAAACTAGAAGGGCTCTTGTTCCAGGATTATTCAGATCAGTAAGAGACATCCAACCAGCTTGGCAAGAGGTCTCTGAAATGAAAATACTATATATCATGTAAGTACTTTGCCTCAGTTGCGAAGTCTTTAGGTTTGGCCTTTAGGAGGAGTTTCTGATAATCATTGAAGGCTGTCCTGGGGCTTTCAAGGTTGGCTCTACTAAAGGGCACACAGCTCCACAGCTTGGCCTTTGCAGAGCAGCTGATTTGGAGAGCAATGTTTGTCCCACACTGCAGCTGTCAGATGCCAGGAACTGCTCCCAGGCAAAAGCCAGTGAAGGAAACAAATGCCAAGGGATGGTGTGATGCATGCAGTAAAATCATAGAGCAAGGTTCTGAGACCCATTGTGTGGCAATGGGTCACAGCCTGTGGGAAGCAATGTCCATGGAAGTGTAATAACTCCATGGCCATCCTTAGGTGGAAGGTGATCTCCGAATTTGCGTGTGATTAACATTACATAAAATGCATTGAACAGGGGAAGGAAACACCATGAGCCAACTCTGTTTTCTGTTGGCCTCTTGACTTCAGAAGCAGAAGGAAAAGATTAAAATCATTAGCAATAGGAAAAATCCAGTTTATTCTCTTTGTTAGCACTGCTGGCATGCGAACGCATCTTCACAGAGCAGCTGTTGTCCCCGTGCACTTTAATCCTTCGAGAAGTAGCATGAGAAGATCCAGTAGGTGTGCTACCCTTTCTGAGCTCTCTGGTATTGATAAACTGGACCACTTTCCTTCGGCAAGGTTTATCCCAGTTCTTCTACAGTGTTAACTTTTTACTCTGTTATCTACTGCTGAACATACCAGAGTGTCCTCAGATATTTACAGAGTATGGTGTATGTTGGGGCAGTATCCAAATAACGCTGGCAGCAGAAGACACCAAAAATAAGCCACTTTGGAAGCAGGATGAGAAGATGGAAAATAAAACCAAATCAAAACAACCTGCTGTCAGCCCTTGACACCAGTGCTGACTCCCTCTTCCCTGTGATTTCTTGCCTGCTCTTGTGACTTTCACCTAAAAAGGGAGAGGAGGAATCACTTCCCTCCCTAGGGCTAAATTTGGAGTCAGAGCAGCGGATGTTGAGTGAATGTGACAGAGTGACTCAGATCAGTTCAGGAGCCACAGATGTGCATGTACCTGTTTGTATGGCTTACTCTGCTGTGACAAACCTGGTTGTATGACACAGACCTCACAACGACTGGCAGATCTTGGTAAACGTGGGCATCTTTCCAGCCAGCTCCCAGCTGAAAACCAGCCCAGTCAGAAAGATCCCTGAAGATCTTGCCATGGAGGTCAAGTCTGGATGAAGAATGGGAGAGAAGGGGATTAATCAAGGTTGTTGCTCATTCAGATCAGGGCAGAGAGAACTGTGTGAAATTCAATATCCTATTTCCAATGCGTGCTTGAACAAGAGGACATGAGAGTTGTCTCTTGGAGCAAAAATGCACATATGACACTGGTCTTGGAAAGTGTTCATAGAATCATAGAATTATAAAATTGTTTAGGTTGGAAAGACCTTTATGATCATTGTGTCAATAGCACTGCCAAGCCCACCACTAAACCATGACACTGAGTGCCACATCTACACATCTTTTAAATACCTCCAGGGATGGTGACTCCTCCACTTCCCTTGGCAGCCTGTTCCAACACTTGACAACCCTTTTGGTGAGGATATTTTTCATAATATCCAATCTAAACCTCCCCTGGAGCAACTTGAGGCCATTTAGTCTTGTCCTGTTGCTTCTTGGGAGAAGAGACTTGTCCCCACCTCCTTTCAAGTAGTTATTGAGTGCAATAAAGTCTCCCCATAGCCACTGGCAAAGGTTGGTGACACAATATCTGTTGATTCTAGCAAAGGCTAACACGCATTTCACAGCCTGTAAAGGAACAGTCATTTGTAGTCATTTCATCAGTATAGGAACCGCCAGGGTGAGAATCAACATACTTAACATCCAGATGGTGCTTGGCTTGCCTAGGAAGGCAGTTCATCCCTGTTCCTTCTGCTCACAAAGCTGGGTGAGCCATTTCACTGGGGAATAGAGCCTTCAGTTTCATGATCACATAACCCCACAGATTGATTTTCAACAGCCCTGACCAACTGGCAAGTGTTTTCCTTGTCCAAGAAGAGTCTTGCCTTTGTTGCTGGGATTTTATTAGCAGTTTGGGGGATATTTTAAGCAGTTCTGACTGCTGCCAGGAGGCTCAGAAATGTCTCAGCTCTTCACCTACAGCCTGTCCCCAGGAAGATGGAATGATCTGGAGTTAATTTCTGCCCTTTGTGCAGAGATGGGTTGTATTAATACTCACCAAGGAGCTAAGCCAATGCTACTTAGAGATTGAGGGTTTTAAAAGATAAGAAGCTACTGAGGAAAAAGGGTAAGCAAGAGTGGTATGATGATCAGAAACGGAGGCAGAAGGGAAGGTGGGGAGATTCTGCATGGTTCAGGTTCCAATATATTTCTTTTCCCCCCAGGTTAGTTTGTGGTTTTACATTTGCAGCTTGTAAAACTGTATGGAAGGAATGTGTAGCTGGTGACTTTCGCCAAGTTGGTGTCAATTTGGGTTAAAGCAGAGGTCCTGGAACAGAGCCTTGTTGGGAGAGTGGGTGACTTGCATTAAGACCAGATCTTTCATTATTCTCCCTTCAATTGTGGTTGTTCCTTGGGGACCCCATTCAAGGAGCAGGGCCCAAACCCTCTTACGCCAGGCATACTGCAAACCAATAACCCCAAGGCAGGCCCTCCCCCTGTGGGCTGGCAACCCCTGAGACACTCGGTGTCCTACCATTGTCCTTTTCTGGCTTCCAGCAGTGTCCTGTCCTGTCAGCAGCAGTCCACGTGCTTCTCAGCTGGACCCCACCAGCGCTTGGGATCTGTTGCATCCAGGATGTTGACCACATGTTTTGTGAGGTGCCCAGCATGTCTTAGGAATGGTACAATAAAGACACTTTCCTTCCCTGGTCCCTGGGGATGCTGCTTCTGGATCATCTCTGCTATGTGCTTACTTCAGTCCTTGTGTGCAGTCAGCCTGACACAGAGCCTCTGCCAGCACCCAGCACCAGTCAGTGCTCCTCTGCAATCCATTTTGCCTCCTTGGATACCACATTTTGTCTCCATTCACAGATAAAGAGGAAATATTCTTGCTTTCCTTCATTCCCATGGTCAACTGTTCATAACGGCAGCCCGTTTTGCACAGGGGGATGACTTGAAATTGGGGATTTCTATTGTTCCCTCTGTCCACACTTGTTAAAAAATAAATGAATCAGTATTCAGCTGCCCTTCCCCATGCCATGCAGAGCAGGTCATCTCCAGGATAGTGGTTTTTGGCCAGGTATCTCCTGGCTCTATAGTCTGCATGTCAAAGGGATCCCAGAATTTTAAATGTAGCTTGACAGTGCCTTCAGTCCACACTGCCAAGTGTTCCCTGACCTCAGCTGGACTCATCTCTCTCCACTGAATACCACAAGGCAGTTATCAAGCCTAAAATAACAATCCGTTCTTTAGAGTAGAGGGGAGTGATTGGCACCTCTGAAATCCAATTTATTTCAGTCTTAAATGTATTTTTAATAACTTCTCAGATGTGCTCCCTCCCTTTCCACTGCTCACAAAAGATGGTTGCCTGGCTTGCAAAGCCCATGCTTGCCGTTAAGTCCAGGTGACATGGATGAGGGAGCTAGGCTTGCATGATCTCTGTGCTGCTTGTACGTTTGGCCTTGTGTAGAACCACTGAGTTGTACTTGTCTTTGGGGCAGGACAACTCTGCCTTACTGCCCTCATATAAGCTTCGCCTACAGAGCTTAGCTGGGCCTTTCTGATGGGAGGGGACTGGCTCCCTCCAACCTTGCAGGTGTTTCCTCAGAAGTCAAAGCTGCTTTGACAACTTGGCGCTCATCACTTGTTTCTCAAGCACAACCCAACTTTATAAACCACACAAGATTTCATACGTCTGTTATTTAAATTCCTGACTTAAACAAAGCAGTATAATTGCTATTACTGCAGGGAAGTGATTTATTCTTTTGGTTTACTTACAGAAGGCAACATGCAACCAGCAAGTCTAATAGCTCACCATTGTTCTCATATCAGTCCTCAGGTTGGCAACACTGAGCAATAGCAAACACATAATAAGAAACCACCTTTAATTATTCATATGCTCTCTAGGGGAAATGAAGATCTCTGATGAAAAAGAAATAAAATACCTTTGAACTGTAAATCATGACTTCAGTAGCTTTGTTTTTTGTTTCACCAAAGTTTTGTTTTATCTGAGATCATAATTTGTTTTCAGTCATGCACTAGATTAAATTAATTGAGGCTTAGAAAACTGTCCATTGCCTTCTGCAAGTGCTTTCACTGATGGCATAATCTTATCTGACTTGTTACCCCTGCTGGTTCTTTTTTCCTGACCTTCCCTTAGCATCACATTTTTGAGAGGCATTTCTTTCTGTTCTTTTTCTTTTCCTTTTTTTTTTTTTTAATTTCAAATGGTCAAATGGCAGTTTATTGTTGAAAAATCCATATTCTTTCTCTAGCTATAGGGAAATAAGATTATTTTCGTAGATAAATATTTCTGGCGTCCCATGTTCAGTGCAGTGCAACAGCCTCTCAAGTGCTCCATAACTCTTGGAAAATGCATGACTGACCTTACAGAAGAAGGCAAGTCCACCTGCTGCATCACCTGGGCCAAATACCCCAGTAAAATATCACTTTAGTGGAAAGAAGTCTGTGGTTTGAGACTTGTGTCCCCAGCTGAGTTGGCACCAAACTGGCATAGCCATAGATCTCAGTACAACAAGTTTTTCTGCAGCTAAAAGCCAACACGTCCACAGCAAGATGTCAGCCTTGGACCTGCTGCCCTGGGGACACTGTGAATCCCCAGCTCTTTAGGCAAGTGAGGTGAGTCCTAGAAAGTCTGAGAATGTGCTTTCAGGATCTCAGTGGAAGATACAGTAGTTTCCACTTGAAATAAATAGATGGACCAGTGAGGAACCCATAATTTCTACTGTCCCCTTCTTTCTCTGTTTCTGGTGGGAAACAGAAACTTAGTATCATCAGGCAAAACATTCTTAATGATGCCATTTGAGACATGCATCTTTTGGTTAGCAGCCGTTTGATTTCTGTAGGGTCTGCTTGTGCTGGGCAGGATCTCCCTGAAAAACACCTTGAACCTCTTGTGTTCTGGAGACATAAAACCCTAGAAACATGTATTTTGACTGAAAAGCAGAGATAAAATTTGTTTCAAGAGTCTGATCTCTGATGATGGAGGCCTGAAGGAAGTTAAGGTATTTGCCCATTGTACTAAGGGCTGATAGGAACATGGTGTGGGCAGGTAGAGAAAAGCTTTCTTCTCTTATGCAAGATGGGGAAGAGAAATGGCTGAGGTGGGCGCCTGGTATCTGCAATATCATACCAGGTATTGCATATATAATATCAGTCCCCCAGGGCAGTAAGGACTGTGCCAATGCCAGTTGTGTGCAGTTACCATCATGAGGGATGCTCAGAGACTTCTGTGATACCAATTGCTCACAATGATCTGAAGAGAAAAAAGAAAATCAATTGATACCAACACATTTTGAAGCCTCAATGGAATAGAAAGGGAATGCTTCTCTGGAGGATGTTGAGATCCATTATAGAGCAAATCTCCAGAAAGTTTCTCTGCTGCTATTTCTATGTGTAATTATTGCAGTCCTCTGCTATATCGCATCTCTAGTACTGGTCACATCTGGAATCACAGTTGCAGTACAAATGAGCCTTTGGCTCAACCAAGTCGATACTGTATTTCTGTGGCATGTCTTTTAGTCTTTCTCCTGCAGGACAGGACAGCACTGCACAAGTGGGAAGGGACTGTATCTTGCCCCTCAGGTGTCATTTCTAGTTGGACATGACTATCCTGTAATTTGCTGACCTCCCACATCTCATTGCAAAGAGAAGATGGCGGTAGGTGTGCGGTGAATACTGGCAAAAACTTTGGAGATTGTGGACATTTGTGTGCTGCTCTGAACCCAGCCATTATATTTTTCCAAGCCACAGGTGACAATGGGAACAACTGCAGTACATGTCACAAAAGCTGGAATATCTGGATGCCAGAGGAGATTTCCCAGGAAACTGGTGTCTGGATTTGGGGAAGGAGCAAATGATGCATCCACAAATAAAGAGTTTTCCCCTTTATCATGGGTGTGTCAGATATCTGGTGGCTACAAAATACTAAACAATTAAACAGTGTCTTGCAAAGCTTTCAGCTCATGCCTGGTGGAAGCTGTGAAACAACTACTTAGGGTGCTGAGCAAAAGAGCTCTGTCACCATGTCCTTCTCTTGGTGGTGTATTACCTGGATGTTGCTGTTGCTGCTGTTCTTTCATGTTTGCACTGGGCTGGCTAAAAAGTCCAGGCAGAAAAGATATGGTGAAGGGTCTCCACAAAAAAACCTGTCAGATGGAAATTATTTACTGAGATCTGGCAACTGAGTGTTCTTGTAGTCATTTATTGCATTCGATAAAAAGAAAGGAAGAGGCAAAAAAACTGGTGTTTTTGGTTCTTCTGTGTATTTGAACAGCTGTGATTAGAGCCCTTAAGCTTTAATTTAAAAAGAAAAGAAAAAAGCCTGTCAAGGGCCTACACTGCTTAGTTAGGTTAGGAGTTTAATTAAATCACCCTGGTGTCACCGAAGTGCAATCCCAGAGACCAGGTTTCTGCCCTCAGAAACCTATTAGCAGCCACTGGAGGCACCTGGCATCATTCATGCCAAACCTTTAGGACCAGTGTGATCTTGAAGCATGAAGTGGGCTCTCAAGCACATTGCTTTCACCACAGCACCAGGAGAAACAACAAAGCCCTCGCTTCTGCAGCAGTTTGCAATATCCCGAGCTCAAAATACTCGGGAGCAAAGTAGGGGAGCAAAGAAGGCTTAGGTTTTGAAGATCTTCTTTCCCTTTCTCTTTCTCCTTTGACACTCATTTCTGAAGCAGATTTTCCCCCCTCCTCACCCCAGCTCTCCATATTTATTTTATTACAAGCATTTTCGCTAAAACGATTAACTCAATTTAAAATTTCAACTGTTTCCTTGCCAAGGATTTTAGGAATTTTCATTATTTCCTTTGGGAATTCTGAGACTGCGGTTAGCCAGTTTGGAGTTCAAGACATGAGAGATGCCAGCACAACTGAGGACTTGGCTGTAAAAGTGTTTTCAACATGAAAGGATTCCAGCATTTCATAAAAGGAAGTGTAGTACTTGAACAGATATGTTGATATAAGTAAGATCTTAGTGAAATGAAAGCCAATTTATTATTGCTTAAGTATCAAAGAAATCCCTTTGTAAAGGTGCTAAGCCCTGCTGGAGGAACACAAAACGCGTCTATTTATTTGTTGTGTATTTATATGGTTTACGTACAATTAATTCAGCCAACCCAGTATTACTGAGCTGGCTGGGGTTTTGGAGCTTTGTAGCTGTAGGCAAACATTAGCAACAAGGTAAGGTGTTTTCTCTGCTAGGACGGGTCTGCAGCATTCAGGAAGGCTGTTATTCAAAGATGTCTTGTCAGCCATGGGAGAATTTGTGCTTTTCTGAAAGGTGGCCCTAAAAACAGACCCTCTCTCTTCTAGTTCTGACCTCCAGATCTAAGGGACCAATTCTGACCCCACCATCCCCTGTGAATGGAGCTGATCTTGGTCTGCCATTGCAGTGATAAAGCACTGTGGCTCTTTGTATTTTTCCTCATAGCAAAGTTTTGAACCATATCTTGGGGGCTGAGTGTAACGCCACTCTGCTCCTTTGTGTTGTGTTTGCAGATGAGGCAGGGGAATCCTCCAGTCAACAAAGCACTCCCGGGGCTGATGTTGGTGGGTAAGTGCCAAATCACTTTGCTTTCATCTGCCTGCAGTGGACACGGTGCTCCTGATGCAGCCCTGGAGAGCTGCATCTGCAGGGGCCAGGGCTGGAGATAGTGATGTCAGCTCTGCATGGCTGCAGAATCCATTCCTCAAGGGGAATCAGTAGCGGAAGGCTGTCCCACAGACTCTGCCTGTGTGTGCTGGAGTGGTCCCAGGAACTGGCTATGCCATTTGACCCTGCATGTGGGGCTACTAAACCTCTCCTCCGGACCTACAGGCAAGCCCCCATCATATGATCCTTTCCTATCCCATGGCCTGAGCAACACAACTCCCTGAGAGCTTTGCAGGTTCAGGATCCTTCCCTTCTCATCTGTGCAGTAGGGAAACAAACAGTCATGTTACCATGGGGTCCAAGTGGTGCTGCTGTAATTATAACAGTCTGTGACTTGTCTTGTCCTTTTCTCCCTAAAACACACTGGGGAGGTAGGAAATACATGGTATTTCTTGGCCATGCCAGCGAGGACATGGGAAAGGAATGTGAGCAGAAGTCAGGTATCTCAGAATGGTTGAAGAGGTGCTGTGCTTTGGCTAGCATCTGCTTTGGACAGCATCTGCTAGCCAGAAGATCAGCTTGGAAGCTAGAGATACTTCTCTTGGGAACCTCTGCTGAAGCATTGATCGTTCTACTGAAAACTGACTTAATTGGTGGTACTTCATAGAACTCCCAGCTACACAGTTCCCCCTGTTTCCCCATAAAAAAAGGATGCCAAAGTTTTAACATAAACAGGATGCGAGCCCTGATCCAGTGCAGTTCCTGATGGAAATGAATGTGCTCCCATGCTGTTCTGACACACTGCAAGCCATGATACTTGTCAGCAGGATGGTAGTCCTGAGTGACAGCTCATTTACCTCTTCCCTGGGAATTGCATTGCCCTAAAATGAGCAATTGCCCAGTGCAGCTTAGCACCTAAGGAGAAGTTTTAGTCTTGCTAATCCCAGAGCTGAGCAGCAGTGTGTCTGTCCATCACATATGGCTCCCCTTTCTCTTTAATACTTCTCCCTCCTTGTGACCAGCAGAACAGCACCTGCTAGACATGAGAAAGAAAAAGGTTTTTGTCTGCAAGTTTTCAAAGCCAATGTGTCAATTTGGTTTCTTGGTCTTGGAGCTCCAGTTTTGCCGTGTCTCCAAAGGGCCTGGTTTACTGACCCTCCATCCCAACACCCTCTTTTTGCAAATCAGCTCCATCTGTGGTGCTCTTAATTGGTCCCCTAAAAATGATCATTCAGAATCATTCCTGGAAATAAACCACACACCAAACCCTGCAGCTTGGGCCCCACTCAGGAGGAGTTTGGCTGAGCCAGATGTGATGCCACCAGCAAGATACATAAACAATAGGGACTTGGCAGGGGGCAGAACAACGGGGCTGGCAGCAGGCACTGAGCTCAGGAAAGTACATGCGAGCTGTGGGAGCTGGCGGCCGGGTGCATGTGCCTCTCTGGAGCCTGAAAAACTGCACTTGGGTTGAGCTAAGCAGATACTGGGTCTATTTTCTCCAAGCAGAAAGTGCTGTCCAGCTTATGTCCCAGCCAATGCATCCTCACCCTTTTGTGAGGAGCTGGGGGGCCTTGGGGAACGCTTCTAAGGGGCCTCTGAGCTAGCAGGAGGGAAAGCAGAGGCAAGACCCCACAGGGAGCAATCCCAGACAGGCTCTTGGGGCTAAGCCCAACTCTGAACATAGGCAGAGGAGGCCAGGCAAAGGTTTTGCCAAGCTCTGTGTGTATGTCCGTGCACAGGAGATCTGTCAGAGACAGCTTGGAGACCCCCCAGTTAATGCACTCTCATCTGAAAGGTCTTTTTGTTCTCCATTCAGAGTCTCCCCTCACCTCGAGTGGTGTCTCTAATTGTAAGCAAACATGAAGGAAGGTCAGAGTTAAGGAAAAAAAAAGCCAAACCCAACAACCAAGCCCCAAAGGAGGCCTCATCTCCTTTCTTTTTTTTTTTTTCCTTTTTTTCTTCCTGGTACTAAAGATGAAGGTAATCCTGGTTTTATTTTCCTGCAACTAAAACTGATGATGATGTCATGTGTGTGGTGAGCAGAGTAGTTTTCTGCTAGGCAAGTGAGGCTTGAGGATGTATTTAGTATTAATTTAGTCACAGCAAATAAAAGCATTGAGGCCAGAAGATAGGCAGCTCTGTAGATCAGGACAAAAGGCAACAGGGCTCAGGCCTGCTTTGCTCTAGATGTCCTCAAGGCTTTTTGCCCAAACCATTCTTTTGGCACCAAAAACCAAAGACTGTCCATGAGGGAGGTGGAGGTCCCCAGGGACTAACAACTCCCACTCTGGAGGTTTGGGATACCCCTATTAAAGGTCTCTGATTAGTAGGGCCATCTGACCACTAGAAAGGGTAATAAGCTGCTCATTAGAGCCTTGGTAATCAAGCAAGAAGATTTGCATCCCAGATAATGACCACCAACAGCCAGGTTGAAGATTTGTTTTCACATCACAGGAAAAATACCAACTGCCAAGCCATGTGGTAAACCAAAATAACTTATGAATTGTACAGGTTTTGGAATATGGATAAGGATGAACCAGGAAGGGAAAAAGAAAAAGTTTTATATATAGATACTGAAAACTGAGTAAGTCACATGACCCAGACCAAAAAAGCTTCAGTGAAAAGTTTATGTCTGGGATTAAGAGCACCAGTCATTACTTTAACTATGTATGGTATGTTCTCATTTTGAAAAATGTGTACACCAAATATTTCAGCCTTTTCTCAGGGAAGGATCCGAAAGGCAAAAAGCTTTTTAGTATTACGCAAATATTAGCCTTTCCAGGATAATGCTTGTTGGCCAGCTATTTCCTATGGTCTTTTATTTTGCTGTCTGTGCTTGTGTGATGTCACTTCTGACTCTGTGAGGGGCTTTATGTGGGGTTTTTTGAAAAGGGACATTCTTTCTCCTGTTATAGTTGGAAAAATGGAGGGCTGATCTGAGCTGCGTTTGGTTTCTCCCCTGACTTCCACATGGCCAATAAACTGGAATCTTTTGATGGTGTTTATTTCATTCTGGGGCTACTGGATTTTACCTGTTCTAATTTAATAACCCGCTAGGACGTCCCATATATGACTTGGGGAAGGTCTTGGTGTAATGCAGCTCTTTCCCATGTGCCCCATCACGGAAACATGATTTGCTCATATGGTGTAAATCACAATCGCACTGAGAATAAGAACCCTGAAGCCTTGCAGGAGAGGGCTTGACACTCGCGGTATATCCACTAACCTGGCGAAGGACCCAGGAGCCAAGTCATTCCTGCGTCCCTGCTTTGCCCCAGCATGTAGCTTGCTTCAGTCTCAGTTGCTTGCTGTCTGGGAAGATCTGTCAGAGCCATCCAGGGGATGTTGAGAGCAGGATTTAGCCCCTGGTCTGTCAGGTCAATGGACAAACCTGGCTCTGCCCATCTTCTAGATTATTTAAGTATACAGGATAAGATTTAGGGCTCTCCAGGACTTGCCAATGTTCCCAACTGTTCCATCACAGCCATGAAAGGGGACATCACACTGGAGAAACATGAATGAAGCCTTTGTCTATTTCTGGAAAACAGATGGCCAAATTAACCCCATGGACATGCAAATGGAAGGTTGCACTGCCGAATGGGCTGAACATCGGATCGAGTTCAGAAGATGTTCTCGCTCTTGCTGATGCTGTCATGAACTGTCACGAGGCCTTTGAGAAGTCACAGTGTTTGTGACAAATAAAATGGGGATAATGACATCCAGCAGCTTGCCCTGTGCTGTAAGTTCTGTTGACAAACAGTGGTGTAAAACCAAGGTATCACTCTATTATGATGTATCTCTGTGAGAAAAAATTTTCAAAGAATATTTTGCTCATCTGTTTGCCTGTTATGTTTTTCATTATAATACACCTCTTTTCAAAACTCTATGTATTGACTGGGCTCCATCAATTTTTCATGCTTCTTCATTTACAACCCTACCTCCTCCAGAAGAAGCAGTTGTTAAAATACTTTAATTGATCAAAAGCTCTGTTGTGCTGGTAATGCTGTTTTGGGGCACTTTGATGTACAAAAAGAAGCAATTTCTTAAATTTTCTTTAGCTGTCCCCTATATAAACAAGAAGCATTGCCTTGCCTAAGCTGGAATTTTGCAGGGCATGGAGCCCCCTGACTTTGCATGGTGGCTTTGCATCCTCGGAGCTTCTTTGCTGTTGTGAGCAGCATTTGGGACTTGCACAGACTTCACTACACTGCGGGAGCTACATCAGTGCCAGAGTCCTCCGTCTAGACAAGTCCTTAAACCTGATTGCTTCATTCCATTACTGATAAAAAGCACTAGACATGAGAATGAGTTTTCCTCTCCATCCTTTTTTTTTTCCTCTTATATCCCTGAGGAAGGAAGACTTGATTTTTTTTTCTGATCCACCCAAAAGAAACCACAGTAACCACGACTGCAATTATATATATATATCTGTAAAAAAACCCCAAAACCTTTCTGGCAATTCTTTCACATTCTTTTTTAAGCTTTTTTGCTACATGTAGAACAATAAATGATTTTAAAATGAAACATAAAGGCATCTGTTTGTACTATATTTGAAATTAAATTGGATAAAGCTGAGAGGCAGCAGCTAGTGACTAATACTAAACAGTGTCCAAGTAATAGTATGACGAAGTTAACAGGACCCAAGTTAAGTGAATTTTCTTCCTAAGGCAGGAAAGACTCCTTTTCTTAGCTCCCTCTAAATGTCACACTGACTTTTTGCAAGATGGGGCCAAAATATTATTTTCTGAAGTTATTTTTGGTAGAGATTTGGTTTAGTGTTTTTTTTTCCTTTGTCCTACAAAGATGACAAAGCCAGTTAACATCAAGGGATCATTGTCTGGTGACTTGGCTGATACAAAGCCATCACCAATATAAAATTCTCACATCAAAGTATTTTAGTGACTTACTGGAGAAAGTGGAACACAAACCAAAAGTGACGAAAAAGAAACATCTGGATGTTTTGCTTGGTTTTATCCCATCTGCCTATTCATTTAAATTGTTTGTGCTGTATTACTGTTTCCAGTGAGGCCAACCTCTAATTGGTTGATGGTTTTGGGGATGCAAGACTGGTGAAAAAAGTGTATTTGTGGCGAGTCGCTGTGCCCTAAGAGACGCTCTGTGACTATGGACATGCGATGTGGTAGGTGGAGGTAGATGGACTTGGTGGGTACTACAGAGGGGGTGAGGCATTGCATCCACAGGCGAGAAGACCTATACCCCACATAATTAATTATCTTGCATAGTAGCTTCTGAAATCATCTTGATTGTGAGAGACATGTCTGCATTTCCGACAAACTGCCCTAACAGGTAAGCTTTGAGCCAGCAGCCCTTATTTCTGCAAATGTCCTGTTGACCACAGGCTCCTGGAGTAAGAGCAGAAGACTGAGAAGGCAGCTGGCAGCAATGCAGCCACAAACCTTCCACTGAGATACACAGTGTTGGATTTGATCTTATCATCTCCACAGTTAAAAACAAGTATCAGTTCCACAAGGCCCATAACCACAGCACTGGTGTAATTACAGCAGTCTCACAGTGCATTCACACTGCAGGATTATCCCTGTCCTGCCAGCTATAAATTATGTACTAAGTACAACACATAATGAAAAAAAATGGCATCCTCAGCAGCTACCAAGAACATTTTAAGTGCTTGGTTATTGCAGAATGATGGAGCAGTTTTAATGAGCCCATTGTTATGGTTTGGTTCTATTTTGCACTTAGAGTGGTGGTGGTAGTGGTGGCAGGGAATTTATCTTTTTATTTTTATATGTTTCCATTTTTTTAAGGCTTTTAGCACTCAATAAAGCTTAGATTTTCATGGCGATATTCAGACAAGCTAGTTAATTAATCTGAGTCTTTAGCAATCATAAACTGACTTTAAATGAAATTTATATTCTGGATCTGAAAATATTTAGTCGCTTCTAACTAAACTCTTTGTCTGCCTCACAAATCAGAAGTAAGTGTAGAGTAAGTGCCTGTAATTGAATTACTTGTTTATTTGTTAGGTAAAAGGGAAAAATACGGTGATTACTTATCAGAACTTTAGGCCTCTGTGTCCATGCAGTGAACAAAATGGAGTTAGGGACAGGCTGTCCAAAACTGGGCACTGAGGGACATAGATGTGCTCAGTGGGGTATCCAGAGGTTTAATACTCCCAGTGTTGTACTAAAAAAACCCTCAATCTTCATGGGCATTTTGGGGTATTTTTGCCTATGACTGTGTTTTTCAAGGTTTATTGGTATTATGCATGAATATTTCTGTTAAACATGGTCTCAAGCCTCAGAGATGGGACAGGAGATAGTTTGTGAAAAGTTAGATTAATGAGCTGAAAATGCTCTGCTGAGCTGAAGGATGATTTTGGCTCTTTCCCTCTACTTTAAATTCCATGCTAAGGACCAGACTGTGACAGGGCAAGTAGTAGGAGTCCCATCAGTCTTGTCATTTCTTTCAAATTCATGAAAATAGACAGTTGGTATGGCTGATACACTCTGCTCTTGATTGCTGCAAGCTGGGATGCTGTGAACTCTTAAATGCACACTTACAAATGAAGCTGTGACAACACACAAGGAGGACAGGGTGAAGAGCATAAAAATCCCAATTATATTCCTTGCTATTGGGCCAAGAAAAATAATGCAGAAGGTTAATCTCTGGTATCATCTTTATCCAAGGAACGGGTATTTTATAACCTGAAAAATCCTATCAATCACAGAATAAGAGCATTTGCAGTTAGAGGAGGGGGTTTTGCTGAGCTAATTCAGCTGAACTTTTTTTTCTGTCTTTGAAAACTAAATGAGATTTAAAAAACCCCAAAACCAACCAAAACCAACCCAAAAAACCACAAGAAAAACCAACCAACCAAACAAAACCAAATTAACTATGCTCCCAGGATCACAGGTGGGAAGAGATCTCTGGAGGCCTATATGTTCTGCTTGGAATGGGATCTGGTTGGCAATGACTTTAGCTGAGCCTTGAAACCTCCCAAGGGTGGAGATTGCCACTGCCTTCTGAGTGGCCTGTCCCAGTCCTGCACCGCCTTCTAATGAAGGCATTTCTTTCAATGTTGATTCTGATTCTTCAAGCTTCAAGACCTTGTGATAACATCAGCCTTCACTGAGAAGAAGCCCTGGCAAAGCGATATTGGAAGCTCTTCTAGTTTCTCATGAATATCTCATATCTCTCATGATCTGAGGGGATGCCCAAAACTGTTCATGATACTCCAGGTATGGCCTCATCTGTGCTGTCCCACTGTATCTGTGGGATCTACCAGAAAAGCAGGTGTGTATTTGGGCTCTCCACAGAGGGGGGATACCAAAAGTCAGAGCACTCAAACAAGTTGTTCCTTGCACATGTTGCTCCTTTTGGGTCTCATCTGAGATGGTTCAAATGTGGTCTGGATGGAAGACTCCCAAATTCCTGAGAGTTTGTAGACAGAACTGTGTTTGGGCTGGATCTGTGAAGTTCGTAGTGCTCCATCAGAGAGAGTTATTTGTTCTAACAAAAGTACAAACAAGCAAGCAAACAAACAAAAACATGAACGAAAAGAAAGTCTGAGCTGTTCCACCAGTGATGGGATTAACAAGTCTCGGTTTCCCATGGGTTTGTGATTTGAATGTGAGTGCCACGTGGATTTGATGATGTTTCATAAGAGTTGATCTCCTGCTTTAACTTTTCTTTCTCTGATCACCTTTTTTTTTTTTTTTGCTGACCTTGTAGGAACTTAACATCTTGAAGACCTCATCAAACCAACCAAAACCAGCCAAGGAATTCCACAGTAATTGGTGACGAGTGACTGGGCAGATGGACATAAAATGTGATCAAACACGGCCTTGTTTCTGTAAGAAACTGGGCTAAAAGAGTGTAGATGGTGATCACAAGACTTCTATGTGAAGCCTGCTTATTAATATATAGATGGGTCCCTGCCTGCCCCTTAGCAGAATAATTTGTTCTTCTCTTTGTCAGAGGTACTGCGATTCATAAGAAGAGGTGCAATTGAGAAGGAAGAACAATATGTTAGACAGGAAAGAGTTTGTAGATTTGGATCAGACTTGTTCATACTCTCAAATCATTGGCAAAGAGTGATTAAAGCAAAGAAATAATTTGTTTGAGAGTTCCAGGGAAATCATGTTTCTTAAAAACAGTGGGATGAGACAAAAGTACAGACCTTCAGTGAGGAATAAAGAGTTAATTCTCTCTGGATCAAACCAGCCATTTCTTCACTTCCAGCTGAAACCCATGAGGCAAAAAATTCCAATTTCAGGAAAAATACATGAAATGAAAAGTGTATCTGCATTTATAAGTGGCTGCTGTGACACAAGGAGCAGCAAGGTGGTGGGAAAAGGCAAATTGAGTAAGATGGCAAATAAACAAACAAAAGTGCTTTGAAGGTGGGTGGCTTTCATGTCAGACTGTTTGCTATTGACTAAAACAAAGTCATTCTGTGGTTTGTAATTGAGCGGATGAAATGGGAGTGTATGGGCCTTTGATGATGGGTGTGGTTATACGGCATTTAGCAATTTTGGCATGCCCTGCTAAGTATGGAGTGGTCTGTATCGTAGCACTTTAGTCTGGCCTGTGAGATGTCCAAAGTGTGAGTTCGGCTGTGAGCTAATTGAGAGCAAATCTCTTCAAAGTAAAAAGGAGATAAAGCAGAGGGACTTCTGAAAAGGAAAAACAAAAAACCCACTCTTCTGAGCTGATGGAGATAAACCCGTGGGTTAAAGGCTCTGCCTGGCTACTCTTGCTCTCTTCTCAGGAGCTTCCCAAAGAAGTCATCAGCAAGGCGGTGCTTCCAGCGTGGGGTGGCAGAGGAAACAATGAGTCAGGTGAAGAGTCCCAGAAGAGCGTTTCATAAGCCCTTGGAAGGGAAACCATGCAGTGCTGCCTGAAATAACTCCAGGGTTGAGAATCAGAATGCTCAGAGAGCAGCAGCCAAAGCACATTGGCCTCGAGGAACACAGCCAAGCAAGGCGAGGGAAGCATGGGCCTGGGTGGTGAGCTTACCCATGAGGAGGATGGGAGATGTCAGGTCTGTTACAGGGTCAGGCTTTGTAAGGGCCACCCCAGTCCTCCTTCACCAAGTCCTTGGCCACAGTGATGGGGGTTGGGAGCAAGGGCAGAACCATTGTGTTGCTTTAGGAATGCTTCAGGCTTGTAGACAGATCCTGGAAAGAGAAAGACCAAGGTAACCGGTGGAGTTGGATGTAGAGAGCACCCCACTTTTATTTGCCAACCATCTTGTGACCCTATGTGAGAGGGAGGATGAAGAGAGAGGGATGAGAGGGAGCAGATGGAGGGGAGAGAAGGTTTGCAGCAGAGTTCATCTTGCTGAGTTCAGTGCCATTCTGGCTTCTAGGGGAAGAGGCAAAGAACCCCACCATGTCATCCAAAAGGAACTGAACCATTGCATTCATGTTCAATGTTATAAATAAAGAAGTACAGATTGAAGAAGAATGCAGGGCTTCAAAACCAGCTTGGTGATTTTTCCACCCCAAGATTTTGTATTTACTTCCTCTTTTTATGCAAGTCACCTAAAATTGTCAACTTTTATGGTGATATTAATAGGTGTTTGATAAATTTTTAATACTGTAAGTTGGTTAGGCACATATTATCAGGCTAAACCATCCAGGCTCCCTCCTGTGGTATAATTAAGGCCTATCAAGCAACTATGCATGTTACAATATGCTCCATAATTCAGCACAGGATAGAGCCATCTGCCATGTCAGGATTCATACATATCTATAAGAAATTTAACCTTGGATCTTGCACTGACAGTGTAAGGATCAATTACAAGACTGGGGCTTCACTCCTTTGCATGATACTGAGACAGAAAATAAATTATGCTGTAGAATTCAAGGTCAATCCAATTTGTATAAATAGGCACTGCAAAAACTCAGAACTGCTGCTAACCACACATGGCTTAGGCTGGACTTCTAACTTACACAGCAGCTCCTTGCTAGCATAGATGCTTCCAAGCCAAAACATGGTATTACTGGTCATATGGTGTGTGGAGAGCACCAGCTGCCCTTGCTCTGATTGCAGGGAAGGGATTGAGGATTAGGAGTTCTTTGAGTTCAAGATAGCTGAGAATTTGTTGTCATTTGTACATACATCAAAGGCTGTGTTTCTCCATAACTCATTAATTTGGGTTGGAAATCTCACAAAAGCAAGTTTTTCAGAAATTCTGTGTTCTGTTTTACCCAGACAGTGGCAATTGCAGGTGACACCAGACCTTGGTCTGGGTTGGCAAAAAGTACAGGGGCAGACAAATATGATATTGGTGTCCTGTAGTAAACAAAAATAATGACCTTCGATTTAAAGAGTGACTTCAGTAGATAGTACCTGAAGGGGACTCACGACCACTTCTGTGTATCAGCCCCAAGGCATAAGCCAAGGACACAGGCCCCCAAATAGGTACATAGGTGCAGTTCACCCATAATGAAGTACCAGTGGTGAATTAACACCAGCGAAGAAGGTTATAGTACATATGCCAACAACCCACGTTCCTGTAGAATAGGTTACCAAAAATACACTTCAATCTTCCAAACACTTGACTTTGGCTATGAGAAAAAGGTTGGTTTGTCCTGTTCAAATCAGTGCCCTCCAGGGGGAAGATCAGACATGTGGGAAGTTGCTAGACACAGAGCACCATGTGAGAAAGCTGTGAAGAAACTCATTCCTGCGTGGCAAGACTGGCTAGCATTGAGGTAACTGATATGAAGCACAGAGAAATGTGTGGTGCAGCTTGAAAGAAAACTTGAAAGGGCAAAGTCAGGCACGTGTACCTCATTATATCACACTGTGCAACTTTTGACCACAGCTGTTGGGTTTCATGATACTTCTCCTGACACCAATGTCCAATCCCCCAGTACACAGGATGTCTCAGCCGCAAGATACACACCTTTGGTAACTGGGGGTTTTAACCACTCAAGACACATTTCTAAGCCACAGGCCAGCTTCTACCAGCAGGCACAGCCTGGGGACAGGGCTTGGCACTAGTGTGCAAGGCTGGAAGACATAAACCAGGACTCAGGGCAACTTGGGTCAATCAAAGGCTGAGTCTACCATCTCCTGGGAATATCATACTGTCACATGTTGGCAGTGTTCAAATCACTTTGGATTGTTCCCAATGCCTTGCCAAGGCAGGAGTTGATTCCAGCAAGCAGACAGCCCAAAGCTCAGAAGTGTTGCAGCAGGTCCTGGCTCTGATGTTCTTTTGCTCAGTATCTCATCTATTCACTTAGATTTCTCTGAGCCTTAGCTGTCCTGGGTGCAAGGCAAACATAAATAGTGCTGAAATGTGATGAAGTTGGTGAGGTCTCACCTGTGTGAAGGCATTAGCTGTAAAACCAGAATTGGGCCCTTTCCCCTGGGAGGCGACATTACAAATTCCATTTAGATTATTTAAAAAACATAGCGATTTGGTTACATAACTAAATCCAGGGCAGAATGAACCAGAGTATTTTGCTTAAAAGGCCAACATGTAAACTAGCTGTTTTGCTTAAAATAAACAGGACTCTCCAGAGGACAGAATTTCTCACAGTCTCCTCTGGTCTGGCTGTGTTCCTGCAGAAGATCGCTCTAAAGCAAAAGGTTTAGATGCTCTGGGGCCTATGGTGATATGAACATGCATTGCCTCCAGCTGGTGAGAGAAGTTACATTTCACAGACAGGATGAGGCCTTTGGAGAGAAAGAGACTGACTGCCCAGCAACAAGTGGTACATTAAAAAGTCTTTGCTGACATTCATTATGAAATGATGCCATGGGCAGTATCCCATGCTGTGCTTCAAACATTTCTCAGGAAAGTCATTAAAATAAAGTAACATGGCTGAAAGCTTTTTCATTTCTGCAAAGTACTTGGATTTGCTGGAAATGCCTGTGGTTGCTCTTTCCTATGACTAGGTGGACCTCTGTCTTCATCTGGAGATTGCTGCTGGCAATGTTACAGCACCCTGCTAGAAACGTGATGCTCTGTCATTACAGCATAAGTCTTAATGAGCCTGGAGAAATGGGTACAGTGAGTTGAGTGTTGGAAAGCAAATCAAAGCAGCATAGGCAACCATTGCTTAAGCTTTAGAAACTGAGGCGAACTGAGACAACCCCACTGAGAAATGTCATTGTATCAAAACAGTCCTGCTTAATACTTACCCAGAGAGAGCATGCTCATGTTGCAGGTATGGATGCTGGGTGAAAGAAGGATAGCTGGGGCTAGGTCTGATGAAGGTAAAAGATGGCCCATTGCTTTCTTTAAGCTCATGTTTATTTGCCTTCTTTGCTGAGTGTTTCCCATCAGACATATTTCAGTAGTAGCTTTTGACAGATCATGGAGGGAGAATCGCACCTCCTGTTATATCCAACCATTCATCACTGATCTGAGAAACAGCTGTGTGCTGAGCCAAGTCTGGGGGAGGAGGATACTGCAAAGAGTGATGGCTGCTCCACTGTAGTCTAGAGCTAGACTAGGGGCTGTTTTATAAAGGGGGGCAGTGTGAGCTACTATTTTTTGTAGTAGGGAGAGTCAAGTAAGAACTGTGGGCTCCAACAGCTATTTGTTTTCACAGGGTTCTGATGCTGAGAGCAGCTTGAAGAGGAAGCAGCATAACTTGCGTGAGGCAAATCTAGGCTAACCTATACCTACAGAAATGTCCTCCTATCATGTTCATGAGATACATTAAACCCCCAAAGCTCGGCCTTTGGATTGCTTTTTATCTTTATTATTCTCCTTTTTGGCATCCACCTGAATCCTTGGCTCCTTCCTTAGCTTTCTCCAGAAACAAAATTTCTGAACTCAAGCATTATGTTCAGCTTGAGAGCTGGTAGAAGAGACAAGGATCCAGTGAGGGGCTGATATGGTCCAGTCCTGCTAGCAGCCCAATTGGAGTAACTATGTCTTCAAGCCAGGTAGGGGATGTAGGAGAATCCCCACATGCACGGGCAGCAAGGGGGGCTGAAAGCACTGCTGGTAGGTGTTGTAGAGACATGCAACATCAACTGTTATGAAAAGCACTATCACCAGTATGTTACTTATGGAAGTAGATGTTTGGAATCTTTCTTAGCCAGCAAGATCTAGGTGGTCTGGTGGTTGGATGTGCAAGGGCACGAGCACTCCATTTCTCCCAGCATTGTAGCAATGTTTGGTCAGAGAATAATTCTGTGTAATATCATAATTAGGGCCGTGTTTCAGCATTAACAGAAAATTCAGTTTGGACTCTTGTGACTCAGCACTGTGGCGTATTACCCCCGCTTAGCTCCCTGTGAGCCATTGTCTCTTAAATTTGAAACAGAAGGTTGGAAAAACAGACAACCCTGACCTTTTGGGAAGATTGGGTTTTACACCATGTGGAGGGGCTGGCAGGGGGTGGGGGGAAGCCTCCAATTCAGTTTACCAGCAAGGAGCTGAAACAGAGCAGCCAAAAGGATGTGGCTAAGGAAGCTGAGGGCAGTGTGACCATGGGTGATGACTTGTGTGCGTGGCAGGGAACCAGAGAGAGGGATGTAGGTGATTCAACAAAAATAAGGCTGGAGCCTTCCTTATCCAATGGGTCTCACATTTGACTGAAATCCTCCAAAAGACACCACACTAGGGGTCCTGGGTGAACATGCTGAGTGCTTAGGCAGTACCTCTGTGAGAGTTTGGAGCCTGCAGAGCATTTGTTGTGGCAGTTTTCTTGGGGGAAAAAATAGAGGCCCCCCAAACCAAAGCCAAACTGTAAAATAACAATGTGTTGAATGAATTCTGTTATCCGGGAACATTAAGTGTCTAGTGGTGAAGTCCCAGGAATGTGATGCTGCTTGCGGAGCCTGGGGGTGGTGCATTGTCTTCCAGCTACACGCTGAGGGCCCGGGAAGAAGAAAAATGCATGCATGTCTCACAGGAAACTCAAGATGTCTGTGTTTCTTGGTCACAGGCAAAGGATTAGTAAAGCACCATTAACCCTACTATAAAAACACACCAGCTAGAGCTTCTTTCATCCCAAACAAAGTTTATAAACACACCCTTATCACTTGGAGAATGTTTATCTACATGTGCTATAAGCAGATTCCAAGAAAGCAACAGTAGCTAATGAAATTAAATATGATGTTTGGAGATACGTTTTCTTCATTTAACTAACTATGCATGCATGTGTGCGTGCGTTTGCATGTGTATTTAAAGAAAAAGAAGCAACACTGGGGTTTGGTTTAGCCTAAGCATTCCATTCCAATTTTAATTTAGAAGCCTGATGGATAAATGTAGAAGAGCAGGAAAGAGAAGGAAGGAAAGCATTTCTCTTCTCTTCTCTTCTCTTCTCTTCTCTTCTCTTCTCTTCTCTTCTCTTCTCTTCTCTTCTCTTCTCTTCTCTTCTCTTCTCTTCTCTTCTCTTCTCTTCTCTTCTCTCCTCTCCTCTCCTCTCTCCTCTCTCCTCTCTCCTCTCTCCTCTCTCCTCTCTCCTCTCTCCTCTCTCCTCTCTCCTCTCTCCTCTCTCCTCTCTCCTCTCTCCTCTCTCCTCTCTCCTCTCTCCTCTCTCCTCTCTCCTCTCTCCTCTCTCCTCTCTCCTCTCTCCTCTCTCCTCTCTCCTCTCTCCTCTCTCCTCTCTCCTCTCTCCTCTCTCCTCTCTCCTCTCTCCTCTCTCCTCTCTCCTCTCTCCTCTCTTCTCTCCTTTCCTCTCCCCTTCTCTCCCATCCCCTCTCCTCCCCTCTCCTCCTATCTTCTCTCCTTTCCCCTTCCCTTCCTTTCCCCTCCCCTCCCCTCCCCTTCCCTTCCTTTCCCCTCCCCTCCCCTCCCCTTCCTTTCCCCTCCCCTCCCCTTCCTTTCCTTTCCTTTCCTTTCCTTTCCTTTCCTTTCCTTTCCTTTCCTTTCCTTTCCTTTCCTTTCCTTTCCTTTCCTTTCCTTTCCTTTCCTTTCCTTTCCTTTCCTTTCCTTTCCTTTCCTTTCCTTTCCTTTCCTTTCCTTTCCTTTCCTTTCCTTTCCTTTCCTTTCCTTTCCTTTCCTTTCCTTTCCTTTCCTTTCCTTTCCTTTCCTTTCCTTTCCTTTCCTTTCCTTTCCTTTCCTTTCCTTTCCTTTCCTTTCCTTTCCTTTCCCCTCCCCTCCCCTCCCCCCCCCTCCCCTCCCCTCCCCTCCCCTCCCCTCCCCTCCCCTCCCCTCCCCTTCCCTTCCCTTCCCTTCCCTTCCCTTCCCTTCCCGTCCCTTCCCTTCCCTTCCCTTCCCTTCCCTTCCCTTCCCTTCCCTTCCCTTCCCTTCCCTTCCCTTCCCTTCCCTTCCCTTCCCTTCCCTTCCCTTCCCTTCCCTTCCCTCCTCTCATTTTCTCTTCTGACTGTGCTCTTGGAGGATTCTGAACATGTTTATAATTTATGATCACTTACTTTAGAAGCGATTAACAGCAGCAGAAACCTAATTACAGCCTCCCCAGCTGAGTGCAGTATCCTTTGGGGCTCCAGTTTTAATTGTTTTCTATTTACATTAAAGTTTCCAGGGGCTAACTGCCTTGCAAAGACCCCCAACTAACCTCTTCTACTAAAAGCTTCATTTATTCTTAATAACATGTTTATAGACCTAGCCTCATTTTTCATGAGAAGGTCACGTTTGTTATCCATGGTTGTTAGGGAAATGATTAAGGAATCCCGGAAACAGTGGAAGTTTCTACTAAAAAAATGCACAAATATCTGTTAAAAAAATGCTATTTTCAGTCCTTGAACAGCCATTCATGAACATCAGCAGGAGAATGTGTATGGTATATGGGATCTCCATCAGGCAGAAGAGCAAGAACTGCCTGCATGGTTCAGCTTAATATGCTCTAATTAGTCCTCTTGGCCCTGACCAAAACGTAAATTACTGTCATCAGTGTTGTTTTTTACTAAGGGGAAAGTGGAATAGATTCAACCCACCTCACAGAGGTAGGAAAATATTATTGCAGACAATAAATTTGTCAGTACTTTATTTGGGGAACTTGAGCGCAGTCACTCTGTCGTGCCAGCATCCAAGCAAACACGGAAGCTTTCAGATAGAAAGATAAAGATGTAGTAAGGTCTCTCAAAAGCAAATCTCCTTAAACAAACTGGATCCACAGATTCCACTGAGGAAGACTGGTGAATTTGCATTTCAGGTTTTCTTATTTTGCTAAAATTTCAATGAGCATTCATGGGTGAAGAGCTCAGTGTGTGGTAGGTCCTGTATCACTTCAAGAATGTTAGTCCAACTACATCATGCTTACAGAGCAAGGCCACTGGTGGGAAGAGACAGATTTGTGTACTTTAGTGTTGAAGTGTTTGTGACACTTAATTTTGACAGAATATTTAATGGGAATGAAAAATAAAAAGAAAAATATTAAAAAGAAGTTTACTGCAATTACAATTCCCATTTTTCACTAACTCAATTTTTACTCTTTGTGTTTTGATCATCTTAATTATTTCGTGCCTAAAAAGAGGCTTGACATTCCTGACATCTCTCCCCTGAATGGTTTGAATTCCCTTCATAAAAACAGAGCAATTAGACAACTTAATATTTATAGTAAGGAAAGGTGCAGTCCTGCTTCCAGACCCATTTTTGGGTGCTCACAAATGTAAGCCACCATTTTTTGTCACCCTCTATTGCAGACAATCTGCAGAGGACAGTGGATGTGCTGATAATCCAGACTGGACTATAAGAAGGGCTCTGTCTGTCTCAGACTCTCACTAGTCATGCTTGAGCCTGCAAAACTTATGCATCTTAAAACACATTTACAGAGTCATGGCTACTTAGTTCAAAGCCTAGTAGTCAAGTTTATGCTCTAGAGGACATGTCCATCCCAAAGGTGCTAACCACTGTGGCAATGAAGAGGCAGAGCAACTCCTCCCTGCTGTGAAGGTTTCAGTGTTGTTTTGGGTAGCAATGCGGGAAGAGGTACTGTATGCTCCCTGTTTGGAGAGGCCTGTGTTTGGCTAAGTATGCAAGGAACACTGGGCAGCATGAGGCTGGGCTGTCATGAAGCATGGAGAAAATAATGATTAACCTGCCCTGGGGCTTTCAATGAACAACATGTGTCAAAGGACATTCTTGCCTCTTTGTTAATCACAGTGCTCATTCCAAAAGGGGATAGCAGGGGCTGGCTTTATGGACAATCACAGCCAACTCCATGCCTCCACCTTTGGTACACACTTCCTTACCTTTGGGTTGTGGTGCACAGTGCATCAACTCATGGAAATGCAGGGCTGGGGGATCTCAAAAGGTCAGTTTGTTAGAGTGACACAAGGGTAAGTCTTTCTGGACCCTGAGATGGAGGGTGTGAACCATCAGCCCATCCTCCTGCACTGACAGTGCCAGGTCTGATGCTTTTAAACCAGCCTTTTCTTTACAAGTCCATTGCCCTGTCCCCTACTGCAGCCTTTTCCCCTCTAAACCAAACCAACATGATTCCCTTAGCCTTTCCCCTTAGGTTATTATACTCCTTCCATCACCTCCACCATCCAACTTTTTTTGGATCTCTTTTTTCCCCTGCTTCTCTTTGGGGCACGTTGAGACACACATAAATGTTCCTAGGGACTCCAACAGACCATTTTCTGCTGAGTTACACTGCTGGGAATCTGGAGCAATCCCATTCACTGAAAACACTGAAGTCAGTAAAGCTACTGCAGTGTACATCAGTGGGAACTGAGCAACGCCCTGAGCAATTTCCCTGTGTGCTTTCCTCCCTTTCTGTTCCTGTTCTCTTCCAAGGGGGAAGAGTGAGAAAGAGATGAATGGATGTGTGAACCATGAAAACACATCGACTCCCTCTAGTGGCTTTGACTCCATACAGAAGCTAATGGCTCTTCATCTACAGCCGCAGTGGTTTGTGGTCTAAGATTCAGAGGGTCTGGGTTCCAGGGCGACAAGGGGCAATGCTGGAACACCTGTCACGCAATTAGAACCTTTTGCCTGAAGAGTGATCTGATTTTGAGAAGAAACCTCTCGTGCATTGGGAGGAGAAAGCAATGGAGGCAAGAACTCCTTGTGAGTGTGGAGAGCCCAGGACAC